>NC_134363.1:107977125-108277125 GCF_048569485.1 Anomaloglossus baeobatrachus | reverse complement strand
CAAAATCCGTGACCCCAACGACTCCGCATTAGCGATGTCGCAGCGTGTAAAGCCCGCTTTAGCCTTGCCTTTGCTGAATGAACCTGGCTTGGCCTCCACTACAGCCTCCGGGCCGGGGGCTTGCCTAGTGGGCATTCTGCCCCCTTTCCAGAGGTTCTGCTGTGGGCTGTGGCCCGGGGTGCTTGCAACTACCCTGGGCCTCGGTTTTTACCTTTGGAATTGACTTCTCTTCCTCCAGTTTCTAGGGACCGTCCCCTGTATGCAGCTTGATCCCTCCACTTGATCTTGTTGTGGAACAGGCCACTAGCCTGAAAGCTGTCTGTGGCCCTGGAATCCCCTTTGTTCTGCTTGGTGTCACCTGGGCCTAGCCGGGCCCCAGGGTCTTCACCAGGAAGCGTCACTTTCTCCTTCTTGCTCCTGACTGACTAGAGCACTTCTCTTCTTACTCCTCTCCTCCTTCTCTGAGGTAAAACTCCAAACTCACTACTCCTCTGCCTCACGCAGACCTCCTCTCTCCCCTCCTCCCTGAGGTAAAACTGAAACTCTCTGACTTGATCTTCCTCTTTCTACTCTACTGTCGGCTGGCTCCTCCCACCTCCCCAGTTGCTAAGCTCCCACCCTATGGAAGCAGGGATGGGTCTTACGGCCCCTCCCAGCATGCAGCATGGGAGGGTAGCTGCCACTGTCCCTGGTCCCTGTGTGTACCTATCAATGGGTGTAGTGCAGATTTGCCTGTGGACCGGCGTTCACTCCTTTCCTTACCCAGGATGGGACATCACACCTCTGGCTGGGGTGCAATGTTCCTGTGGCGACGGAAGCCTCAGGGGCGCCACACTAGCGCCAACCCCCTTGCAGAGCGACGTGACCCCTGGGTCCGTGAGAGGCTCGAGCCACCACCCGCAGTACGAGTACGGATCCGAGCGGCTCGACGGTCGCAGCCGAGCCCTCGGGGCGGTACATGTGCCTCACTGCTGTTTTGTAGAAAGCTACTGTTAAGATGGTCTACAAGCTTGTTACGATACTCCAGCATCCGTGTGTTCCTTTCCAGGGTGGGAAACAGCTTGCTAAATTTACTCTTGTACAGTGGATCTAACAGAGTGGCAACCCAGTAGTCTGCATTTCTAATACTAACAATATGGACATCATGTTGCAGATATTGCAGCAAGAAGGTGCTCATGTGTTGGCTGATTTCATGATGTCAGTTGGCATTGTCATTTTAACAAAAATCAAGAGATGCATGAGTGATTGGTGTAGGCCTCTTGCTCCCACAGCCCTAGCACTAAAGACAAGACACAACTTGGAGGCCCATATTAAACTGAGATCTGAAAACCTTTCAGGCAGACAGCGAAACAGCAGCATCAATTCCCCTCTCCCCATTTCCTCATAGTCAGTTTGCACTCCTGGGAAGTATAGTCCATGCAAGACACAGGATGTGGCTCTTGAAGCCACATCAGTGTGTCGCGGGCGGAGGAGGGGACACTGCGCTCACCCACAGCTCGGGTCTGGCTGCTGCTGCTCGCTCGGTGGCTCGAGCGGTGGGCCGGATCCCGGAGACTCGAGCGGCGCTCCTTGCCCGTGAGTGAAAGGGGGGTGGTTTGGTTGAGGGATATTGTCCGTGACGCCACCCACGGTTGTGGTGAGGTTGTGACACCACCGCTGCTCTGGACGGGGATCCCGGGAGCGATGACAGGGAGCAGCTTCGATGTTGTTTTCTCCCCTCCGTGGGTAGGGGGGTTGGTTGTCCCGGGGCCCGGTGAGGGAGGCATGGCAGGCGGGCTACGGAACCTGGTGAGGTGCAGGGTAGCGGGGGCAGCGCTGTGCCGCACGGCACGGTGGTACTCACTCAGCCAATGATGAATGCAAAGTCTCCGGTAAAACAAACGGCTGGATGGACGTGTCCCACAGACGGCTGCGGTAGCTCTCCCGGTAGGTTGGTGGTGACTGCCTTTCCCTGCACCTGTGTTGTGTTCACGGTTCCAATGGCTTCCCACTGGTAACCCGCTCCCCAGCTTGGATGGATGCTGAGGGAGCCCCTTTTGCCCGCAGGCTCTGGCCCTGGGAAATATAGCCTTGGCGGTGACTGTATTTCCCTTCACGGTTTGAGCGGTTGCCTTCAATTGGGTCTTGACTGCTGGGAAACCCCGGAGGTTCCCTTCGCTAACAGATTTGACCGGTTTTACGGCGACTCCTAGCCTGGTCGGAGTCCGTAAGCCCTGTCGAATGGTGCTGGCTTCTCTTCGTTCCCCGATCCGGTACCGGCGGGCCACCACCCATCCCCGGTCCTTACGGTTCACGCCAATCAGCCTCTCCTGCAGACGGTCACCACCGTCTGCCAACCTTGCTGTATTTGCCCGGGCCACGCACCCGGACACGGTCAGTCTCCTCTACCACGCTTCACTCCTCCAACTCCAAAACTCATCTGACTCCTTTTTCCGCCTCCAGGACTGTGAACTCCTCGATGGGCAGGGCCAACCGTCTGGCCCACCCCCTGGTGTGGATATCAGCCCCTGGAGGGGAGCAACAAGGATTTTTGTTTGACTTCGGTGTGCCTAGCCGGGGTGTGGGGTGTGTTGTTGTAGTACCTTTGACGTCCTGGCTTGTCCAGGGCGCCACATTCCTCCTTAGTAAAATGCAGACCGTCCGCGGGCTGCCTGTCCATCACCGGTTTTATTTTTGGTTAACTGTAGAAAAGGGGTAAAACATGTAAAACAGTAAAAACAAGCATTTCTTTTGTATAAAACTTCCCTTAACGGGAGGTACAGTACTTAAACATTGCAAACGGTAACGGTCTTCTCCCACCCAAACAACCTGGCCCTGATGCTGCCCCTAAGAAGTGGGCAGCACCCCTTGCCCCAGTCCATCACCAGGCTGCCCGAGCGGGTACGGTCTCTTTCAGGGGACCCGCGTCCATGGGGACCCCTGAACCCCCGGAGGATTGCCACCAGTTACGGTAGTGGCAGGCCTGGGCCATCTCTTTCCTCCAGGCCCATCCTCCCAAATCAGCCTCTCCGGAGGCGGTAACGGTATCAAGCCAAAACATTTTTATTTACATCCCACTAAGTTTGTGGTTGCCCTGCCAGTTCTCGGGCTTGTCTGTAAGAAGTCCCTTATGCAACGGTTGCAGGAAGTCCCTGCCCGAGCGGGTACGGTCTCTTTCAGGGGACCCGCGTCCATGGGGACCCCTGAACCCCCGGAGGATCGCCACCAGTTACGGTAGTGGCAGGCCTGGGCCATCTCTTTCCTCCAGGCCCATCCTCCCAAATCAGCCTCTCCGGAGGCGGTAACGGTATCAAGCCAAAACATTTTTATTTACATCCCACTAAGTTTGTGGTTGCCCTGCCAGTTCTCGGGCTTGTCTGTAAGAAGTCCCTTATGCAACGGTTGGAGGAAGTCCCTACGGGGACTGGTTGCTGGCAACGGCCGGTTTAATCAAAGTGCTAATCAGGTTACATCTTCTGTTGATTACTTATCATTCACAACTTTTAAACTGGTGGTCCCAACACATAAAGCCCCCCCCTTTAAGGAGTAGTCTCCCTATACCTAAGTGGGGGTCTACCTAGGTTGGGACGAGTGGACCTTCGGGGTCCGGTGTCAGTGGTGACAGGCAGTGGGGCAGAGGGAACAATCAGTTCCTCCTCCGTGCTATCGTGTGGGGCAGGCGGAGGCGTAGGGGAGCTGGGTACAGGTACATTCCTGGGCACTGGCTCGTGGTTGACCACTTCCATCATTTCTTCATCCACGGGTTGTGGGAACAGTATGAATGGAAGAATCACCGCGCCGTTCTGCATAGGCCAGTCTGCTGAAAAATCACCCATCATGGTGTGGATTACCTCTTTTTCTTTCTCCACCGGTCTGGGAAACGGAGCTTCATCTGCTACCCTCAAGGCTGGTGGGCACCTCTTTAGATGGTCCCGGGAAACCGTGGCCAAAGTTCCCCCCTGGTCATGGATGATCTGGTAGGCCTTCCCATTCTCCCATCCTGTGGGCTGTACCACATACGGGGTTTTTTCCCATTCATCATCCAGCTTGTGGGTCCTTCTTTTTCGCTTCAGCACTACATCCCCAGGCTGGAAGGGACCGGCAGGCGCCTTCTTGTTGAAGCACTGCTCCTGTTGTCCCCGACTCCGGCACAAGTTCTTTTCAACATATTCCTGGACCTGTCGGTTCTGTGCTTTACGCCGAGTGTCCCATTCAGCTGTCGAAGAGAGTGCTTCTGGAGCTTCCAAGCCCATTTCCAAATCCACTGGTAGCCGGCCAGGCCGAGCTCTCATCAGGTATGCCGGTGTGCACTTCGTAGAGCTGGAAGGGATGTTGTTGCACATATCGACCAGGTCAGGTAGCTTCTCTGGCCACAGGTGCCGCTCTTCCAGCGGTAATGTCTTGAGGAGGCCCAGGACCAAGTGGTTCATCTTTTCACACATGCCATTGGTTTAGGCATGGTAAGGCGTGGTCCAGATTTTCTTGCAGCCGTACAACTGGCAGAATTCCTGGAATACCTCTGCTTCAAAGGCCGGGCCCTGGTCGGTAAGCACCCTCTCGGGGTACCCATGCGGTCGACAGAAATAAGCCTGGAACGCCTTAGCGGCGGTACGGCCGGTTAGGTCCTTGACTGGGGCAACCACCATGAACCTGGAGTAGTGGTCTACAATGGTTAGAGCGTAGGTGTACCCACTTCGGCTGGGGGTGAGCTTTACATGGTCGAGGGCAACCAGCTCCAGCGGT
Source organism: Anomaloglossus baeobatrachus (assembly GCF_048569485.1). NCBI lineage: Eukaryota > Metazoa > Chordata > Amphibia > Anura > Aromobatidae > Anomaloglossus > Anomaloglossus baeobatrachus. Next base: position 108,272,403 of record NC_134363.1, on the reverse strand, counting down.
TGATGCGTAATGATCAGGTGTAGGGGTGCCTTCTGGCTGGCCTCATCCTTCCTTCTCAATGTGCAGGGGCCACATTCTCGGCACCAGGCCTCCACGGATTCCTGCATTCCACTCCAATAGAACCGCTCTCTCAACAACATCTCCAGCTTCTTCCACCCGAAGTACCCAGCACCATCATGGTATGCTTGCAGGACTGTGGGCACGTTAGCCTGGGGAATCACCAGCTGGCGACTCTTCTCGTGGGTCTTCGGATTAATCAGCTCACGAAACAACTTCCCCTGGTGTAGGTACAGCCGGGTCCGTCCTCGCCATAGACGTTGGGCTTCGGCAGGGGCGGCAGGGTCTATCCCAGCAGAACCCTGTTCCACCAGGGTCTTGATCAGGCGGACAGCAGGTGCCCGGTCCTGAGCTTCCTGCCACTCCTGACTGGGCAGCGGGTCCAGGTTCACCCGTTGTTGATGGACATGCAGCTTCTCAGTTAACAGTCGGTGAAACGCAGGCAACTCGATCTCTTCGAGGTCGTCATCCTCTGGCCCCTCTTCCGACAGGTGGAGCATCCGGGAGAGTGCATCGGCATTAACATTAGTACGGCCGGCCCGGTATTTGATGGTGAAATCGTAGTTGGCTAACCTGGCCACCCACCGCTGCTCCAACGCACCCAGCTTGGCTGTATCTAGATGGGTCAGTGGGTTGTTGTCCATGTAAGTGGTGAACTTGGCTGCTGCCAGGTAATGGCAGAACCGCTCGGTGATAGCCCACACCAGTGCTAAGAGCTCAAGCTTCAAAGAGCTGTAGTTCTCAGGGTTCCTCTCAGTCGGTCGGAGTTTTCGGCTAGCATAAGCAATTACCTTCTCCCTTCCATCTTGGACCTGGGATAGAACAGCCCCCAAGCCCACATTGCTGGCATCGGTGTAGAGGATGAATGGACGGCTGTAGTCAGGGTACGCTAGGATCTCCTCTCCGGTCAGAGCCGCTCTCAGCTGGCGGAAGGATTCCTCATGCTTTTCTTCCCACACCAATGGGGCCCCTAGGGGTCTACCCCCCTTGGTCTGTCCCACGGGGAGGTGTTGCATGGGGGCAGCCATCTTCGTGTACCCCTTGATGAAGCAACGGTAATATCCCACCAGGCCCAGGAACTGCCTCACTTCCCTCACCGTGGTCGGTCTCGGCCAGTCTTGGATAGCGGTAATCTTCTCGGGGTCAGGGGCGACACCTTCCGCACCAACCACATGTCCAAGGTACTGCACTCTGGGCTTCAGCAGATGACACTTTGAGGACTTCAACTTCATCCCATACTTAGCAAGGGACGCGAAAACCTCGGCTAGGTGCTACAGGTGGGCTTCATACATCTGTGAGTACACAATCACATCATCTAGGTACAGCAGGACGGTCTCGAAATTTAGGTGTCCCAGACAGCATTCCATCAGCCGTTGGAAGGTTCCGGGGGCATTGCACAGCCCGAACGACATGCTGTTAAACTCGCAGAGTTCTATAGGAGTGGCGAAGGCAGTCTTCTCCCGGTCTTCCGGCGCCACGGCCACCTGCCAGTACCCACTGGTGAGGTCAAGGGTGGAGAAGTAGTTAGCGGTTCTCAGCGCGGCCAGGGACTCTTCAATGCGGGGCAGAGGGTAAGCATCCTGATGCGTTATCTGGTTAATCTTCCGGTAATCCACACACATCCGCATGGTGCCATCCTTCTTCTTAACCAGCACCAACGGGGCGGCCCAGGGACTACAGCTGTCATGAATAATCTAATCTGGACTCTTAGGGGTACTTTCCACGTTGCAACATCGTAAGCCGATTGTAGCGATGCCGAGCGTGATAGTCCCCGCCCCTGTCGCACATGCGATATCACGGTGATAGCTGCCGTAGCGAACATTATCGCTACGGCAGCTTCACACGCACTCACCTGCCCTGCGACGTCGCTCTGGCCGGCGACCTGCCTCCTAAGGGGGCGGATCGTGTGGCGTCATAGCGACGTCACACGGCAGGCGGCCAATAGAAGCGGAGGGGAGGAGATGAGTGGGACATAAACATCCCGCCCACCTCCTTTCTTCCGCATAGCCTGTGGAGGCAGGTAAGGAGATGTTCCTCGCTCCTGCGGCTTCACACACAGCGATGTTTGCTGCCGCAGGAACGAGGAACAACATCATAACAGCGGTCGTCCCGACATTATGGAAATGACCGACGCTACACAGATCGCCGATTTACGACGCTTTTGCAATCGTTTATCGGCGCATCTAGGCTTTACATGTTGCGACATCGTTACTGGCGCCGGATGTGCGTCACTTTCGATTTAACCCCGACGATATCGCAGTAGCGATGTCGCAACGTGCAAAGTACCCCTAACTGTTTTCTTTTTCTTTTCCATATGCAAATGTTGATATAATTGCATAATGATACTGCTGAATGGTAACTGTTGAAAATGTTTGAAAATGTTTACTGACGATGCCGCCCATAAAGGGAAGAATGTTATGTTATTTGGTATTGCATACAAAAATTGCGGTGTACAAATTTTGTTTAGTTGCAGCCCGGAAATGCTGCCTTTTGCTGTGGGGGAATGTGGAGCCCCTGAGGCTTCAGTCGCCGCAGAGTATTGCAGCTCATTTAAGCTGCAGTATTCACCTCAGGTAAGGAGGGGGTTAATTCCCAGTGTTCCATGCTCACAATTTACATACAGTACAGGAGCCCTCTCTCAGGGGAGCTGGACTACGGTAGGCAGGGGGGTGGCCAACACAGGGCTTGGGACTGCCCCGGTCACTAGGACAACCACCTGGGGGGTGGGGTCCACTTGGGGTAGAAATAGGAGCAAACTCACACAATCACTAGTCAGTCTACCCGGGACACCAGTTCTGGGACACGACACCACCACTTTCTTCTCTTCGCAGGGCCTGGGGCTTGGAGCGGAGCGCTCGGCCGAGGTGCCTCAAAGCTGGAAAGACAACTCTAGAAAAGGACTTTCTTCTTCTTTCCAACACCGGTGACTTCTCCTAACTTATCCGGGTTTGACAGAGCCCATCATAGCGGGTGACCAGTACTATCCGGGCGAGCGCCACAGCACAAAGAGTGAGTATAGACACCTGGAATCTCAGCCACTGACTCTGACTCTTGATTACTGGCACCGCAGCCCCGCACCTCGGCACCAACGCCATCACTACCACCCTCATCATCCTCCCCGGGGCCCGCTCACCTGTGGGGAGCGATTCCATCTCTGGCTGCTACTACCATCCGCCCCAGAGGACAGCAGCGGCGGCTAAATCCCTGGCCACATACTACAGGTGGCGTCACGACATTCATTCTACTACTACCCCATCCTTTTCCCTCCTTACTAATGTACATAGGGCACATAGCCGAGCAGGTCGGTGACGAGTAACTAAGGTACAAGATTCCCCATGCCTGATGACCCCTGCCCCCTGGGTGCTACACGCACACCCCACTCAAAGTGGTCTACAAGCACCGTTTCTCTCTGGTGAAAAGGTGCAGAGCCCTTATGGCCCAGCGTTCCTTCAAGTGGCATTGCAAGCAGGCTCATTTTCTCCACAACCTGTCAAAATGGGCTGCTAGGAAAATGCTTGGGAAGAACAAGTTATGGATTGTAGAAACAAAGAAAAAGAGCATGAAATGCTATCCAGCATGCTCAGAATCTGCAGATTAAGAAACTCCTCATGTGCAGTGGAGTCTGCCCCTGGCAGGTGCACCAAGGGGTAAGGAAAAGATAGTGAAGCGCTGCCCTGCGTGTGTCGCCCTGGACAAGCCAGGGGCCACAGAGAACAACACCACAACACCCCACACTCCCAGCAGGCACATCAGGGTCAGACAAAACCCTTGTTGCCCTCCTCCAGGGGCTGATTGGTCCCGCCCACCGAGGAGTTCACAGTCCTGGAGGCGGGAAAAACAGTTAGATTAGTGTTGGAGGTGAAAGTGAGCAGAAGTGAAGTAGTAACAGAGCAACTGACTGACAGCGTCCGGGTGTGTGGCCCGAGCGAGACAGCAAGGTTGGCAGACGGTGGTGACCATCTGCAGGAGTGGCCGATTGGAGTCTACCGTAAGGACCGTGGATGGGTGGTGGCCCGGCGGGTACCGGACCGATACGCAAAGAGAAGCCAGCACCAGTGGCAGGGGCTTTTCGGACCCCGGCAAGGCTAGGAGTCGCCGTGAATTTGCCGAATCCGTTAGTGAAGGGGACATCCTGGGTTTCCAAACAGTAAGTCCCGACAGAAGGCAACAGTCCAACCTAGTGAGAGAGACACCGCCACCGCCAAGGCAACTGTTTCTCAGGGCCAGCGCCTGCGGGCAAAAGGTGCTCCTCCAGCCCATATCCAAGTCGGGAAGCGGGTTACCGGTGGGAACCCATTGGAACCGTAAAGACAGCGTAGGTGCAGGGAAAAGACAGTCACCGCTAACCTGCCGGGAGCAACAACACCGCAGCCGTCCGAGGGACCCGTCCATCCAGCCGCTTGTTTTACCGTGAGCTGTGTCCTCATCATTGGGCTGAGTGAGTACCACCGTGCCGTGCGGCACAGCGCTGCCCCCGCGTCCCTAAACCTCATCAGGCCCCGCAACCCGCCTGTCATCCATCCCTACCCCATCACCGGGCCCCAGGGCAACCAACCTTCTACCCACGGAGGGGAGAAGTAACAACAAAGCTGCTCCCTGTCACCACCCCTGGGATCCCCGTCCAGAGCAGCGGTGGTGTCCACAAAATCACCACAACCGTGGGTGGCGTCACGGACAATATCCCTAAAACCCAAACCACCCCTTTTCACTCACGGGCGAGGAGCGCCGCTCGAGTCCCCGGGATCCGGCCCATCGCTCGAGCCACCGAGCAGCAGCAGCAGCGGCAGCCGGACCCGAGTAGTGGGAGAGCGCAGCGTCCCCTCCTCCGCCCGCGACAACTTGGCGTCACGAACAGGATCTTACCGCTATGCCGTTGGGTAGAGGTGTGCCTTGTTACCGCCGGAGGTGTCCGGCCGGAAAATTTGAAAAGCCGCCATCTTGGGCGCGAAGAGTTCCCGCTCGAGCGTCTCCTCGAGTAGTGGAGTCGCGAAGGCCGAGACCCCGCCCCGATAGAGGAGGGGCCGGAAAGAGGCTAAGGGGGATGGAAACAAGATGTCTGCGCCCGACGAAGCCGCTGGAGGAGCGGCGGACGCAGCCACGGAGGCACCCGTAAATGGGAAAGGGCCTGCCCAGGTCCCGGCAGCGCTGGCAGGAGGCGCCGCGGCCCCAGCTCTCGCTGAGGTGATGCCGTTCTCTTTGCCCTATGTGCCCGGAGCTGCCTGGCTACCGCAGTACGATGGGAAACCTGATGCCTTGCAGGTTTTCCGGAAAAAACTTAGTCCGCTGCTAGAATTGTACCCCCTGACTGATAAGCAACGTGCAGCGCTACTGCTGGGGCAGCTAACCGGCGTGGCTGAGCAAGAGGCGGAGACCTGGGCCGAGGGGGACCGGTCCTCTGCAGCCACCATCTTTGAAAAGCTGCAGACTGCATTTGAAACTCGTACCGAGGCAGAGTTGCGAACGCAGTTCTATCAATGCCGACAAGGGCCCGCAGATAGCATCCGGGACTATGCTCTGCGCCTGCAAACCGCACTCCGCACACTGAAGCGGGTGGACACCATCAGCAGTGTGGACAGTAACAAGATGCTAAGTGAGCAGTTTGTGCAGGGGATGAGGTCCTCCGAGGACCGTAAGCAGCTTCGGCTGTGGGCCCTAGAGCACCCTGACGTGGACTTTGCCGTATTAAAAGAATGGGCCATCAAAGCTTTGCAACCCCCCGCATTGGAAGCTCCTGAGCCAACCATGTGGCCAGTTGAGACTGCTCCTGTTGTGGTGGCTCCTAGCAGACCGGCACCTCCAGTGCCTGCAGCCCCAAGCGGGGCGATGGAGGAGCTCGCTGCTCGAGTTCGCCGCATGGATGGGGACCTTGCTAAGATTCTCGCCGCACTCCAGCCTCCAACCAGATCTCAGGCACCGGTGGAGATACAGCTCGCCGACAGTCCGGAGGACGTCCCCTGGATGCAGCGGAGAAGGGCCAATGGCTCACGGAACGGGCCCCCAATCTGTTACAGGTGCAGCAAACCCGGCCACTATGCCCGACGGTGTCCGTTAAACGAGCAACCCCTGGGGCTACAGGCCAATCCTCAGGAGTAGAACCCATTGGCCCCCCCAGACTGGCGGGACCGGTACAACGGGGCCCGGCCTATCATCCCCATGGCTGTGGACGGCATACCGGTGATGGCTCTCCTGGACACTGGATCACAGGTAACCACTATACCATATACACTGTATCAACGGTATTGGGGAAAAGACGAGCTGGCTCCCCAGGATGCCAGCATAACACTGATTGCTGCTGATGGACTCCCATTGACTCAAGTGGGGTACAAGCAAGTGGCCATGACTGTGGGATGAGCTGAACTGCAACACCAGGGTATGATTGTGATAATGAATGAACCCAGTGATCATAACCCGAAGATAGTGCTAGGAACTAATGTGATGGAGCACTGTATGAGTGATGTGCTGACCCTATTGCAGCAGCTGGCTGCCACGGCGGCGGGGAGCCGACAGAGAGCTGTGCAGCGTGACATCCGAGCCTTGATGTACCGCCAGCATGTGAACTCGACGGGAGGAGAGATTGGTGGGGTGAGAGTGATGGATGTTGCCCCCTTGATTGTGCCCCCTAGGAGTGAGATGATGATTTGGTGTAGGGCAGCAGTAGGGCCTCAGGGGTGTGACTACCCAGCCATGATAGAGCCCATGCCCTCCGAGCACTGGCCCACAGTAATGGCCGCCCGAGGGGTGGTAGATGTAAAGAAGGGGAGAGTGCCTGTGAGGGTGCTGAACTGTGGGGAGGAAGAAGTCAGGCTTCCCCGGTATGCTACACTTGCCAAGTTGCTCACTCTGGATCCCCACACCATCCACGAGGCAGTTCCCCCAACCTCACCACCGACTGCCAGCACTCACCCGCCCCAAGGGGAGTCAGATGAGTGGCACCGACAGTTACATGTAGGCACTGACGATACCCCTACACATCACAAAGAAGGGGTATACCAGGTGGTACGGGAGTATGAGCAAGTTTTTAACAAACATCCCCTAGACTTTGGGCAGATCAAAGGGGTCCAACACCATATCCCCACCGGTGAACATCCCCCTATCAAAGAGAGGTACAGGCCTATTCCCCCTGCACACTACCAATGTGCCAAGGACATGTTGAGGAACATGAGGGAGGCATGGGTTATCAGGGACAGCTGTAGTCCCTGGGCTGCCCCGTTGGTACTGGTTAAGAAGAAGGACGGTACCATGCGAATGTGTGTGGATTACCGGAAGATTAACCAGATAACGCATAAAGATGCTTACCCACTGCCCCGTATTGAAGAGTCCTTGGCCGCACTGAGAACCGCAAACTACTTCTCTACCCGTGACCTCACCAGCGGGTACTAGCAAGTGGCTGTGGCACCCGAGGACCGGGAGAAAACTACCTTCACCACCCCAATGGGGCTCTGTGAATTCACTAGTATGCCGATCGGGCTGTGCAACGCCCCTGGAACCTTCCAGCGGCTGATGGAATGCTGTCTGGGGCATCTAAATTTCGAGACTGTCCTGTTATACCTGGATGATGTGATTGTGTACTCCCAGACGTATGAGGCCCACCTGGAGCACCTGGCCGAGGTGTTCGCGTCCCTTGCCAAATACGGGATGAAGAATAAAAGCAATAAAAGAAAAACAGAAAGCCTTAAAAGAATTAAAGAGGGTAGGTAGTGATGAGGCATTATATAATTATAGAAAATTAAATAAAATATGTAAAAAGCAAATTAAGTTAGCTAAGTTTGAGACAGAGAGACTCATTGCGAGAGAAAGTAAAAATAATCCTAAAATATTCTTTAACTACATAAACAGTAAAAAACTGAAAAGCGATAGTGTTGGCCCCCTTAAAAATAGTCTTGGTGAAATGGTGGAAGGGGATGAGGGTAAAGCCAACCTGCTGAATGACTTTTTTTCTACGGTTTTTATACAAGAAAATGCCATGGCAGATGACATGACCAGTGATGCCATAAATTCACCCTTGAATATTACCTGCTTAACCCAGCAGGAAGTACGCCGCCGCCTCGAAATCACTAAGGTTGACAAATCTCCGGGCCCGGATGGCATACACCCCAGAGTACTACAGGAATTGAGTTCTGTGATAGATAGACCATTATTTTTAATCTTCTCAGATTCCTTAATAACAGGGTCGGTACCGCAGGACTGGCGCATAGCAAATGTGGTGGCAATATTCAAAAAGGGGACAAAAACTGAGCCGGGAAATTATAGGCCGGTAAGTTTAACCTCTACGGTTGGTAAAATCCTTGAGGGTTTCTTGAGAGATGCTATACTGGAGTATCTCAAGAAAAATAACCTTATGACAGAGTATCAACATGGGTTTATGAGGGATCGATCCTGTCAAACTAATTTTATCAGCTTCTATGAAGAGGTAAGTTCAAGCCTGGACCAGGGAAATGCAGTGGATGTTGTGTATATGGACTTTTCAAAAGCTTTTGATACGGTGCCACACAAAAGGTTGGTACATAAAATGAGAATAATGGGGATAGGGGAAAATATGTGTAACTGGGTTAAAAACTGGCTCAGTGATAGGAAACAAAGGGTGGTTATTAATGGTACGTACTCGGACTGGGTCTCAGTTCATAGTGGGGTACCACAGGGGTCAGTATTGGGCCCGCTTCTTTTCAACATATTTATAAATGACCTTGTTGGGGGCATGCGGAGTAGAATTTCAATATTTGCAGATGATACTAAACTCTGCAGGGTAATCAATACAGAGGAGGATAATTTTATATTACAGGGAGATTTATGTAAATTGGAGGATTGGGCTGAGAAGTGGCAATTGAAGTTTAATGTAGATAAATGTAAGGTCATGCACTTGGGTAGAGGAAATAACATTTATGATTATGTACTTAATTGTAGAACACTGGGTAAAACAGACACAGAAAAAGACTTGGGTGTATGGGTGGATGGTAAACTTCACTTTAGTGGACAGTGTCAGGCAGCTGCTGCCAGGGCTAATAAAATAATGGGATGTATTAAAAGAGGTATAAGTGTTCATGAAAAAAATATAGTTCTACCTCTGTACAAGTCACTAGTGCGACCGCACGTAGAATACTGTGTACAATTCTGGTCACCGATATATAAGAAGGACATAGCTGAACTGGAGAGGGTGCAAAGAAGAGCGACCAAGATTATTAGAGGAATGGGGGGGCTGCAATACGAAGACAGGTTATTAAACTTGGGGTTATTTAGTCTGGAAAAACGAAGGCTTAGGGGAGATCTAATCACAATGTATAAATATATGAGGGGACAGTACAGAGACCTTTCCAAAGATCTATTTACACCTAGGCCTGCGACTGGAACACGGGGGCATCCGCTACGTCTTGACGAAAGAAGGTTTAATCATAATCACAGACGAGGATTCTTTACTGTACGAGCAGTGAGACTATGGAATTCTCTGCCGCATGATGTTGTAATGAGTGATTCACTACTAACATTTAAGCAGAGCCTGGATGCCTTTCTTGAAAAATTTAATATAACCAGTTATGTATATTAGATTTTATGACAGGGTATTGATCCAGGGAACTAGTCTGATTGCCGGATGTGGAGTCAGGAAGGAAATTTTTTTCCCCATTGGAACTTGTTTGCCACATTGGGGTTTTTTGCCTTCCTCTGGATCAACATGTTAGGCTACGGGTTGAACTAGATGGACTTAGAGTCTCCCTTCAACCTTAAAACTATGATACTATGAAGTTGAAGCCCTCCAAGTGTCACCTGCTGAAACCCAGAGTGCAGTAACTGGGGCATGTGGTGGGTGCAGAAGGTGTCGCCCCCAACCCCGAGAAGATCACTGCCATCCAAGACTGGCCGAGACCAACCACAGTGAGGGAAGTAAGGCAGTTTCTGGGTCTGGTGGGGTACTACCGTCGCTTCATCAAGGGGTGCACGAAGATGGCTGCCCCCATGCAAGACCTCCTCGTGGGACAGACCAAAGGTGGTAGACCCCTCGGAGCCCCACTGGTGTGGGAAGAGAGGCATGAGGAATCCTTCCGCCAGCTGAAAGCGGCCTTGACCGGAGAGGAGATCCTAGCGTATTCCGATTACAGCAACCCGTTCATCCTCTACACCGATGCCAGCAATGTGGGCTTGGGGGCAGTCTTATCCCAGGTCCAAGATGGGAAGGAAAAAGTGATTGCTTATGCTAGCCGAAAACTCCGACCGACTGAACGGAATCCTGAGAACTACAGCTCTTTCAAGCTCGAGCTCCTGGCGTTGGTGTGGGCTATCACCGAGCGGTTCCGCCATTACCTGGCCACAGCAAAGTTCACCGCTTTCACGGATAACAATCCGCTGACCCACCTGGACACGGCCAAGTTGGGCGCGTTGGAACAGCGGTGGGTGGCCAGGCTAGCCAACTACGATTTCACCATCAAATACAGGGCCGGTCGTGCCAACGTTAATGCTGATGCACTCTCTCGGATGCCCCACTTGTCGGAAGAAGGGTGCGAGGATGACGACCTTGAAGAGATCGAGTTGCCTGCATTTCACCAGCCACCAACTGAGAAGGTGCATGTCCATCAACAACGGGTGAATCTGGACCCGCTGCCCAGTCATGAGTGGCATGAAGCTCAAAACCAGGCGCCCGCTGTCCGCCTAGTCAAGATTCTGGTGGAGCAAGGTGCTGCTGGAATAGACCCTGCCGCCCCAGCTGAGGCCCAACGTCTGTGGCGAGAACGGACCCGGTTGTATCTACACCAGGGGAAGTTGTACCATGAGCTGATTAACCCGAAGACTCTTGAGAAAATCCGCCAGTTGGTGATTCCCCAAGCTAATGTGCCCACTGTTCTACAAGCGTACCATGATGGTGCCGGACACTTCGGATGGAAGAAGCTGGAAATGCTGTTGAGAGAGCGGTTCTATTGGAGCGGGATGCGGGAGTCTGTAGAGGCCTGGTGCCGAGAATGCGGCCCTTGCACGCTGAGAAGGAAGGACGAAGCCAGCCAGAAGGCGCCCCTACACCCGATCGTTACACATCAACCGCTGGAACTGGTCGCCCTGGACCATGTAAAGCTCACCCCCAGCCGAAGTGGGTACACCTACGCTCTAACCATAGTAGACCACTATTCAAGGTTCATGGTGGTTGTCCCAGTCAAAGACCTAACCGGCCGTACCGCCGCTAGAGCGTTCCAGGCTTATTTCTGTCGACCACATGGATACCCTGAGAAGGTGCTTACTGACGAAGGCCCGGCCTTTGAAGCGGAGGTGTTCCATGAGTTCTGTCAGTTGTACGGCTGCAAGAAGATCCGGACCACGCCTTACCATGCCTAAACCAACGGCATGTGTGAAAAGATGAATCACTTGGTCCTGGGCCTCCTCAAGACGTTGCCGCTAGAAGAGCGGAACCTGTGGCCGGAGAAGCTACCTGACTTGGTCGATATGTACAATAATATTCCTTCCAGCTCAACGAAGTGCACCCCGGCATACCTGATGAGGGCTCGCCCCGGCCGGCTACCGGTGGATCTGGACATGGGATTGGAAGCCCCAGAGGCACTCCCTTCGACAGCTGAATGGGAAATTCGACAGAGGGTGCAATACCGACAGATTCAGGAATATGTTGAGAAGAACTTGAGTCGGAGTCGGGAACAGCAGGAGCAGCGCTTCAACCAGAGGGCGACTGCTGCCCCTTTCCAGCCTGGAGATATAGTGCTGAAGCGGAAGAGGAGGACCCACAAGCTGGATGATCAATGGGAACAAACCCCATATGTCATACAGCCCACAGGCTGGGAAGATGGGAAGGTCTACCAGATCAGTCGTGACCAAGGGGGCACTTTGGCCACGGTTCCCCGGGACCATCTAAAAAAATGCCTACCAGCATTGAGAGCAGCGGCTGAAGTTCCGGTTCCTCCACCGGCGGAGAAGGCAAAAGAGGTAATCCACACAGTGATGGGTGACTTCCCAGCGGACTGGCCTACACAGAACGGTGCGGTGATTCTTCCAGTGATACTGTTCCCACAACCCGTGGATGAAGAAGTGATGGAGGCGGTCAGCCGTGAGCCAGTGCCAATGCCCAGGGATGAACCTGTGACCAACTCCCCTGTGCCTCCGCCTGCCCCACACGATAGCAGGGAAGAGGAACTGATTGTTCCCTCTGCCCCACTGCCTATCCCCACTGACACTGGACCCCGGAGGTCCACTCGTCCCAACCTAGGTAGACCCCACTTAGGTACAGGGAAACTACTCTTTAAAGGGGAGAGATGATATGTGTGTGTTAAAAGTTTTAAAGTTTTAAAATGAATGATAAGTCAATGATTACCGAAGATTCATCTGATTTACTACCGTGATTTGGAACCGGTCGTAGCCGGCAACTGGTCCCCGTTGGGACCCCCTTCACCACCTTGCATAGAAACTTCTATGAACATGCCTGAGAACTTGCAAGGCAAGCACAAACTTGTGGCCTGTAAATAATGTTTGTTGTTATGGCTCCTACCGGAGAGGTAGATTGGAGGAAGGGCCCGCAGTGGAGCAGGCTGGGGCCCAGCCACGATCGGAACCGGTGGCAATCCTCTGGGGGTTTCAGGGGTTCCCCATGGACGTGGGTCCCCTGAAAAAGACAGAACCCGCTCGGGCAACTTGTGCTGGACTGGGGTCAAGGGGTGCTGCCTGTATGCTTAGGGGCAGCATCAGGGCCAGGTTGCTTGGGTGGGAGAGAGCGGAAGCCGTAACCGTTACCGTAACGTTTTAAGTAAGAGTACCTTCCGATGTGGGAAGAAGTTATTATACTTGTATGTCTGTCACCGTTTTTCTATTTTTCTATTTTTCTATTTTCCAGTTGGTGAAAATAAAACCGGTGTTGGACGGGCAGCCCGAGGACGGTCTGCATTTAACTAAGGGGGAATGTGTCACCCTGGACAAGCCAGGGGCCACAGAGAACAACACCACAACACCCCACACTCCCAGCAGGCACATCAAGGTCAGACAAAACCCTTGTTGCCCTCCTCCAGGGGCTGATGTCCACACCAGGGAGTGGGCCAGGCGGTTGGTCCCGCCCACCGAGGAGTTCACAGTCCTGGAGGCGGGAAAAACAGTTAGATTAGTGTTGGAAGTGAAAGTGAGCAGAAGTGAAGTAGTAACAGAGCAACTGACTGACAGCGTCCGGGTGTGTGGCCCGGGCGAGACAGCAAGGTTGGCAGACGGTGGTGACCGTCTGCAGGAGTGGCCGATTGGAGTCTACCGTAAGGACCGTGGACGGGTGGTGGCCCGGCGGTACCGGACCGGTACGCAAAGAGAAGCCAGCACCAGTGGCAGGGGCTTTTCGGACCCCGGCAAGGCTAGGAGTCGCCGTGAATTTGCCGAATCCGTTAGTGAAGGGGACATCCTGGGTTTCCAAACAGTAAGTCCCGACAGAAGGCAACAGTCCAACCTAGTGAGAGAGACACCGCCACCGCCAAGGCAACCGTTTCTCAGGGCCAGCGCCTGCGGGCAAAAGGGGCTCCTCCGGCCCATATCCAAGTCGGGGAGCGGGTTACCGGTGGGAACCCATTGGAACCGTAAAGACAGCGTAGGTGCAGGGAAAAGACAGTCACCGCTAACCTGCCGGGAGCAACAACACCGCAGCCGTCCGAGGGACCCGTCCATCCAGCCACTTGTTTTACCGTGAACTGTGTCCTCATCATTGGGCTGAGTGAGTACCACCGTGCCGTGTAGCACAGCGCTGCCCCCGCATCCCTGCACCTCATCAGGCCCCGCAATCCGCCTGTCATCCATCCCTACCCCATCACCGGGCCCCGGGGCAACCAACCCCCTACCCACAGAGGGGAGAAGTAACAACAAAGCTGCTCCCTGTCACCGCCCCCGGGATCCCCGTCCAGAGCAGCGGTGGTGTCCACAAAATCACCACAACCGTGGGTGGCATCACGGACAATATCTCTAAAACCCAAACCACCCCTTTTCACTCACGGGCAAGGAGCGCCGCTCGAGTCCCCGGGATCCGGCCCATCGCTCGAGCCACCGAGCAGCAGCAGCAGCAGCGGCAGACGGACCCGAGCAGTGGGAGAGCGCAGCGGCCCCTCCTCCGCCCGCGACATGTGTACAGAAGCTGAGGATTAAGAAATGCCTCATATGCAGTGATGCCTGTCTCCGGCAGATTCACCAAAGACAAAGGGCATGCCTTTCCAAGAAACTGATGAAAAATAGGCGGCATAAATGAAGAAATGGGAGGAGGAACTGGAAGAGGCCCCACCCTGGAGGGTGCAATCCGCAAAAGGGTGACTCCACAACTCTTGAAGACCGACGCCATTGCAGTCTCTGAAGATGGAGCCTTTTCTGGCAAGGGATGGCCAGTGGTATGGTCTGTTGGCCGAAAATAACCGTGGTCAATGGGGTTGGGAGGATTTGGTCACCCAACTGACTTTCAAAGCCATAGAGGGTGACCCAGGGGTCTGCAGTTGGGAAAACTGACCCTGGAGTCTGGAGATCCGTGGCAGGAGTTGGCCACTGCAGTGGAAGAGATAATACCCCCTTAACTGGCCATTGTAGTGTTGACTTAAAGGTGACCGTGAGTCGAGGAAAGCGGGTCTGGCAATTGATGAAGGCCTAGCCGGAACAGAATCCCGGGATACGTGAAACCTTGTCTGCTCTAGAGGCCAAGCCACTTGCACCCATGGTCACTGACACTGAAAATGCATCTCCGACCCTGAAGTCCTTGACCCTCAAGCCTCTGGCCGGAAAAATCCAGGCTCGGCATCTGGCTGAAACAAACTGGGTGGACCGGGTGTGATTTTGTTTTTCAGCGTTTTTTTCTAATATGTTTCATCCACAGGGATTTTTAGGGATACACCAGAGAGATCACGTTGGGCGGGGGCACCATTGTCGTAATTTTAGGGTGGTAACCTCTGCTGTCAGGTAGGGTTCATCCCATGGTTTCCCTATGGACAGCTTAGGTCTTTATTTTGTACTGGCAACAGTTGATTTGACACGTGCCGAAATGAGTTACCTCTGCGTCCTCATCCTCTGTGTGCTGCATCTTGACCCTGCTCTTACATGTACATTCCCTTTTTGTATCTCGAGTATACAGTATACGCCCTAACATATTAGTGGGTATAACCATTCTTTTTGGCACCTAACCCTTAGCTATATTTATATGTTTGTTTATAATATCTGTGCACTTTCAGATATATCATTCACCCCACTCAATATTACTGATTGGTTTTGTCTACATGTTACCTTTTGTCATTTTTAATGCATATCTATTAAAGTATTCAATTTTAAGTGGGGATTTTTTCATGGTTAGACTAACATATAATTAAGTAAATTAACCTTAGAAAATAATGTCCACAAGGTGTCAGTAGGAGCAGCGTCAGTAACATACTCCCTATGAAGAGCACTAGAGTTGGAGAATCGCTCTTTCTGAACTTCCTGAACTAAGTGACTGTGAACAAGTGGAGTTAAAAAGTCCAAAGCAGAAGTTAAAGTCCCTGTAAGTACCTAACTTTTTTAATATTTCAGTGTTATTTGTAATAAGGATGTTTGGACACAAGATTCTATGTAGATCGTCCTCTTCTGCCTCACTAACTGCCTGCACAGTCAGCAGCCTGCCCTTCTGAACATTGTCAGATGCCATCAGAGTTGCATTTTGCACTGATCTTACACGGCATTAGTAATTGGTGCCATTAAGTTTTGTAACTTTTCAGGTGCTGCACAGGATTTAAAGAAAAGTAGATTAATAAAAAAAATAGCTTTTTTCATTAAAAGTTGCTTTAGTAATGAGTAGCTAGAGAAAATTAATCCCAAAATGTATTATGGAATTTCTCTAAAACACAGCAATACCTCATATGTTTGGGCTCGGAAGAAAATTAACACTGTTTGTGAATGGTATGTCAGACTGCACAAGGAGAATAGCTTCCCCTTTAGACCCCATCTTAACTTCTTATAGAACCAGATCAGATCTAATACTTTGCATTGACGAGAAACAACCATCACAAAACACTGTATCTGCAAATTGAGGTTCTGATCTGGCATAAATCCTAAGTCATATGACAAGGCTCGTTAAAGGGTCACTTTTGACTTTTAGGCGGGCTTTGCACACTACGACATCGCAGGTGCGATGTCGGTGGGGTCATGTCGAAAGTGACGCACTTCCTGCGTCGCTCTCGACATCGTAGTGTGTAAATCCTAGATGATACGATTAACGAGCGCAAAAGCGTCGTAATCGTATCATCGGTGTAGCGTCGGCGAATTCCATAATTATGCTGACACGACGGTCCGATGTTCCTCGCTCCTGAGGCAGCACACATCGCTGTGTGTGAAGTCGCAGGAGCGAGGTATATCTCCTACCTGTGTCACCGCGGCTCTCGTCCGCTATGCGAAGGAAGAAGGTGGGCGGGATGTTTACATCCCGCTCATCTCCGCCCCTCCGCTCCTATTGGCCGCCTGCCGTGTGACGTCGCAGTGACGCCGCACGACCCGCCCTCTTAATAAGGAGGCGGTTCACCGGCCAGAGCGACGACGCACGGCAGGTGAGTGCATGTGAAGCTGCCGTAGCGATAATATTCGCTACGGCAGCTATCACAATGATATCGCAGCTGCGACGGGGGTGGGGACTATCGCGCTCGGCATCGCACCATCGGCTTGCGATGTCGCAGCGTGCAAAGTACCCCTTAGGATTGATACTTCCAAAAGGTGGCACTAGAGTTTGTCTACTTTCTCACTGAAGAGACAATTTGCAGATTTTTCGGAAACAAATTTGGCTGAAATAGATTGCACCTACCATGTTGCAGTTGAAAAGTTCCTGAGGTGGCAAAACACCTCACAAATGTACCGACTTTGGAACCTAAGACCCTGACAAAAATTGTTGAGGTGCGTGGTGAGCAATTTCTTCTGATATGTGCTTCACAAAATTTTATAACATTAAAAATTCAGTTGTTATGATTAAAATGTTGCTTTATCCCCCCTCCCCCCCCCCCCCCCACACGCTTTTCATTTACAAGGAGTGCAATGTGGAGTGCAGATTCTGCTGGTAATGTTTGTAGGCACCAGTTGCAGAGCAATAGAGGAGTTAGAACAGCATGATGCACCCAAAAAAGACCCCATTTCACATATATACAGGTATTGTGATGATTTTTTTTCCTACAAATATTTTCTGAACACATAAAGCCTGTAAATAAAATGGACTTTCCCACTACAGAGTACTTTAAGTCTCAAAAGGAAGGGCAACTGTTTGCCTTTTGGAGTATGGCTTTTCTGGAATTTTTGGGGGATCCACGTCACTTTACCAGAGTATTTCTTCTACCTGTAATATGGAAACCCTTTACTTTTCTGTTGACAGATATCACACCTGAGAAGGGGCGTAGATTTTGGGGAATGCATTGACGTTTCTATTGTTTCCATTTCGGGATACATAATATTATTTACTGTTTTAAGGCTTGGTTCGCATTTATGATATGATCGAGGTAGAGCACTTCTATCAGAGTTTCTGTTTACATTTGAGAAAAATATGATGTAGATGGAACAGTTCACTACAGGGAGGATGATGGAGTCAGATTGGACAAACGGTGTCCTGACTTTTCAGGCATGCAGTAAAGTGAGATCCATGATCACTGCCAAGAGCCTGGCTTATTGAACACCTGGCTCTCACAGTCCGGAGTGATACCTGCACTGCTCCCTATAAATGCCGCAATCTATATCGATCGCAACATTTAGGATGCTTGAAGAGGGAGTGCATTTTCTCTCTCATCTGACATCATCATGAGGGCCTGATCATTGCCATAGCAACACAAGGTGACCTCCAGGTCAGCCAGCTACGGCAAGCCTGGAAGACAATGCAATATGCATTGTCTAAAAGGCTTCTGTCAGTGCAGCACTGACATGTTTAATGCATTACATTTTTCAAAAAGTCCTTCCATGTGGTAGCAATAGGCAAATGCTATTCATGGAGGTCTCAACACCAACACTTAGATAAATAAGTATTAAACATATTAACACAGTAAAACACATGTTTTATTAAGTACATAAAGGTAAAAAATAGAGTGAAAATATTTCTCTTGTAATATTACAATACCTAGGGTCAATGTTATAAAAGACAGGGTTTCTCCAAAGGCAACTACTTAAAATGGTAGGAAATATAGGACCACAGGAGATAATAAATAACCACTAAAATATTCACATAGAAAGATTGCTGCAAGTAACAAAATAGGGTAAAGATTTCCAAGGAGGCATGTAAGCATAAATATCAATGAAACTGTAATATATTTAAGTGATAAGATCAACCTGGGAAATCTATGCGATGTTGCTGGGGTATGAGCTTATTAGCATAGATAGTAGTCCTGAAACCGGGGTAACATATCCACACAATAAAGTCAGTGTGGTAATTACCTGAGTCCAGAGTCTATTAGATCTGTGGGCTTTTGATTGTATATCTTTAATGCATTGCCCGATGTAAGTGCTCAGCGTAGAGTATCGGATACATGTAAAATGACTCTGTTCTGTACATGGCTCCTCCCAAAAGAAATCTAGTGAAATCTGTGCTCTTATATACAATAACCCACTCCCTTCTGAGTATCACAATAGTTAGCATCCCCATGTTTGAGATTACCGAAGTGCGGAGAGCCCACTTATTTTACGGGTGCATGGCTACAATAGCACGAGCTGGACACAATGTATTGGGCGCTATAGTACAATAGCATATTTGTAATGTTCACTCTGCAACTTCTACTTTGTGTTTGTTTCTGGAAAACGCCCATAGCATAAAAATAGCCACTACACCCATAGATGAATTACCAGAGGGGTGTAAATTCTAATAAGGGGTCACTTGAGGGGGTTTCCACTCTTTAGGCACATCAGGAGCTCTGCAAATGTTGCTTGCAAACTATTCTAGAAAAATATGCCCCTCAAATGTGAAATACGGCTTCTTCACTCTCGAGTCCTGCCGTGTTGCGAAACAATACTGTACAGCCACGTGTGATTTATTGTCATATTGTCATGTTAAACAGAACTTGTATAACAAATTATGGTACTTTTTTAGCCATTTCCTTTTGTGAAAATATAAAATACGGAGCTAAAACAGTATTTTAGTGATAAAACTGGAATTAGCTCTTCACCACAGAATGGTATACAACTATTTGACATACCTGTGGTGTCAATATCCTCTCTGTGAACTCAGAAGAAATTGTGGAAGAAATTATGTGGTCAATTTCCACCTAATAGTCCCTTTGAAAATGAAAAACCTAGTGCTAAAACAACATTTTAGTGAAAAAAATTCATTTTTCATTTCCGCAGCCTCATTGTTACACAATTCTATGAATGATCTGTGGGGTTAAAATGCTCACTACACAACTAAAACAATTCCTCAAGAGGTGTACTTTCCAAAAAGAGGTCATATGTGGGTGGTTGCTGCTGATTGACACCATAGCTCCTCTTCCAATGTGACATGGAAACTGCAGTAGTTTAACCCCTGCTAAATCTGTTCTTGCATAGCACTCCTTCCTTTACGAGCCTTGCCGTTCGCCCAAACAATAGTTTTCGAGCACATCAGCTTACTCAGGCATAATTGCCGAACAAATTGTATGGTGTATTTTATCCTGTTACCCTTGTGAAAATTTAAAATTTGGAGTTCAAGCAACATTTTTGTTGGGAAAATGTTATTTTTTTTCTTTTTATGGCTCAAGGTTATAAAATTCTGTAAAGCACCTGGGGGTTCAAGGTGCTCACCCAAGATCTAGTTAAATTCCTTGATGGGTCTAGTTTAAAATATGGGGTCACGTGTGGGGGGTTTTCACTATTTAGGCACATGAGGGGCTCTGCAAATGCAGCATGACATCTGCTCTTGAACTTTTTGTGCTCCTTCACTTCCAAGTCTTGCCGTGCACCCAAATAGTAGTTTTCCATCAAATGTGAGCTATCAGTGCACTTAGGAGAACTTGCAGAACAAACTGAAAGGTAAATGTTCTTCTGTTATCCTTGTGAAAAGGTAAAATTTGGGGCTAAAGTAACTTTTTTGTAGGAAAAAGTAAAAGTTTCATTTTTTCCTTACACATTACTTTAATTCCTCTGAATCACCTAATAGGCTTATTGAATGTCTTCCTGCGCACTTTGAGGGGTGCAGTTTTTAAAATGGTGTCACTTTTAGGTATTTTTGTCATATAAGACCTTCAAAGTCCCTTCAAATGAGATGGGGTCCCTAAATATATTGATTTAGTTCATTTTGAATTATATGTGCAGGTAGGAAAAGTGTGTATTATCTTGTAGAAGAAAGGGCACTGATGTGCGGACAGGACGCTGGATCTGTGCCTCAAGTGATAAAAATACATTTACAATCAGGGAGGATTGAGAATGTATTTAATTAAGGAATAATGCTTTAATGCACTACCTTCTATTAGTGAATCAATTTCCTACTAAAATAGATCTAACCTTTATACTGTTTATTGCACAAGGCACTTTTTGCTATCTAATTGCTGGGTGTTGAGAGTAAGTGTCCCATGATGGAAGTGATTGATTGCCCTTTCATTTAATTCTAATTATTTTAACCGACCTAAGCTGTAATTATCAATCTATCTGCTACTTGTATTTGATAGTGAAAGTGCAAAAATAATGGCAAAAACAAATATATTAAAGGGGTAATATAGGAAAGTTATATATTATACTAGCTGTAGTACCCAGCGTAGCCCGACAAAATAACTGTCTGTCTGTCTCTCTCCCAGTCTCTGTCTGTCTCCCTCTTTGTCTGTCTCTCTGCCTATGTCTGTCTCTCACTATTTCTATGTCTGTCTGTCTCTTTCCCTGTCTCTCACTCTCTTTGTCTCTCTGTCGGTCTGTCTGTTTCTTTTCCTGTCTGTTTCTGTCTGTCCCTGTCTGTCTCTCTCTTTCCTTATCTGTATCTCTATCTCTTTCCCTATCTGTCTCTTTGGCTGTCTGTCTCTTTGTCTGTCTATCTGTGTTTCTTTGTCTGTATGTCTCTGTCTGTCTCTTTCCCTGTCTGTCTCTGTCTGTGTCTTTCTGTCTCTGTCTGTCTCTTTCCCTGGCTGAATTGTGAAACGCCAACATTCTTCTGAAGTTCTGGCTGCATTGTGGCTCCCAGCTCCATTGACTTTAATCAATGGAGCTGCGAGGCAGGTTTTTTGGTGAATAACTGTAAAGCGCAAGGTTAAAATTTCCCCTCAAAACATAGTCAATGACGTTCCCTAAGTCAAATAGGGTGTCTATGCAAAATTTCGTGCTTGTAAATGCGACGGTGCGAATTCCTTTAGTGGACATACACACATACATACATACATACACTCAGTTTTATATATTAGATCTGGAAAGATATAGTGAATGTGCGATCTCTGAATATTCCTAGAAATTTATATATAAATCTATCCCCAATGAGTAGTTTGTTGTAACACTATTAGTTGAATATATCCTGGAAGTGAGATATGGATTGGAGTCTTGCTAGTTTTTTTAAGTCTTTTGAAGAATTGTCTTATGCCGGCGTCACACGGTATGATATATTGGGCAATATGTCGTCGGGGTCACGTCGGTAGTGACGCACATCCAGCATCGTCTGATATTTCATAGCGTGTGACAGCTACGAGCGACGGTGAACGAGCAGAAATACTCACCTTCTCGTTCATCATTGACACATCGCTCAGTTTCAAAAAATCGAACGTCCGGTTGTTCATTGTTCCCGAGGCAGCACACATCGCTCCGTTTGATACACCGGGAATGAGGAACACAGCTTAACTGCGTCCCACCGGCAATGTGGAAGGAAGGAGGTGGGCGGGATGTTACGTCCCGCTCATCTCCGCCCCTCCGCTTTTATTGGCCGGCTGCCGTGTGACGTCGCTGTGACGGCGAACGTCCCTCCCCTTCAGGAAGAGGATGTTCGCTGCCCACAGCGATTTCGCCCGGGAGGTAAGTACGTATGACAGGGGGTTAAAGACTTTGTGCGCCACAGGCAACTAATTGCCCGTGACGCACAAACGACGGCGGCGGGTGCGATCACTTATGCGATCGCACAATTTATCGTCCTGTGTGATGCCTGCATAACTATACAGAGATAAAAAAATGCATCAAGGGACTATTGAGATGAGAATACTGAGTTACTGAGATATATTAATTTATTAGTTACTCACTAAGGTTTTGGATGAATTACTTAGTGAACCTTTGTAGGTTCAATATTAGTATCAAATATAAAGGTTAAGTTTTATTTAACCCCTCTTTCCAGGGAATATACCTCATTAAAAGGAATTGTTACCAGTGATTCCTTCCCAGCCTGAGAATACCAGTCACCAGCTGTCTGCTTTATCTGTGCTGGTTATCAAAAATGGACAGGAGCCCACATATTTTTCTTTTTCTTACTATTTATGTAATTAATTTAAAAAAAAAAAAATCTTGTGTAAGCCTCTATTTTTGATAACCAGCCAACATAAAGCACTCGGCAGGGGGCTGCAGCCCACAGCTGCTTACTTTACCTGCAATGGTTATCACAAATAGGCGGGGGAACGCACGATAAAGTGGCGCAATACTCTGATAAGATTGTTTCCAGATGCGACCTCTGTTTCAGAGATGCTTCCATGCATCTTCCCCATGCTGTTCCCATTCAATCTCAGCACTTTTCCATCCATTTCAGCTATTTTACAGCTCCATCAGACATCCTGGGAGGGTCCACCAAAAAAATATTTGTTTCCCATTGACTTACAGTACATTAGCTTTGCTTTTTCTTGATAAATACACAAATAGTATGAAATATTCGAGACGAATAATTCAAACCCGTATATTTCACTATTCGCTCATCACTATTAATATTATGACTTTCATTACAAAATAATCAACTTTACTCAAATTAGTGGATACAAAAATAAATACCATAGAGGAGGGGGCATTCTGAACTGCTATGCACATGACATGAAAGAAATTAGTCCAAGAAATTATAAATCCTGCTGTATCCTGCAGCTTAAAGATAGCATATGAACAACAGATCAAACCTTGATAAGACAGGCATCCTTCAATTATATGTTTTAACCCTTGCAGTATGCTGTCTTCAGCTTACAAAGCAAAAACCTGCTGTCAGATTTACTTCAAGGGATTCCAGTGGTGTTTCACTTACTGGGCTGCTAGTGTAATTTTGATAAAATCACTGTTTAATCAGGAGGAGTTTATCATTAGAGGACTACTTGGTGTTCTGCCAGGTAGTCCAGCATACTAATGAGATCTGTAGAACTGCTGGATCTGCAGCAGAGAAAACATTGATTATATCAAAATGACAGCAAACAGCTCAGTAATGAACAGCTCAGAAATGATTCATTGCTGGAATCAGGATGTTTGTCTCGACATTATGCTGCTCTTAGATGGGCTACCAAAAATCTGATGACAGATTCCCTTTAAAAGTGCGGCTCCACATCTGCAACAAAAACATATCAAAGGGGGAATAGCATAAAAATTGCAGCAAAAATGCAATAACCAGAGAAGATTGTTATTGTGTTTGGTGTGAACACCAGCAGAAAACAAAAATCACAGTATTTATGCAACGTGTGAACACAGCCCTCCAGACACAAAAAAGCCAGATGTCATATACTGAAGCTACATAAAGATTAGGAAGTTCTGGCTGCTATGAATAAATGAAAAATAAATCCATACATCCCAACTAGAGATGAGTATGACGCACAGATGACATGGCGTTATCCCCGGCTAATCAAAAGCTGCACTGTGAACCCTGGAAAGTAAGAATTTCGCAACCTCCCATCCCACCGCCAAGTACTACTGTTCGGGACTCTGGACCATAGTCACATGAATCAATCCGCTCATCTCTAGTCCCAGCTACAGTATACTTGATACAATGGACAGTCCTAGATATAGGTCTACACTCTGCATTCTTAAGTGTCTATTGAATAGCCCTCACTAGCACCGCCCCTCTAACATCTCCTCCTGCCAGGGTAGAAAGAAATGTCAAATGGGTGTGGCTTGAGGTGTGGCTAGAGGCGTGGTCAAAACTTGCCACGGCACATAATTTGTCCCCCTTTCTATTCTTCCAAAGTTGGGAGGTATGTTGGGAGGTATGCATAGAGAGATAAAGGTTCTGTGAAAGCTTAACACAAGGCAAATGCAGTGTTTGCCAAGGTGGAGCATCTAAAGGAATGAAAAGGAAGGAAGTAAAGGCCAACATTAAGACTAATGACTCCTCATCAAGATTATTCACCTTCCTTTCAACAAATACGGCTATGTGTGCTCACTGCATTTTTTTGGTGACCACAAAGATGCACGTTTTTTTTGTCCCAAAAAATGCACCCTCAGCATTCATTTTTTGCCGCGTTTTACTTTGTGTTTTACCGTGTTTTTTACCCAGAGCGTTTTTTTAAGTCAATTTTTAATCAAGTCGACATCCTTGGATGTGTCATGAGTAAATGTGCAATTGAGAAGGGCGCAGTTAGAGCAACTTTTTTTCAGATACATTTCCTTGTGAGATAACTGCTCAGCTTTCATCTTCTTGTGCGTGTTAATATAAAATCTGGTTAGGACACTTATCAATATTTTATTGCTAAGGAGGAAGTCATTAGATCAAGAGAGAAATAAAAGTGAGGATGAAAGTGAACCGCCCCCATGCCAGCGGCCGAGCCGCTCGGATCCGGAGCCGCGGTGGCTTGAGGGGTCTCCGGACCCAGGGGAAGGGTTCGCACGGACACTCGAAGTGAAAAGGGGGATATGTACAGGGGATTTGGAAGTTCGTGACACCACCCATGGTGCGTGGTAATGTAGGAGACCACCGCTGCTGTTGGGGAGCCCGGTGGCAATGGTGTAGCAGCAGGATGTTTACCCATCCGTGGGTAGGGGGTTTGTGCCACGGGGCCTGTTGGGTGTTGGTGACTGGGGTGACATTGGGTAGAGGAAAAGGGGCTTTTCAGTGTACTCACTCAGTCCAAGAATAACAAAACCGACAGCTTGTAAACCAGAATTCTGAGCACCGCTGCTGAATGGAGGGAGCACGTGTGGATCCGTGCCCTTGGTGTTGCTGTTAGCCTGTGGCCTTTTCTGTGGCACCTTCTCACTAGTTGGACCCACAAGCTTGAAACTTTTTGGGTCCCGCTCACCCATATGGCTAATGGAGTGAGCTTGCTCTCAGGATTCACGTGAAGGATTTCTTTGGACTCTAATTTGGGAAAGTCCTATCCCATCGGTGCACTAGTACCCCGATTTTGGAGCAGGTTGGGGATGAATCTTGAAGTCTTCACCCCCGTCGGGTAAATTACAGGGATGCGTGAAGCTACTTCTCGGCCTGGGGTCCACGTACCCCGTCGTGCCCTGGCCCCTGCCCGGTGATGTCTCAAGACTGCCGGCTGCCCTCCTCGGCAGTCCGTGCCCCATGACACAATGCCCTGCGACCGGGATTCCAGCTCCTACCAGGCCCAGACCAACGTCTGCCACCTAGTAACTTCAAGAGCCCTGCTCCGGACCGATGACCTCTCCCTCTCAGAGAGTCACCTTCCACCTCCTACTCCTTTCACTCCTGTTTCACTTCTTTTGTCACTTTCTCACTTTCCCCTACCAACCCCCATGTGGGCGGCCCTATTCCCTTTAGGCCCCCCAATGGTGTGTCTGGTGGGTTCGGTGCAAAGTGTTCCTAGGAGTTTGACAGGCTAAGCTGTTAGCAACACCAATGAACCAGGATCCATAACCTAGGAGGAGTGGATACTGTGCAGAAGGGCAGGTTGTACAATACCCTGTGACGACCTGATAGGCCAGGGCATCATTTTCCCCCTTGGTTAAACGTAGCTCACCCCCGAGCTACAGGACACCAGAGGTTTATTTTTTTTTTAACTGCAAAAGAGAAATATAGAGGGTTAACACACTTTTTATTAACGGGTTCCATCCCTCACAGGGGAGGCACTTCACTTAAACGTTACTAACATTATTAAGACTCCGTCGCCCAACGGTGGGACGCTACCGGTTTCTATGGTAACGAAGGCTCAACCTACTCCGTTGCAGCCCCTTCCTGCGACAGTCCATTCCCAATGTCCCGGATCCCAATAACCCACCACCCAAACAACCTGACCCCCTGGAAACCTATTTGTGGGTCCGTGACCAGGTTAAGGTCCCAGGTGTTGTCTTTTAGACGACTCTGGTTAGCTCAGGAGGTGCAACTATTATACAAAACACAAGTTTGTGTTGGTCACGCCAGTCCTGTGACCGTGGTCCATATCTACTTATGTATAAAAATTTAAACGAAGTCCATGTACCGGTTGTACACTTTTCAACAATTTACTTGCAAATCTGGTAACTTTCACTCTTTTCATTAAAACTGGTTGATTAGGCACTTGTTTACTAACATTTTCTATATGGAAAATAACAAACTATGAAAAATAACAAACAAAAGCACCGATACCTAACAATTCTATGGCATCATAACTATTGGTACTGTAACATTTTTCAACACTTTTCTCTGTACCTCCGTGGAGGTTGACCAAAGTTTGCACGAGTTGACCTCCTTAACTCTGAGCTCTCACTTCTCTATAAGGAAGTGTCTACACTCTCTATGGGTCCCTCGCCCTCTATGCTAGGTGTAACTGGCAGAACCCTAAGTGTATGTGTCAAAAAGACTGGTGATACTGTGGGTGCTGGAGTGGGTGCAGTGTAAGTAAGCCTTTCCTGTTCTGGTCCTTCCACAGGTTGTGGGAATGTTAACACAGGAACTATTACTGCTCCATTCTGCATTGGCCAATTTTCTGAAAAATCACCCAGAATGGTATGGATCATCTTCTTCCTTCTTTCCACCACTGGAGGCTGGGACTGAGGTTCTTCTGTCCTTCTCAAAGGTTCTGGGCACGTCTTCAGGTGGTCTCTAGACACCGTAGCGGCAGTTCTCCCATCATCCTTGCTGATCAAACATGTCTTCTGATTATCGAAATTGGATGGCTGTATCACATACGGCTCTTTTTCCCACTGGTTGTCCAACTTGTGTTGCTTCCTTTTCCTTTTTAATACAATTTCACCAGGGGCGAAGGGGGATGCCTTAGCCTGCCTATTAAAATTCCTTTCTTGCTGCTCCGGGGTCTGATCCAAACTTTTTTCAAAGTACTTCTGGATCTGTTTGTACTGGGATTGGCGACATGAGTCCCAATCTTCTCCGGATGCGTAAGTTTCAGGCAACTCCACCTACATCTCCAAGTCTACCGGGAGTCTTCCCGGGTGAGCCCTCATCAGGTATGCTAGGGTACATTTGGTTGATCCTACCGGAACGTTATTGTAAATGTCCACCAAATCTTGCAGCTTTTTGGGCCACTGATTCGTTCTTCAAGAGGAAGGAAGTTTTCAGCAAACTAATCACCAGATGGTTCATTTTCTCACACATCCCGTTTGTCTGTGCATGGTAAGGCGTGGTGCGGATCTTCTTTCACCCATATAGGCTGCAGAACTCCTGAAAGATTTCAGCTTTAAACGCAGGTCCCTAGTCTGTCAAAACTCGGTCGGGATACCCATGCGGCCTACAGAAATGGGTCTGGAACGCCCTTGCTCCAGTACTGGCGGTAAAATCCTTAACTGGTACTGTGACGCCCTGGACTAGCCAGGTAGTCACAGATAGCCCCATTCACAACACCCATCCCCAAATAAGGTGTCAGCAGCCAACCTAATAAACCCTAGTTACCTCCCTCTGGGTTTGATGTCCACACCTTGGGGGCGGAGCTTGGTGGTTGGCCATGCCCCCCAGGAGTTCACATGCCCAGAGGCAGGAAGTTCAAGATGAGTTAAGTTTGAGGAGTGAAGTGGAGCAGATTAGTTTGAGGAGAGGAGTTGAGTGGAGTGTAAAATCTGTCTGTGCCCTGGGTAGGAGCCCGGGCACTGTCACCAGGAGGCAGACGGTGGAGGCCGTCTGCAGGAGCCGGGAAGACAGCCCGGTGGAACCATAGGTAGCCGGAACAGGGTAGTGGCCCGCCGGTACCGAACTGGGGAACCAGCTGAAAACCGGAGCACAAGTTGGGGCTACTCAGACCCTGAAGCGCGGTCCCGAATCTACCGGACCCCGTTAATTAACTGATTGAGGTCTGGACTTTAGGTCCTTTCCCACCCAAAGTCCTGAAAGAAGGCAACAGCCCACTGATTCCGGATAACGGCCACCGCCAAGGGCCAAGAGATCCAACGGGCCAGCGCCTGCGGGCAAAGGGCTGATAGGAAGTGTACAAGCACAAGAAAATCACCAGAGCACTCTACGCTGTGAAAAGCAGTAGAAAATGGCACTGGAGTGAACATGTGACCGCCTCATGTAGGTTGAAGCTATGGATCCTGGGTAAATTTATGTATTTTCCCTCCTTCAGTTTTTTTGCAGTACGCAAAAAAAACAGAAGGCACACGGATGACAAACAGATGACATACGGACCGTCTACGGAACGGAAACGGATGCCACACGGATGCACCCGTGAAAAAAAACGGACTGTTTTTTGCAGACCGCAAAAATGGATCGGTCGTGTTAATGTAGCCTTATTCTAATCTGCCGTTTATAAACAGCAGGCAGAAATAAGTGAATAACGCCCCCCAGCGTCAGAAAATCTCCGGGGTTTCAGGCGTAGCTGAGACCCTGGAGATCATGATTCAGGACGTTTTTTCCGGTGCCCGCTCACGTGATCACCGGTATACACCGTACACCGATGATCACGTTACAGTAAATGACAGTGTCGGTAAAAAATTATTTATCTCCCATCTGGCATGAACAAACATGATAAATCTCCTACACGGTCCCCTCCGGTCCCCCGGTGTCACCAAAGTGCCCCCCCTGATGCCCTCCCAGAAATCCAAGATGGCCGCACACACAGCAGCGCGCCGGCCGCATTCACCCTACTCTTCTGATTTCTGTCACATGTGCCATGACACATGCGACAGAAAACTCCTCCCCAGGCCCTGCCAGGTCACCCCCTATAACCCCACCGGTGTTCCCCGGTGTCCCACGGTACCTGTGCAGCGTTGATCCCCCATGGCCCTCTCCTTCACAATAGACGCTGCCGCAAGCACAGAGCGGCTGTCAGCTCAAGTTCCTGTGTTCAGACACAGTGAGTGGTCGTTATGCATCTGTAAGCTAAATGGGCGGCACGGTGGCTCAGTGGTTAGCACTGCAGTCTTGCAGCACTGAAATCCTGGGTTCAATTCCCACCAAGGACACCATCTGCAAGGAGTTTGTATGTTCTCCCCGTGTTTGCGTGGGTTTCCTCCGGGTACTCTGGTTTCCTCCCACACTCCAAAGACATACAGATTTGGAATTTAGATTGTGAGCCCCAATGAGGACAGTGTTCCCAATGTATGCAAAGCGCTATGGAATTAATAGCGCTAAATAAATGAATAAATTATTATTATTACTGCAATGCCCTGCTCATGAGGTAAGGAACATAGTTGATCAGGAGAGCTATATACTACATTTCCAAATGGAGGCATTTGATTTTATAGTTGCCCTGCTGAACAACTACCAAACATGAGTCCGTTATACGCCACAAGAAAACACATCTAAATAACGAGCTCTGTTGTTTAGTATTCATTCAGCTGGATAACTGGACTTAAAGGGGTATTCCATCTCCAAGATCCTATCCCCAATATATAGTAGGTGGAATAGCAATAATATCAGCAAATACCAATATTTGGAAATGTAGAATAGTTCTCCTGATTAGGCATGCCCTTACCTCATGAGCAGGGCATTGCAGCTTTGGTAGCAACCGTTACGACATGGACTCTGCTGCTGTGGACCCGGGGAGAGTGGGTGCTGATTCATTGCACCCACACTCCTCACATGGAGGGTCTGCACTCCTAGAAAATGGGGGATACGTTCCCGTTTTTTCCTTACAATAAATTTGTGAAAGAGGGAATGTTTTGAGGAGTTTTCTTTCAAATACATTTTTTTTGTCGATTTTTTTTGTTCGTACTGACAGTTTGTGATGTCAGGTATCTGACAGACGCTATGACATCACAAACTGCTGGGCTTGATGTCAGGTGACTTTACAACTAGTATCAACCCCATTTATTACCCCGTTTGCCACTGCACCAGGGCACGGGATGAGCTGTGGTGAAGCGCCAGGATTGGCGCATCTAGTGGATGCGCCACGTCTGGGGTGCCTGTGGCCTGCTATTTTTAGGCTGTGAAGGCCCAATAACTATGGACCTTCCCACCCTGAGAATACCAGACCACAGCTGTCCGCTTTACCTTGGCTGGTGATCCAATTTGGGGGGGACCCTACTTTTTTTTGTAATTATTATTATTTATAAAATAATTATAAAAAAAAGACCCTGGAGTGACCTCCACATTGAATCCCCAACCACGGTAAAGCTGCCAGCTGTGGTTTTCAGGCTACAGCCGTCTGCTTTACCCTAGCTGGCTATCAAAAATGGGGGGACCCAACATCATTTTTTTTTTAACTATTTTTTAAATAAAAAAAATTAATGGGCTTCCCTGTATTTTGATTGCCAGCCAAGGTAACGCCAGGCAGATGGGGGTGGCAACCCATAGCTGTCTGCTTTATCTGCACTGAGAATCAAAAATACCGCAGAGCGCTACGTCATTTTTTTTAAAGATTTATTTTTACAGCACTGTCATGTCAGGCAATCAAAATACAGGGAAGCCCTTTTTGTTTTTAGTTATTTAAATAAATAATTAAAAAAAAATATATATGGGCTCCCGCTGCATTTTTTGTATGGTGTTACCTTCACTGGCAATGGAAAATCCAGGGAAGCATTATTTTATATTTTTTGCCAAAAAACTACAAAGAAAATGACGTGGGCTTCGCCATATTTTTGTATGCTAGCCAGGTACAGCAGGCAGGTACGGGCTGCCCGTAACCCCCAGCTGCCTATTTGTACCCGGCTGGGAACTAAAAATATAGGGAAGCCCTTTTTTTAATTAATTCATGAATTTTATGAAATAATTAAAAAAAAAAAAAACCCGACGTGGGCTTCGCCCCAATTTTGTGTCCAGCTGGGTACAACTAGGCAGCTGGAGATTGGAATCCACAGCACAGGTTAGCCCGAGGTTTCTGGGCCCCTCTGCTGCGAATTGCAGTCCGCAGCCACCCCAGAAAATGGCGCTCTCATAGAAGCGCCATCATCTGATGCTGTATCCAACTCTTCCAACAGCCCTGGAGCCGGGTGGCTTGTTGGGTAAGAAAAGAGAGATTTTCAGCTCACCTGACACCCGAAGCCATAAGATCCTAGGGATGCACGTGGTCCGCTGGTAAGTCCAAACCAGCCAGCAGGTAATGTAGGAAAGGGAAAAATCGGACCCAGCACCAATTCCAAAATTATGTAAAAATCAAACTTCTTTATTAATACATGGTTAAAAAATTCTTATATGAAGACCATGGTGAAGAGTATGGAACATAGCACTTTACGCGTTTCGGACTTCATAAATTTAAAAACAAAAAACTAGTCCTTAATCATAAGTAGTCTATGTGTGGTAAGCAATGGACTTATATAGTGATTCCTACCTGGAAAAGGAAGAATGGGAATTCAGGAATTAGTCATACAAGGGTGTGTGTCCTGAATATGCTAATTGGATGAGAGAGAGAGCGTGTGTAGAAAAAATGCTTGCATAGTTGGATCTGGAAGGTATTATGTGGATAGTGTTAAGTAAGAATGTGTATTAGAAAGAATGAATTAATCGTAAGAATTGGTCATGGGAATTAAACAGAAAATATTGTATGTCTGTATCATAACAGTTTGAAATAAATTATGATATAAGGCTAAGATTTACTCACATATGTGTGATATTTGAGCAATATTGATATTTCTTCATATAGGGCTTCAAATAATTCTGTGAGAATTCTTATGCCTAAATATATTAAAACCATTGGGAAAATGCAGATGGAAAATATATGTGTGCATATATACATATACCTCACTACACGTGTACATACTCATATATACAAATGTATGCATATGCATCACACATTCTATAATCAAATGAGCACCTAATGGATAGAAATAACGAGAGCCCTGAAAGTATAAGAAAATACAATAAATATTGGTATGGAGAAAAAAAAAAAAAAAAAAAAAAAAGGGGGGGGGAAGAAATTAGATAATAAAACGTAGATCCGATCTATAATTAAGTCCAGCAGGGTATCTTGTGTCGAGTTTAAGAATCCATTGTGCTTCTGCATGAAGTAATGTTGTAAACCAGTCTCCACCTCTAGGGGGTCTGGGAATGTGCTCAATACTGGTTATGGTTAGAAAAGAAAAATTTGCATCATGTGAGTCCAAAAAATGCCTGGTGAGTCCCGATATAGATCTTTTCTTGCCCACATTGGAAGGAGTTGTATTTGAAGCTGTAGAGGCAGATCTTATATGTTCGGATATCCTTGTTCTGAGAGATCTTGACGTACATCCAATATAATTTTTGTCGCAAGCAGTGCAGGATGCTTTGTATATTACATGGGATGAGGAACAATTCATAAAAGATTTAATATTGATGGTATCGTTATTGGAAGCAGTGAAGGAACGATTATTCAGCATATATTTGCAGAGGCCACATCGATGTGAGCCACATTTATAGGAACCTGTGATACTCAACCAAGTTTTCTTAGATTTTTTGGTATTATACATGCTAGGTGAAACAAGGTTACCTATTGTTTGTGCTTTTCTGGCAACTATATTTATCCCTTGTGACAGTATGGGATCCAAATCCTTGTCCTGCTGTAAAAGGGGAGTAAATTGGAGAAAGGTTTTTTTGATTTGAAAAAAATCGTCACTAAAAGGAGTAGAAAAAGTGATACGATTCTGTTGTTTGTCATGTTTGTGGCGATCCAGTAATAAATCATTGTGGGATCTGCCAGCTACAATAGAAGAAGCCCTGTTGAGAGTCTGGTCTGTATAGCCTCTCTTTTTTAATCTCCGTTTAATATGTGTGGCTTCAATAGAAAAAGAAGTATCTGATGAGCAAAGTCTTCTAGCTCTAAGGAGTTCACCAACGGGTAAGTTCTGCAGAGTATGTGGCATGTGGCAACTATTAGCATGGAGGGTAGTATTGCCACTCACCGGTTTCCTATAAAGAGCTGTATCAATATTTCCTGTAGTGGAGTTACCAAGTAATTGAATGTCCAAAAAAGGTGCATGGTGTGTATGGAGGTTAACAGTGAAACGTAAATTTAGATGGTTATTGTTGAGATAGGAACTCAGCAAGGTAATAAACTCTTGCGGTATGATATTTTCATCTTTTTCACATATCATCAACTGGTCATCTATATAGCGAGCATACCAACGGATTTGTGACAAGAAAGGATTCCGTTCTGTATGGATATACTGTTCCTCCCAATGCGCCATGTAAATGTTCACTAGGGCGCATGAAAAACTCGCCCCCATGGGACATCCAGCAGTCTGAAGATAAAAAACTCCATTAAATTGGAAAAAATTGTGTTTGAGGAGAAAGCCTGTGGCCATGAGGATGAATTCCTTTTGGATATCTTCCAAGGAACTGTATTTTTCCAGGTGATAGGATAAAGCCTGCAAAGCTTGGTCATGGGGGATGCATGGATATAATGATATAACATCACTGGTAATCCAAAAAGAATGCTCCGTCCATGTCATTTCTTTGAGATTCTGTAACAGGCTTTTAGTATCCTTAATATATCCCGTGGTGCATCTCATAAGAGGTTGAAGAATATTATCAAGCCAGTCTGATAAGGGACTGGTCAAAGAGTCAGTGCTGGCAACTATAGGTCTCAATGGAGGTGGGAATATGCCTTTATGCACCTTTGGGAGACCATGGAGAATGGGGCAAGTTGGAGTCTCAACCATAATATATTCATATGTCTTTTGATTAATAATGCCCCACTCTAAACCTTGCTGGAGTATGGTTTGTAGTTTGGTGGAAAAAACTGTAGTGGGGTCATTATCCAGCCTCCTGTAGGTGGAATGATCATTTAGCATAGAGATGATTTCTCTTTCATATAAAGTGTTGTCTAGAATAACAATGGACCCACCCTTGTCTGCTGGTCGGATGGATATATATTCATTTTGTTTTAAATTTTTAAGGGCATACCTCTCACGTGAAGATAAATTGTCCCGGATGTCCGATTTAGTAGAAAGAATTTTACGGACTTCGGTCTCCATAAGATCCTGATATGTATCCATGACAGGTGATCTGGAGGCTATAGGGTAGAAATGTGGATTTTTCGTTCTTAAAGGAGGAATTTTTGAGATGGTTTAGTGAGATTCACCCAATTCCTGTACATTTACTATGGAAATTTGTTCATTTAAATTCAGGTACAGGGGGACTGGAATTGTATTTTCTCCTTGACTGATGGATGTGTCTTCCGCTTCTTCATCTTGTATAGCATGAGCAAAATGTTTTTTTACAGTAAGATTTCTGATGAATTTGTTGACATCTTTTATGGTTTGAAAAAGGTTTGCTCTATTATTTGGTGCAAAGTTCAGTCCTTTCTTGAGGACATTGATCTGATCAGTGCTCAAGATGCATGCAGAGAGGTTAAGGACAGAAAATTCTGAGGAGTCAGGTTCATTTACTTCCTCCAGTATCTGTGCCTCCTGGAGCGCAGAGGATACCGCTCTCCTATATCGCTTATGTTTACGTCCACCTCTGCGCGGTTTGCGTTTTTTGAAAGATTTTTCATGTGTCTAGGGGTTTGGATATCTCTGATATAATCACCTGAGCTCTCACTGCCTTCAGTGGAATCATAGTCGGTGGAGGAAAAATAGACTGATCTATTATTATAAGGCTGTGGTCCTTGTCTTTTCAAAATGGACTTGGTTTTTCTAGCTGTATGCCACGTGTAGACTTGATTTGATTCATAGTCTTTAGTATCACGTCTATATTTGCTTTGCTTTAGCTCCATGATGTTGGATTCTATTTTGTCAATGGTGTTCTTAAATCTAATATTCAATTTATCAAAATCAGATTTATCATATGTCCTGACTAAATAGTCATGTATATCTTTAATTTTGTGGTCTAAGGATGCCAAGCGTAATTCCTCTTCCTTAATAATTAGCTCTATTAATTTTAATGAACAAGATGTAAGAATATTATTCCATTCGTTCATAAAGGTATCATTAAATATATATGTCGGAGATTTTTTTATTCTAAGTCCTCTGGGGATCATTTTCTTCTCCAGATACTTTTTGAGTGTCATAGAGTCCCACCAGGTTTTCAATCTCTGTGTGGAAACTTTTTCTAAGTCCAAAAAGGTATGTATATCATCGCTCCTGGAATCAGAGGTGGAACCTGGATCGAAATTATCGGCAAAAACAGAGTCCACACGCTTTCTCCGCTCATCATTGTCCAGGAAAGTAGTAGTGTCCATAATGCAGAAAAATGAATAAGGGGAGGTCTATGTAAGAAAAAAATCTATTTCCAATGTGAAAAAATATATGTATATATATATATTTGTATATATATATATGTCTTATTATGTGGCAGGGGTGGCAGGGAACACGAAAAAAAGGGACTGACAATATGTGGGAAGAAAAGAGAGATTTTCAGCTCACCTGACACCCGAAGCCATAAGATCCTAGGGATGCACGTGGTCCGCTGGTAAGTCCAAACCAGCCAGCAGGTAATGTAGGAAAGGGAAAAATCGGACCCAGCACCAATTCCAAAATTATGTAAAAATCAAACTTCTTTATTAATACATGGTTAAAAAATTCTTATATGAAGACCATGGTGAAGAGTATGGAACATAGCACTTTACGCGTTTCGGACTTCATAAATTTAAAAACAAAAAACTAGTCCTTAATCATAAGTAGTCTATGTGTGGTAAGCAATGGACTTATATAGTGATTCCTACCTGGAAAAGGAAGAATGGGAATTCAGGAATTAGTCATACAAGGGTGTGTGTCCTGAATATGCTAATTGGATGAGAGAGAGAGCGTGTGTAGAAAAAATGCTTGCATAGTTGGATCTGGAAGGTATTATGTGGATAGTGTTAAGTAAGAATGTGTATTAGAAAGAATGAATTAATCGTAAGAATTGGTCATGGGAATTAAACAGAAAATATTGTATGTCTGTATCATAACAGTTTGAAATAAATTATGATATAAGGCTAAGATTTACTCACATATGTGTGATATTTGAGCAATATTGATATTTCTTCATATAGGGCTTCAAATAATTCTGTGAGAATTCTTATGCCGTGGCATATAAGAAATATCAATATTGCTCAAATATCACACATATGTGAGTAAATCTTAGCCTTATATCATAATTTATTTCAAACTGTTATGATACAGACATACAATATTTTCTGTTTAATTCCCATGACCAATTCTTACGATTAATTCATTCTTTCTAATACACATTCTTACTTAACACTATCCACATAATACCTTCCAGATCCAACTATGCAAGCATTTTTTCTACACACGCTCTCTCTCTCATCCAATTAGCATATTCAGGACACACACCCTTGTATGACTAATTCCTGAATTCCCATTCTTCCTTTTCCAGGTAGGAATCACTATATAAGTCCATTGCTTACCACACATAGACTAGTTATGATTAAGGACTAGTTTTTTGTTTTTAAATTTATGAAGTCCGAAACGCGTAAAGTGCTATGTTCCATACTCTTCACCATGGTCTTCATATAAGAATTTTTTAACCATGTATTAATAAAGAAGTTTGATTTTTACATAATTTTGGAATTGGTGCTGGGTCCGATTTTTCCCTTATCTACATTACCGGCTTGTTGGGTAATCATGAGTTAATACTGGCTTTGTTTTACTAGCCAGTATTAAGCCAGAGATTCTTAATGTCAGGCACGTTTGACCCGGCCATTAAGACCACACAGAAAAAAAATACTTTAATAGAAATAAATACACAGACACATTAGAGACCCCATCTTTATTACCCCCTCTCAGCCCTCCACGATCCTGCTCTTCTGTCTTCTTTCCCCTTCAACACGTGCAGCTCTGTCTGCTCCATTAGACAGCACAGCTGCATGGGGGAAGATGCTGTGCTCCGTGCAGAAATCACTCTGTGAGAGTGACCACAGGCTCCCGGCTGTAAGCGGTGGCACGGGTTGCCATAGCAACGCTGCTCCGATCACGTGATTCCGGTGCAGCTGCGTGCTGGTAGCGGGACGTCCCCGTCACCGCTACCAAGCGCGTTGCTATGGCAATGGTGATCTCCGTGATTGACCGGCTTTGTAAGCCGGTCAGGAGCCGGCTTCTGCGGACACTGGTAACTATGGTAAACATCGGGTAACCAAGAAGCCCTTTCCTTGGTTACCCGATGTTTACCCTAGTTACCAGCGTCTGCCGCTCTCACGCTGCCAGTGCCAGCCCCCTGCACACATAGCCAGACTACAAATCAGGTTAAATTAACCCGATGTGTACTCTGGCTAGGAGTGCAGGGAGCCAGCGCTAAGCGATGTGCGCTGGTAACCAAGGTAAATATCGGGTTGGTTACCCGATATTTACCTTAGTTACCAAGCGCAGCATCGCTTCCACGCGTGCTGCTGGCTGGGGGCTGTGGTCACTGGTTGCTGGTGAGATTTGCCTGTGTGACAGCTCACCAGCAACCCGTGTAGCGACGCTCCAGCGATCCCTGCCAGGTCAGGTTGCTGGTGGGATCGCTGGAGCGTCACTTAGTGTGACGGTACCTTAAGGGAATGGGGAAGCAGAGCGGGGGGTCGAGCTAGAGCACCGTGTAACAGAGATGCAATGACAGGTCCTACATGACGCGTCATAGTCATGTGACCAGTCTGTAGCCAATGAGATAACAGGCACGTGACTGGTCACATGGCTATTTTTCACGTCACGATAGGTCCTGCATCACTGCTGGCAGTGCTGTTTACCGGGAGGATTCAGCGATCATCGGATGGAATAGCGGCAGGAGACAGAGTGCAGGAGGGATCGCGGGGACCGGTAAGTGTTATGGCAATGTTTATTAACTGTATGTGTACATTTATAATGTGTTTTTATGTGTTTGTGATTGCCTCCTATTGTTCCCTATGCGGTTCGAGTTCGGTTCGTCGAACGTTCGGCGAACCGTACTCGAGCCGAACCATGGCCGGTTCGCTCATCTCTACTCATTACAACATCATGCGGCAGAGAGTTCCATAGTCTCACTGCTCGTACAGTAAAGAATCCTCATCTGTGATTATGATTAAACCTTCTTTCCTCAAGACGTAGCGGATGCGCCCGTGTTCCAGTCGCAGGCCTAGGTGTAAAAAGATCTTTGGAAAGGTTTCTGTACTGTCCCCTCATATATTTATACATTGTGATTAGATCCCCCCCTAAGCCTTCGTCCAAACTAAATAACCCCAAGTTTAATAACCTGTCTTGGTATTGCAGCCCACCCATTCCTCTAATAATCTTGGTCGCTCTTCTCTGCACCCTTTCCAGTTCAGCTATGTCCTTCTTATATATCGGTGACCAGAATTGTACACAGTATTCTAAGTGCGGTCGCACTAGTGACTTGTAAAGAGGTAGAACTATATTTTTTTCATGAACACTTATACCTCTTTTAATACATCCCATTATTTTATTAGCCCTGGCAGCAGTTGCCTGACACTGTCCACTAAAGTGAAGTTTACCATCCACCCATACACCCAAGTCTTTTTCTGTGTCTGTTTTACCCAGTGTTCTACAATTAAGTACATAATTATAACTTTTATTTCCTCTACCCAAGGGCAGCATGACCTTACATTTATCTACATTAAACTTCAATTGCCACTTCTCAGCCCAATCCTCCAATTCACATAAATCTCCCTGCAGAGTTTAGTATCATCTGCAAATATTGAAATTCTGCTCCGCATGCCCCCAACAAGGTCATTAATAAATATGTTGAAAAGAAGCGGGCCCAATACTGACCCCTGTGGTACCCCACTATGAACTGAGACCCAGTCCGAGTACGTACCATTAATAACCACCCTTTGTTTCCTATCACTGAGCCAGTTTTTAACCCAGTTACACATATTTTCCCCTATCCCCATTATTCTCATTTTATGTACCAACCTTTTGTGTGGCACCGTATCAAAAGCTTTTGAAAAGTCCATATACACAACATCCACTGCATTTCCCTGGTCCAGGCTTGAACTTACCTCTTCATAGAAGCTGATCAAATTAGTTTGACAGGATCGATCCCTCATAAACCCATGTTGATACTCTGTCATAAGGTTATTATTTATTTTAACGGGGTCCAGTAGTTTCAGGACCGCGTTTCAGGGTCTGAGTATCCCCCTTTGTGCTCTGGTTTCCGGTCGGTTCCCCGGTTCGGTTCCGGGGGGCCACTATCCTGTCCCGGTCCCTTATGGTTCCACCGAGCTGTCTTCCCGGCTCCTGCAGGCTGAGGCCACCATCTGCCTCCTAGCCAGAGGTGACTGGGCTCCGACACAGACACCTGGAGTTAGACTGCAGCAGACCTAGGCACAGGTCTGGCTCTGCACTTGAACTTCACTCCTCTCCTTCACTGTCAAAACTCATCTCACTGTTTTTTCCTGCCTCAGGACCTGTGAACTCCTCGGTGAGCATGTCCAACCACCTGGCTCCGCCTCCTGGTGTGAACATCAAATCCTGAGGGAGGTGACTAGGGTTTTAAAGGTTGGCTGGTGACACCTTTTTAGGGGACGGGTGTTTGTGCAAGGGCCTACCTGTGACTACCTGGCTAGTCCAGGACGTC
Organism: Anomaloglossus baeobatrachus; assembly: GCF_048569485.1. Lineage (NCBI taxonomy): Eukaryota > Metazoa > Chordata > Amphibia > Anura > Aromobatidae > Anomaloglossus > Anomaloglossus baeobatrachus. The sequence continues at coordinate 108,232,799 of NC_134363.1, read as the reverse complement.
ACATTCCCCCTTGGTTTAATACAGACCGTCCGCGGGCTGTCCGACCACCACCGGTTTATTTTGTAACTGCAAAAGATAAACGGGAAAACAGGTACAAGTATAATAACATTATTTACATTTGAAGAAATTGTAGAAATCATTCCTTACGGGAGGCATGTTACTTAAACGTTGCAAACAGAAAACATTTTTATGAAACGAGAACGGGTCCTTTCATTTGCCCACCCAAGCAAACCTACCCCTTGATGCTGCCTCTAAGAACAGGTCAGCACCCCTTTTCCCCAGTCCAGGAATTGGGTACGGGTCAGGTGTTGCCCACAACGGGCCGGGTACAAAGTTCCATACCCGGCAGTCTCTCAGGGGCCCCACGTCCAGGGGACCCCTGGCCCCGGAGGGTTGCCACCGGTTGCCATGGTGACGGGACCTTGGCCTACTCGGCCGCAGGCCCTTCCTCCAACTAACCTCTCCGGAGACTGCAGGTGTGAAAGGTGTTCCAAGGGCTATTTACAAGGCCCAAAAGTTATTGGGTGGCCTACAAGTTCTCGGTCTTGTCTATTTTTAAACGGGGTGTAAAACTGCAGAGTCCCAACGGGGACGGGAACATGGTAGCCGCTACCTCTTCATACTCTTTTTCTTATAAACGCGGGCATGCACGTCCGCTCTCCTGCTCAGGAGCCAGGCCCACTTGGGTGCCCCCGGCTACGACCGGCCTCTCATACTGCCGTGGGCCTCACCGATCAGTGGCCTGCTCCACCTCTCTGCAGGTGTACACCAGCTGCTTCACAGCCGGGATGGGGTTCTTGGGAGTGGCCAGCACCGTGGTCGGGGTAGACTTCTGGTCGGGTGCTGCCTCCGTTGTGGCTGGGTGAACTGCCGGGACCATCGTCATGTCCGTTGCAGCCATGCTCGGGCCGGATGGGATGTCGTCGGCGGTGCCGGAGCGATGGTGACGGTAAGGCCTAAGGGCCCAGTAGCTGGGTCCTCGACCGTAGATGGTACGGGCTCCGCTGCCACGGACTGAGGCAGCGGGTCAGTCAGGGCGGTGGCTGCGGACACGGGTGACGAGGGAGACGGTGCGGTGCACAGGAGCAGGCCGGGTCCCTCAGCCGAGACGGCCGGTTCCTGGGGAACACAGGGGCTTGGGTCACTGCTTACCCGCTCCTCCTCATCTCCACTTCACACGCCCGAAAAGCTGCAGCCAGGCCCTTCATCCCCGACGTGCACTTCGCCAGCATGAATTGGACTTGGGCCTGGATCTTCCGACATATCCTGCCGCGTTTGTGTCCAGGAACGGGTTTCTGCAGAGTCCTGGTGTCCCTGCACTCCGCAGAGCTAGTTATATGTCGCCATTCTTCACCCGCCCCCCTTCCTTGGTCTTTTCACGGCACTCCCTCTTTCTGCTCAGCAGTTTCGTTTTTTCGGCTGCACGCTTTACTGTACGGCTCAGTTCCCAGGGGGCGGGGCTTCAACTCTAGCGCTCTTTTCGCGGAGAAGACGGCTTTGGCGGGAATCTTCGCGCCAAAAGATGGCGGATTCTGAAATTTTTCAACGGGTCACCGCTGACTTCTACTTCAAGGCGCACTTCACCAGGTAGGTGATTTGGTAAGTATCCTGTTCGTGACACCAGAAGAGTCGATGTGTACCGCCCCGGGCTCGGCTGCAGCCGAGCCGCTCGGATCCGGGCTCGGGTGTCGGTGGCTCGAACGCCTCCGGACCGGGGGTCACTCCGCTCTGAAAGGGGCTGGCGCTTTAAAGGGGGTTTAGGGTTACAGCCGAGGCTGTGGTTTTAGATTAGAGTTCGTGACGCCACCCACGGGTTGTGGTGAATGTGGGCACCACCGCTGCTGTTTACTAGGCACCCCAGGGGATATGTTGTGCAGCTTTGATATTAACCCCTCCGTGGGCAGGGGTGATGGCCCCAGGACCCGTTTGGTGTGATGTGTCGGTACTTGGCGGTGCAGGGCGATGCGCGGCCCGAGGGCACAGTCTTACTCACTATTACGGATGCACAGAGTCTCTGGTAAACCATAAAGATGGTGGTCAGTGCCCGCAGCCGGCTGCGTCTGGTCCCCCAGTCGGGTTGGTGGTCTCCGCCTCTCTCCTGCACCTTCTTAGTAGCTGTGGACAACCCGTGCTTCAGCAACCGGATTCCCGCTCCCCGGTTTTTTGTGTCAGGTGAGCCCATTTGTCTGCAAATGCTGGCCCGTGGGATCTCTAAGCCTGAGCGGTGGCGTTTATCCCCCTCGGTGGGCTGTTGACTTCTTTCGGGACTTGGGTGGGAAAGGACCTAAAGTCCAGACTAGAGTTGAGCGCGGTTCATGGTTCGTGGTTCTCCAGTTCGCGGTTCGAGTGATTTTGGGGGGTGTTCTAGAGCGAACTAGAACTTGAGCTTTTTGCTAAAAGTTCGTTAGCTCGAGTTACGTTCGAGAACGGTTCTATCAGCAAAAAGCCTAGCTAATTACTAGCTGGCTTTTCACTGTAATAGTGTGAGTCACTCTGTGACTCACAGTATTATCAAATTTCAGCGTATAGTGTGCGGGGGCTGCGCGTTCAGAGCACTGAACCACCACCACTGCTGGGATAATGGTGATCGCCATTTTTTTTTTTCTTCTTCCTTCCCTAAGCGCGCGTGTAGTGGGGCGGGCCATCATGTCAGCCAATCTCAGACACACACACGGCTAAGTGGACTTTTTGCAAAAGAAGCAAGGGCATGTGTCATAGGCTGTCCATGTCACATGTCCTTGCATTATAAAAACGGACATTTTCTTCCAGCACGCCATTATCTGCCTTCTGCGTCTGGGTGTCAGTCACCTCTCACGCAGTTCCTGTCGCCGATACACACAGCATTCTACAGATTAGGGACAGAATTTTATTTCAGCCCTTTTAAGGGTTAATTACAGCTGGCCCAGAGCCATAGGTGACAGTCAGGTCCATGGAAATGCTTTTTACAGCTACAGATAACAGCGCCTGTGTAGCTAAGCTTAGGGACTTCCTTGCTGCATTTCACCATTAGGAGGGATAGAAAGTGAGGCTTCCTTTCCTTTGCACTGACCCACAACCCGGCAACTGTACCCTCTAGCCCTTTTTAACAAAGGCATTTTAATTGCAGAGTGCTGCCAGTTAGTGCCATCCAAAGAGTGGCTGCTCTCCTCCATTATTGTGCCACTTGTGCCCTGCAAGTCCCACCACCTCTGCATTCTCCCCTCCTGCCAATTTTTGCAAAGCCAGTTTAATGTAAAAGAGTGCTGCCAGTTAGTGGCATCCTAAAAGTGGCTGTTGGACTCCATTAGTGTCCCACTGGTGCCAAGCAATTTCCAGCACCTCTGCATTGCACCTTCAAGCTCATTTTTACTAAGCTATTATATTAGCAAACACTGAGGAAACTTAGTGGCATCCTAAAAGTGGCTTTTGGACTCCATTAGTGTCCCACTGGTGCCAAGCAATTTCCAGCACCTATGCATTGCACCCTCAAGCTCATTTTTACTAAGCTATTATAATAGCAAACACTGAGGAAACTTAGTGGCATCCTAAAAGTGGCTGTTGGACTCCATTAGTGTCCCACTGGTGCCAAGCAATTTCCAGCACCTTTGCATTGCACCCTCAAGCTCATTTTTACTAAGCTATTATAATAGCAAACACTGAGGAAACTTAGTGGCATCCAAAAAGTGTCTGTTGGACTCCATTAGTGTCCCACTGCTGCCAAGCAATTTCCAGCACCTCTATATTGCACCCTCAAGCTCATTTTTACTAAGCTATTATAATAGCAAACACTGAGGAAACTTACAATCAAATACATCCGGTACATCATGAGCATATTTTTTGCATGTGGAAACTCCCAACAATATAGAACCTCAAAGAAAGCGGAGTCATAATCCAATATTATGTTTAAGGGTATGTGCGCACGTTGCTTTTTACCTGCTTTTTACCTGCTTTTTTGCTGCTTTTTCTTCTGCGCTGTTTAATGCCAAAATGGATGTGTTCTTCTATTCAAGCAAAGTCTATGGGAATTTGGGTTTCTTGTTCACACTATGTTGTTCAAAATGCTGCCTTTTTGTGGCAGAACTTTGGTCAAAAACTCAGCTTTTCAAAGAAGCAACATGTCAATTGTTTTTGCCATTTGGGTTTTGCACTGCAAAGCTGAGTTTTTGACCAAAGTTCTGCCACAAAAAGGCAGCATTTTGAACAACATAGTGTGAACAAGAAACCCAAATTCCCATAGACTTTGCTTGAATAGAAGAACACATCCATTTTGGCATTAAACAGCGCAGGAGAAAAAGCAGCAAAAAAGCAGGTAAAAAGCAGGTAAAAAGCAACGTGCGCACATACCCTAAAAAGGTATAATTTTATTCAATACAAAATTCATAAAAATAACACACAGTAAAAAAGGGGGGAAATGAGGTGCAAGGAACAGCAAGAATACCACAATAAGAGTAGTTGGTGAGCATAAAGTAGTTCCAAATGGCATATAGTGCAAAAAGGTACAACCCACATCAAATATGAATGATATTTGCGTAATAGTGCTGATATCTGGGTCAGCCAAGTCATTAAACACACTGCAGTAAAACCAGTAAGCCTGGGAATCCTCCTTACACCATATAACATAAGCTGGCGTCACTGACACAACAGCACATGTGACATTAAAGTATGTATTTGTAATACGGTGGTAAAGACAGGAATCCCAGTAGCTGCATGGAAAAGTGCTGCTAGTGTGTAGCGAATTTCAGGCACCCAAGACTCCACACAAATGATGGGATTAGTTAGATCGACTGTGCATCAAAGCTGCACTACAGCCACCATGTTACCCGGTTACATAAGATTATAAAAGCTCACCCATAGTAAGGAATTGCGGTAAAAGCTGTCCTGGGGGCCCCGACGCTGTGTTTTGCGTAGGGCTTCCTCGGGGGGCCATGCCTTGATTGTGTGTGCCGGGCTACTTAAAGCCCCGAATGAACGCAAGATGACCGCCATCTGCGGCGGATGCGCAGCGCGAGCGGGCGCCCCGGGCGCATCACGTCCGGTCTCAGAGTGACTTCGCGAGTCAGGGAAATCCCGGGTGACGTCACAAAGTCCCGCCCACATCACTCAAAGAGACCTTCCAGGATACGTCCAAGCTGCCAGCTCCCGGCGCGCATGCGCACCAGCCATGTCACGGACAAACAGTGATCAAAGTGTCATGAAACACGTAAGTATAGGAATAGAGATCATGCATGTAATCTTAATACAAGCAACAGAGCAAGGATTATTTATAGCAATATACATCATAAATAGTTTATTATTGCTCAAGGCGAAGATGTCAACAGTTGAGAATGGTATGGATCCCATCAGCCTATACAGAAAATAGATAAAGAACAAGAATAAGAATATTAAAAAAAACACACATTAAAAACAAAAGGACCCAAAAAGGAGCTCAGCACAAATTACAGTAAAAGGAACAAAGCTCTGTTGCTCATTAAGACCACCTGGTCTAAGTGTACCCAAAATGTGAATCCAGCGACATTCACGTTGTGCCAGAAGGCGCTTCATATTGCCCCCTCTAGCACCTATCCTAACCTGTTCAATGCCACGGACCCTGAATCCAACAGGATCACAGTTATGGTAGGCATAAAAATGTCTCGGTATGGGTTTGAGGAGGGACGGCTCCTCAGCGGTGTGTGCTGCCAAGATGTCTCTTACGTGTTCGCGTGTGTAAACACGCAGTTCCCTGGAGGTGAGGCCCACATAGATTAAATTGCAGGTACATGTGGTGTAATACACCACGTATGTACTACTGCACGATATAAAATCTAGTATTTTAAATTCTCTCGACCCATCCGCCGAAGAGAATGCTGTAGATCTCACCATATTGGAGCACGCACGGCAATCACCGCAAGGATAAAAACCGACCCTCCTCCCACCCACAGCCCAGGGACTCTTCACCTTTGCCACATAGTGGCTCTTGACCAGATGGTCCTTCAGGTTCATGCTCCTCCTTGCCGTCATCAGGGGAGATGTAAGTAAAACGCCAGCCAACGTTGGCTCAGTGAGCAAAATGGACCAATGCTTCTGTAGAATTTGACGCATCAGCTCCCATCGGTGGTTATAAGTGGAGATAAACCGAATGACCCCAGGAGACGACTGCCTGGAAATAGGTGTTAAAAGATCATTCCTATTGCTGGATTTGGCCCTAAAATAACCTCTCCTAATGCACCTCCTGCTGTAGCCCCTCTCAGTAAAACTATCTCTCAAATCATTGGCCTGTTCCTCGAACAGTATGCCAGTGGAACAAATCCTTCTAGCTCTGAGGAACTGGCCCGTGGGAATTGCCCTGATGGTAGATGGTGTGTGGGCGGAGGAGGCGTGCAGGAGGGCATTAACATAGGTCTCTTTTCTATATAGGTCAGTGTGTACAACACCATCAGCCTGTACCAGGATTTTTATATCCAGGAAGTCAATCTCCTGTTTGTCAGCCTTATAGTTGAGTCTGATGTTGGAGTCGTTGCAGTTCAATCCTGTCATAAACGTATTTAAATAATAAAGTTAACCCTGCCAGATGAACAGTACATCATCAATGTACCTGTACCATCCTTGTACCTGGGGAGCAACATCTGCCCCGCCGAAAATGACCCTCTCCCAGAGTCCCAGGAAAAGGTTGGCATATGACGGGGCACATGCCGCTCCCATGGCTGTACCCTGTTGCTGTAAAAAATACCTGTCCTTAAAAATAAAAAAATTATGTGTGAGTATGAACCGCAACAACTCCAACACCAGACTGACCAAATCCCCATCAACATTACTGTTACTTACAACATTACTGTAAGGAAGAATTGTGATGCCTCCAAACCATCAGCATGTTTTATACTTGTGTAGAGGCTTTCAACATCAGCAACCTCTAGAAGCATGTCTGGCTCCAAGGTCATGCCATAAAGGCGTTGAAGGACGTCCATAGTGTCTCTGACATAGGAGGGCAGCGTTTCCACTAAAGGGTGCAAATAGTGTTCTATAAATTTACAAATTGGATCGCATAGCCCTCCTATGCCAGAACAAATTGGACGTCCAGGTGGATTCTGAGGATCTTTGTGAATTTTTGGCAGCAGGTAAAATGTAGGAATGATGTGATTTTTTACCATAAGACCATCGAAGACTTTTTTGGTGATAATACCTGCATTTAGAGCCTGCTCCGAAATTTTAAGTAGGATGGAAGAAAAACTTCCCACGGGGTTATGGGTCAGGGTAGTATAAACCTCCTTATTACGGAGCTACCTAAACACCTCACGCTCATATTTCTCCACAGGCCAAATAACCACATTCCCCCCTTTGTCCGCAGATTTAAAAAGGTCAGGGAGTTCCTTTCTGCATTTCACTATTAGGAGGGATAGAAAGTGAGGCTTCCTTTCCTCTACAGTGACCCACAACCCGGCCACTGTGCCCTCCTGCCCTTTGCACACTCAAGCTCATTGTTACTAAGTCATTATACTAGCAAACACTGAGGAAACTTAGTTGCATCCTAAACGTGGCTGTTTGACTTCATTAGTGTCCCACTGGTGCCAAGCAATTTCCAGCACCTCTGCATTGCACCCTCAAGCTCATTTTTACTAAACTATTATAATAGCAAACTGTGCTGCCAGTTTAAGGGCCATAGTTGCATTGTCAGGGATAGTCAGTGTTGATTGTGGAAAGGGGAACAGGCGTGTTGGAAAAGGAAAAAAAGGTTTTGTCCATGGGGAAGGTGGCAAAGCTACATTAACATCTGCTGAAGATAGGCCATCTTCCAGCAAAAGTAAGATTCTACTACTTTCCGTGGACAATCCGATGTGCTCCCTTTTTTACGGACCCGAACAACTGGAACAAAGGTAGATGATGCACAAAAAAAGAACATGCTTGAATGGATCTCAAGTGCTCCCACAAGTGCCCTCTCCTCCACCTCAACTACCGCATCCAAAAAAAACAGTCCTCTGAGTTGTCATCCCAATCACACTTGCTTTCTCCCAGCTCTCAAGTCTCCATCCGCCCTGCACAGTATGGTGGAATAGAGATGGCTGAGTCTGGAGAGCTGTTCAGTCACACTATAGCCTGGGAATCAGAGGTCTGCTCCCAGGCTACAGTGAGTACAGACCAGGAAATGGTCTGCAGTGATGCCCAGAACCTTTGTGACTCAGATTCAGGCCGTGAGGACCAGGTTTCTGAGCATAATGTTTACCCTTATTCACAAACTGTAACACCTGTTGTTAGAGACAATGAGGAACATACTGATGACGATGAGACGCAGATACCAGATTGGGATGACAACTTAAATATTCGGTCAGGGTAGGAAGAGGCTCGGTCTGAGGGTGAGGGGAGTGCAAACACAACACTTGATGAGGAAGTTCTAGATCCCACCTACTGTCAACCCACAGTCAGGCACTCGAGGAGGTCAACAGAGGCGGTGGAGGAGGATGCAACTGACGACAAAGTTACCTTGCGCCTTCCTGGACAGAGGAAGAGTACTGGTAGCACGTCTACAACTGCATCCTCAGCCACCACTCTGCCTTTGAGCACTAGTCGGGGTGGCTCAGCAGGTCGCATGTCCTCTAAGCCTTGCCTAGCCTGGTCCTTTTTTGACCTTGCAAACGATCGCCCAAATCATGTGATCTGTAAAATTTATCGGGAATCTGTTAGTAGAGGCAAAAACCTCAGCAGTTTGACAACTTCTTCCATGAATCATCACATGAATAAATATCATATGTCCCAGTGGGAAGCTCACCGTCCTGCAATGCGGCCTAGCGGAGCAGACCATCCACCACCTGCCCCTTCCAGTGCATCCGCGTGCTCTTCATCTTCTAGGACTGTGGGGACAGCTGTCACACCTGGTTTTCCACGCACACCTTCCACCACTGTAACCGCAACAGGCAGTTTGTTTGGTAGGTCGTCAGTTGGTTTGGAAGGGGAAACAAGTATGTGTGTACAGCTCTCTTAGACATCGATAGCACCAATGTCGGAGGAAGGCAACATCATGTCTACGCCTGCACTTTCCTCACAAATCTGCATTTTTCCAGGGACACCCTACTCAACACCGTCTACACACAGCAGCCAGATCTCTGCCCCTCAGATGTGGACAAATAAAAGTCCATTTCCTGCAACCCATGACAAAGCTAAGAGGTTGACTTTATCCCTCTGTAAGCTCTTGGCTACCGAAATGCTGCGTTTCCGCCTGGTGGACACACAGGATTTTTGAGACCTTATGTCTGTCGCTGTTCCCCAGTACCAGATGCCCAGTCGCCACTACTTCTCCAAGAAAGTTGTGCCTGCGCTACACCAGCATGTCGCACACAACATCACCGCTTCCTTGAGAAACTGTGTGTGAATGGGTGCATTTCACCACCGATACTTGGACCAGTAAGCATGGACAGGGACGTTACATGTCGCTGACTGGGCACTAGGTAACTATGTTGATAGATGGTGAAGGGTCTGCTGCACAAGTCTTGCCGTCCCCATGACTTGGGCGTCAATCCTCTGTCTGTCTAAGTTCCTCCACTACTTCTGCCTCCTCAACCTTGTCTGGGTCCTCCACCTCCGCCCCAAGCCTGCCTGGTCAGGCCACCAGTGTTGTAACTGCGCAGAAGGAATCACGCACCCACAGAGCGCAATGGCATCAGGCGGTCTTTATCTTGAAATGTCTTGGAAATAAGAGTCACACAGCGGCTGAGTTGTGGGCAGCTCTGGAGACTGAGTTTGGTAAATGGTTGTCTCCACTCAACCTGCAGCCTGGTAAGGCAGTGTGCAACAATGCTGTAAAACTGGGTGCGGCCCTTCGCATGGGCAAGGTGACACACGTGCCTTGTATGGCTCACGTGTTGAACCTTGTTGTCCAGCAATTTTTAACACACTATCCCGGCCTAGATGGCCTTCTGAACAGGGCAGGAAAACTGTCTGCTCATTTCCGCCGTTCAACCGCCGCAGCTGAACGACTTGCATCGCTCCAGAAGTCTTTCAGCCTGCCTGTTCATTGCCTGAAATGTGTTGTGCCGACACGCTGGAATTCTACTCTCCACATGTTACAGTGACTGTGGCAGCACCGCTGAGCCCTGGTGCAATACGTCATGACGTATAGCCTGGGCCAACGAGATGCAGAGGTGGGGCAGATCACCCTGATGGAGTGGTCTCAGATCAAGGACCTACGCACCCTTCTGCACAGTTTCGACATGGCGACGAATATGTTTAGCACTGACAATGCCATTATCAGCATGACAATTCCAGTCATTTACTTGCTGGAGCACACGCTAAACACTATTCGGAGTCAGGGGGTGGGACAACAGGAAGGGGAGTAAGTACAGGAGGATTCATATGCGCAAGGGACAACAACATCACCAAGGTCCAGACGTTCATCATCACCAAGGCGGCAGGCATGGGGCCATGGGGGACAGGGATCAACAAGGGCGCATGGTAGCAGGCGAAATGTTGAGGAAGGTGCAGGAGAACATGAAGAAATGGAGGACGAACTGTCCATGGACATGGAAGACTCAGCTGATGAGGGAGACATTGGTCAAATTTCAGTTGAAAGAGGTTGGGGGGAGATGTCAGAGGAAGAAAGAACGGTTAGCACCTCTATGCCACAAACACAGTGTGGATTTGGTCTGCATGGCTGCTCAAGACACATGAGCACCTTCTTGCTGCACTACCTCCAACATGACCCTCGTATTGTCAAAATTAGAAGTGATGATGACTACTGGCTTGCCACACTATTAGATCCCCGGTACAAGTCCAAATTTTGTGACATAATTCCAGCCATAGAAAGGGACGCACATATGCAGAAGTATCAGCAGAAGCTGTTACTCGATCTTAGCTCGGCTTTTCCACCAAACAACCGTGCAGGTGCAGGGAGTGAATCTCCCAGTTGTAACTTGACAAACATGGGACGGTCTCGTCATCATCAACAGTCTAACCGTACCAGCAGCACCGTATCTGGTGCTGGTAACAGCAATTTTATTGAATCTTTTCATAATTTTTTTAGACCATCCTTTGCAAGGCCACCAGAGACAACAAGTCTGACACATAGTCAACGGCTGTAGAGGATGATACAGGAGTATCTCCAAATGAACATCGATGCCATGACTTTGCAAATGGAGCCTTGTTCATTTTGGGCTTTCAATCTTGAAAAATGGCCAGAGCTCTCCACTTACGCCTTGGAGATCTTATCGTGTCCAGCTGCCAGCGTTGTCTCAGAATGTGTCTTCAGTGCTGCTGGGTGTGTGCTGACAGATAAGGGCACGCGTCTGTCTAGTGACAATGTGGACAGACTAACGTTCATCAAAATGAACAAGTCATGGATCCACAAGGAATTTACTACCCCTGTGTCATCCTGGGGAGAGTAAATGCTTGTGGATTTGGAATGTGCTTGATGCAAATCTACCTGTGAAGTGTACAACTGGGGCACAAGTGCTGCCAATGAAGCGGTGTCTGTGTGGCCCAATTTTTGGGAAAAAAAGGGAGACTCCGCTTGGAGTAACCCTTGCTGTGTTTTTAAAAAGTAGCCAAGATGAACAAGTCATGGTTCAGCAAAGACTTAGCTACCTACCCCAGTGTCATCCTGGGGATGGTTAAGGATGGCGTATTTTTGAATGTGCTTGATGCAAATCTACCTGTGAAGTGTACAACTGGGGCACAAGTGCTGCCACTGAAGGGGTGTCTGTGTGGCCCAATTTTTGGAAAAAAGGGAGACTCCGCTTGGAGTTACCTTGCGGTGTTTTACATGATTTTAGAAGGGTATGCCATGCCTATATCTGTGTCTCGTCCTCTTTTTCCTCATAACGCTGTTTTGTTTTCACATGAGAATTTGTTCTTGTCACTTTCCCATGTGTTTGTGTTGTGTTGTGAGTTGTTTGTCACCTTTTGGACACCTATGAGGGTGTTTTCTAGGTGTTTTTATAGGTTTGTGATTGCCTCCCATTGTTTCCTATGGGGTTCGAGCAGTTCGCCGAAACGAACTCGAACGCGACCTCCGTTCGGCGAACCAAGATCGAGCCGAACCGTGACCGGTTTGCTCATCTCTAGTCCAGACCTCAATCAGTTAATTAACAGGGTCCGGTAGTTTTGGGACCACGTTTCAGGGTCTGAGTACCCCCCTTTGTGCTCCGGTTTCCGGTCGGTTCCCCAGTTCGGTTCCGGCGGGCCACTAACCTGTCCCGGTCCCTTACAGTTCCACTGAGCCGTCTTCCCGACTTCTGCAGGCTGGGGCCACCGTGTGCCTCCTAGCCAGAGGTACACTATATGGAGAGAAGGTATGTACACCAGTGACTATGTAAGGGGAATACATGGAAAGCAGAAACTGCTGTGTGAATACTGACATGAAAAATCCAGTAGCTATATGTAAGAATGAAAATATGAAAATGGAATCTGCATCACTGCCATGAACATATGAATAAAGAGAAATTTAGCTATTGAATTGATCAATGCAACAGAGCCCCAACACTACGCCAAAGTATTTCTCTACGTTGGGGTCCCTAGCTTGTGTGTGTCCTCTCATGCAGCTAAAAAACTTACCGCGTTGGGAAGCTGAGACCCAGGCTATATATGTGTATAATGTGGACTGGCAATAGGTGAGGTGGGGCCGGGTTCACAAACGAAAGACTACAAATCAAGAAATAACATCTGGAACACCAATTCTGAGTCTGAACTGGGTTCAAAAACCTAAACAAACTACACTATATCGAGATAAGGTATGCACACCAGTGACTATGTAAGGGGAATATATGAAAAGCAGAAACTGCTGTGTGAATACTGACATGAAAAATCCAATAGCTATATGTAAGAATGAAAATATGAAAATGGAATCTGCATTACTGCCATGAACATATGAATAAAGAGAAATTTAGCTACTGAATTGATCAATGCAATAGAGCCCCAACACTACGCCAAAGTATTTCTCTATGTTGGGGTCCCTAGCTTGTGTGTGTCCTCTCATGCAGTTAAAAAAATTACCGTGTTGGGAAGCTGAGACTAGCCTGGGTGTGCATACCTTCTCTCCATATAGTGTCGTTTTTTTAGGTTTTTGCACCCAGTTCAGACTCAGAATTGGTGTTCCAGACATTATTGATTTGTAGTCTTTCGTTTGTGAACCCGGCCCCACCACACCTGTTGCCAGTCCACATTATACGCATATATAGCCTGGGTCTCAGGTTTCATAACACGGTAAGTTTTTTAACTGCATGAGAGGACACACACAAGCTAGGGACCCCAACGTAGAGAAATACTTTGGCGTAGTGTTGGGGCTCTGTTGCATTGATCAATTCAGTAGCTAAATTTCTCTTTAGTCATATGTTCATGGCAGTAATGCAGGTTCCATTTTCATATTTTCATTCTTACATATAGCTATTGGATTTTTCATGTCAGTATTCACACAGCAGTTTCTGCTTTTCAAATATTCCCCTTACATAGTCACTGGTGTGCATACCTTCTCTTCATATAGTGTAGTTTTTTTTAGGTTTTTGCACCCAGTTCAGACTCAGAATTGGTGTTCCAGATGTTATTTCTTAATTGATTCCTAGCCAGAGGTGACTGGGCTCCGACCCAGACACCTGGAGTTAGACTGTGGCAGACCTAGGCACAGGTCTGCACTTGAACTTCACTCCTCTCCTTCACTGTCAAAACTCATCTCACGGGGGGCGGAGCCGGACATGGCCGAGTGAGGAAGCAGCTTCTCTGAGCTCCTCTCTGCAGAACTCCATAGCACTGGCCCAAGACTCCAAAATGGGCAAATTAACGGGCAAAAAGGCCACAGCACGAACCCCAAAGAAGGCTCCCATGGCTCAAGGCAAAATCGGGGCATATCTGTCTAATCCACGGGGCTCCAGCGCTCTATCGCAGCCCGAGCTGGAAAGGCAGCAAGAATCGCGGCCTGCTGACCCGATAACTGACCTCAAGACGTCGGTGGAGAGGCGGGGGTCGACAGTGGAGTCGCGGGGACCCGGGGGAACCGCGGTGACCACCGATAGCAGTGACGGTCACGGGCCGGGGGATGTGCGGAGGAGCGGCCGACAACATGAATCACAGGCCCCACTCCAAAATGGCCGCCGCACGCTTCCAGACCAGGCCCTGCAGCGTCAGCAAGATGACCCCTCAGCGGCAGCATCACCGCCCGCTACTCCTTCATCGCAGCCCGCGATGGGAATGGAACTTCCCGGTGGCCGGCAGAACATCGACTTACCTCCGGTCGCTTCCAGATGCCTAATGCCTCTTCAGCCTGCAGCACACACGCAGACAGGCTCTGGAGCGGCGTTCGGGAAACATCCATTACAGCAGCGCTCCCAGAGTGAGGGGGCCCCGCGGTCACCAGTCTCCCGCGTTGTCAACAGCACCACCGATGGAGGTAGGAAACAAAACCCGGGCACCCCGGCCCCACCGCATACCAAAATCTCCAGCCCGCAGGCGATAACTGGACTGGGGGAGGGGGGAAGGGGCACAGTCATGGCTGGCGACAGCAGCCCCCCATCATTTGCAAAAGGCACAATTATTTACCTGACGGCCCCCCCTATAACACCGCCATATACGGGCACTAATGTGGAGCAGAGGGGATCCTACAGCATCCAAGGGCCCCAGGACCAGACTGGGGGAAACCTCCAAGGGTCCCCTCCTTATACTCCCCCTGCGAGGTGGTCCACGGGCTCCTCAAGGGAAAATAGCCCGACGGGCCCAGGAGGTAGCATGGTGGCAACCACTAAAGGTCAGTGGAACGATGGGCCCAGGGCACCAGGGACCCCTCCACAACAGATTACCACAGTAGCACACTTGGGAGGAAATATAAGCACCTCTAGAAGTTCACAAATACTATATGACCCAGCTTTGCAGGACTCTATCGGCTCTTTTTCCACAACATCTTTCTCCACTAATGTGATAAATGAAGAGCGTCCAGCATCCTTAGCGGACCTACGGTCCCTTTTCCAAGCAATGCCCACTAAAAATGATATAGCTGCTTTGGCCAACCAGGTAGTGGCAGAATGTAAGCAAGAATTTGCCCAGCTACGGATGGACCTTTCTTCACTCACCCAAAGGGTGGATGTCCTTACAGACCAACAAACAACATCTCAAGCTGACATCCAATCTGTCCAAGCCACACTGCAGGTTCAGTCCAAGCAGCTATTCTCTCTCCAACAGCATGTGGACGACTTAGAGAATAGAAATCGAAGAAATAACCTGCGTATCAGGGGTCTGCCGGAGTCAATTGCCCCTCCTGACATACCTTCAGTCCTTATTTCAATCTTTAATAATCTACTAAAAAGACCACCCGGGGCCCCCCTGGAACTTGACAGGGCCCACAGGGCATTACGCCCCCCGGACCCAGGGGACCCCCGCCCGAGAGACATTGTATGCAGGGTGCACTATTTTGCAGCAAAGGAAGCTATCCTTCAAGCAGCTCGAAAGAAACAGTCCCTAACGTACAATGGATCTACAATACGCATCATGCCGGATCTTTCGAGACACACCTTAGCTCAGAGGGCGGTTCTCAAACCCTTGTTGGATGTCATTAGAGAAAGGGGTCTCCCGTTTCGTTGGGGTTTTCCCTTTTCTCTGTCGGTACAAAAAAATTCAAGATGGTGGGTAATGCGGTCACCAGAAGACCTCCCATCCTTTACCTCAAACCTGGGTCTACCCCCAATCTCCATCTCTCAATGGCCCTCCACCTTGCTCCAACCGTGGGTCCCAAGGGAACGCCCAGCCCCTCCCCACGCAAATCCATCCCCCGTTCATGCAAGGGGACTCCCCCCGAGAGAGACTCGGGACCGGAGATTGGGCCGTCCGAGATAAAGGTCAAGATATCGGGGACTACCCAATGTATCGTAAACTTTAACTAGCTAAGTACATAGACTTTACTTTCTAACCTGCCGAGTGCCCAAGGCCCTTATTACTCAAACTTTTGATTATATGCGCCAGTGTTTATGGTAATCTCTAATGTTAACAGTATACTACGGAGCTATCAACGGTTATGTCTGATCTTTTTCTCCCCCAAGTAGGTCGGGACCCTCTGTCTTGCCCGGGTGAGGCGGACAAGCTCCCCCGGAACGTTTGTTCTCAGCTAGTGTATTGTGCGGGAGCTATACTCCTGCTGTTTTCTCTGCTTCAACTCCTATTCTTTTTACTCTTCATCTGCCTTTCACAGTTCACACTTCCTTCTCCCTCCCCAAATGGTGGCCGAGACGGGCTAGTCCGTCCCTATATCTCATGTACCTATAACACTTCAATCTTTTACAGATGGCCAACCTGACAATCGCCTCCTTCAATGCTAAGGGTCTTAACGTGCCGGAGAAGAGAGCACAGGTCCTCTACCACTTCCACAAGCACAAGGTGAAAATAGTATGTTTTCAAGAAACGCATTTCAAACAGGGACACGCCCCTATCTTAAAGAACAAGTACTACCAAACCTGGTTATTTTCAGATAACCCAGAATCCCGCTCAAAGGGAGTGGCGATTGCCATTCACAAGTCTCTTCCACATCAAATTATAAACTGCACATCAGACGGTACGGGACGGTATATTATCCTCTCACTAATAGCTGGAGACCAAACATTCACAATCATAAATGCTTACGCCCCAAACCAGAGACAAGATGACTTTCTGGCTAGCCTTGCCGACACTGCGATGCCCCTAATTAGAGGTACAGCAATTCTCTGTATTGACCTTAATGCTACTCTGGACCCTACATTAGATAACTCTAAGGGGAAGTCCAGCATTTCATACACCACCATCAAACGTATCAAAAGGGTTCTATTAAGTATCCAGTTGTTTGACACTTGGAGAATAACACATCCGTCGGATAGAGACTATAGTTTCTACTCGCACTCACAAGACTCCTACAGTCGTATAGACTACATCTTCATACAGCACAATGCTCTCCCTTGGGTCCGACAGACTGGAATAGGCAGCATATTGTGGTCAGACCACGCCCCAGTATACTGTGAGGTAGAGGTTCCTTCCCTCCCAGCCCCTGCGGGAACATGGCGGCTTAATGAATCTTTGCTCATGGATGAGCTCTGTGTTTCTGATGTGCTGACCACGATCACTCATTTTTCAGAGGATCATTTGGCAGACGACACAGCCCCCACGTTTAAGTGGGAGGCACTGAAGTGCGTCTTGAGGGGCACTTTCATCAAACATGGAGCCCGTATTAAAAAAGAAAAAGCCCAGAATCTAACAGAGGCCCTCCGCAGGGTCTCGGGGTTAGAGCTTGCTCATAAGCGAGCTTTATCAGCCACCACCTTACAGGCCCTCTTGCAGGCCAGATTACAGGTCAAGAAATTGTTGGATGCGTCATACCAGCGCCTGTTGCAAGTGGGAAGGGGGAAATTTTATGAATTCGGGGATAAGCCGGGCAGACTATTGGCAAATGCACTGAAGGAAGGGAAAGCCCACACTCTAATTCCCTGTATTAAAAATACAAGAGACGAGATGCTCTATGCTACTCCTGATATCTCTTCTGCCTTCCATGCGTACTATTCCAAATTATACAATCTGACCCCTCGGTTTCCTGAGATAGACCACGAGCCCCCTACAATGCCCTCTCCCTTTCAACCTCTTAATCAGTCCACAATTGAGGACCTCGAGAAGCCATTTCTTCTTGAGGACATTCTGTCAGTAATCCGTGACACACCCGGTAACAAAAGTCCCGGCCCGGATGGATTCCCAGCCAAATTTTATAAGACGTTTGCAGAACAGTTAGCACCCCTAATGCTCCTTTCTTTTAACGCTATATCAGATGAGACCCCATTCCCTCCCCACTCCACGACAGCTCATGTGGCTTTGCTCCGAAAACCTGGTAAAGACCCTACCGCATGTAGCAGCTTCAGACCAATATCGTTGCTCAATGTGGATTTGAAGATCTATGCTAAGCTTCTTGCAAACAGACTCAATCCCCTTTTGCCAGATCTGGTGCACTTGGACCAAGCAGGATTCGTTCCTGGTAGGGAAGCAAGGGACAACACCCTAAAAACCCTAGACCTGGTCCAACATGCTCACACCCAAAAAATCCCCGTGATGATGTTATCGTTAGACGCCGAAAAGGCATTCGATAGAATTTCCTGGCATTCTATTTCTCAGACTTTGTCCCATGTTGGTTTTGGTCCAACCTTCTCATCTAAAATTTTGGCCTTATACTGTTCCCCGACCGCGCGTCTAAAGATTAATGGCACCCTGTCGAGTCCCTTTGATATCCATAACGGGACTCGACAGGGATGCCCCCTATCCCCATTGCTCTATATCTTAGTCATGGAGCATCTGTTGTCGGCCATCCGGCTTAACCCCGACATACGGGGGATTAAAGTTGCCACTCAAGAATATAAATGCGCCGCCTTCGCGGATGACCTACTTATTTATGTGCAAAACCCACTCACTTCCCTTCCATCCTTAATGCGTGAACTCAATCGTTTTAGCAAATGGTCCAATTTTAAAATCAACCTTGACAAATCTGAAGCCCTAAACATATCACTTTCCCAAGCAACAGTAGATGCTATAAAACCAAACTTCCCCTTCAAATGGCCACCACACGGCAGTATCGGCTACCTAGGTATCACTATCCCATCTGATGTAACCAGACTTTTCCAGCTTAATTTTCAAAACTTTCTCTCCAAACTCGAGAGGGACCTGACTGTATGGCATAGAGGCACCCTCTCATGGTTCGGTAGGATCAGTGCCCTCAGGATGACAGCCCTGCCCAGACTGCTCTACTTACTCCAGACGGTCCCGGTATATGTCCCGGCGTCGTATTGGGTAAAGTTACAGCGCCTGTTTAATCAATTTGTGTGGTCCAAGGGACGGTCCCGACTCGGGAGGAATGTCCTAACTAGGACCAAGGGGGCGGGAGGGGTGGGGCTGCCTGACTGTCGGCGTTATTATCTGGCTGCTGCCCATGCAAGGGTCTTAGACCTCTTACATAACTCTGGATCGAAGCTCTGGGTCCGCCTGGCACACGACCTGTGCCCCTTATCTATTCTATCCATGCCATGGAACTGGCCACTTCTTACCAAACATAAGATAGGAATGTCCTACACCACTAAACAAACATTACAATCAGTACACTCAATGCCACGGATTAAGCGCCTGCTCCAGACTCAGGGACCCCTCATGCCACTGACGGATAACCCTGACTTTTTACCAGGGGCATCGTCTAATAACTTTTTGGGAAGCTCAAAACAGAACCCCCTGAGACTGGGACAGGTGGCACCAGAAGGGGTTCTTCTCCCACTTCCGGACATTGTGGGGCAGAGAGACTTCAAAATGCGGTTCTACTTTGAATATGCCCAACTTAAACACTTCATAACCACGCAGGGGCTAGACCTAACTTGTCCCTCATCCCCAACCCCTTTTGAACTTATCTGTACAGGGATACCCGACACTAGACATGCAATATCAAGGATTTATGGGATCTTGACAGCAGCAGCAGAAACACCACTTCCTCGCTTCTGTACTGCTTGGGAGGCAGAGCTCGGCCAGACATTCTCCAGGGATCAATGGGAACGATGCTTCCGCCTGACCCACAAGTCAGCGGTTGCAACGAGAATGCAAGAGACTTGCTACAAAATTCTCTCCAGGTGGTACAAGGTCCCGTCATCCCTTCATAAGTGGTGCCCCGAAATCCCTGACACATGCTGGCGGTGCGGAGCACAGGGAGGTACCATGGCCCATATCTGGTGGTACTGTCCGAGCTTGGCGGCCTTCTGGAGCAAGGTGCTGGTGGGCATCCAGGAGGTCACAGGGATCTTAGTCCCCAGTCGCCCCGAGGCAGCCCTATTGTTTATGTTTAAAATACCAGAAAAGGTGTATAAAAAGTCTCTTACCGGACATCTACTCCAGGCCGCCAAGACAGTAATCCCACGACATTGGAAAGACCCTACCCCCCCGTCCATAGAGGAATGGGCGACAGAAGTAAATGTAATACACCGCATGGAGATGATAATGGCTCAATCGCGAGGCCAGCTAGTGGAAGCCTCCTCTAAATGGTATCAGTGGGAATCTTTTCTCTCTGACCCAAGGTTTCTTGCCCTCGTTGACCCTCAGTAAATAAGACTCTCAGCTAGCCACACCTTCCATAGTCATTTGCATTCTTTTCAGGTTCGCGCCCAACAGACGGGACGCCAGTCTCGGCCAACATACTCCTATCCACATCTTTCCCCCTACGGTTCTCCCCCTCTTGTCTCCCCCACCCACTTCTGATCTACTCTTTTCCTTGTTCATCCTTCTTTACCTTTACTTTGGTTTCTTGTTCTCTATTAGTAAGTCATGTTGTTTGATTATTTCCTCAACGACAGTTGTAAAGATTACTGAGCCTGTGGCCTTTAGCCGCCGTGATGGCTCCTTGTTTATCAAAATTGTATTCAATGGTTTGCAATGTTGTTGTACTCTTTCCTTTGAAAACCAATAAAACTTTAAATTGGAAAAAAAAAACTCATCTCACTGGTTTTTCCTGTCTCAGGACCTGTGAACTCCTCATTGGGCGTGTCCAACCGCCTGGCTCCGCCCCCTGGTGTGAACATCAAATCCTTAGGGAGGTGACTATGGTTTTAAAGGTTGGCTGGTGACACCTTTTTAGGGGACAGATGTTTGTGCAAGGGCCTACCTGTGACTACCTGGCTAATCCAGGGCGTCACACAAACCTGGGGGCTTCCTGGTATATTCCCCTCCTGGGCACATTCTAGTATATATGTCCCAGTCCTGGATTCTGTCTTCTTCCTAGTATTTTTGCCTTGGGTGCAAGAAAAGCCTAAATACACCTCTCCTCTACTTTCCTGTGCACGCTGCTGTGGCTCTGCTTGTATCTGAATTTTTACAGTAGGGTGTATATACATTACATACACTGCTATATACCCTGTGTAATGTATATATTCCCTGCTGTATATCCTTTATTATATTAATACATTCATATCTTTCTCCATCTACCTATTTATTCATTCATCCATCCATCCCATATATCTAAGGGGCACTTTGCACACTACGACATCGCAGGTGCGATGTTGCTGGGGTCAAATCGAAAGTGACGCACATCCGGCGTCGCTGTCGATATCGTAGTGTGTAAAGCATTTTTGATAAGATTAACGAGCGCAAAAGCGTCGTAATCGTATCATCGGTGTAGCGTCGGTCATTTCCATGAATTGGAAATGACCGATGTTACGATGTTGTTCCTCGTTCCTGCGGCAGCACACATCGCTGTGTGTGAAGCCGCAGGAGCTAGGAACATCTCCTACCTGCGTCCCGGCCGTCAATGCGGAAGGAAGGAGGTGGGCAGGATGTTTACGTTCCGCTCATCTCCGCTCCTCTGCTTCTATTGGCCGCCTGCTGTGTGAAGTCGCTATGACGCCGCACGACCCGCCCTCTTAATAAGGAGGCGGGTCGCCGGCCAGAGCGACGTCGCAGGGCAGGTGAGTGCATGTGAAGCTGCCATAGCGATAATATTCGCTACGCCAGCTATCACCATGATATCGCTGCTGTGATGGGGGCGGGGACTATCACGCTCGGCATGGCAAGCATCGGCTTGCAATGTCATAGTGTGCAAAGGGCCCCTAAGTGTTCATTTTATCTATCTACAAACTAAATAATACAACAATACTTTGTAAGTGCTAAGATGTATGCAAACATTGAATATATGAAATTTTGACTGCATTACTGCTACATACACTGAACAAAATATATACACCCCACTTTTTTTTTTTGCTCCCAATTTTCATGAACAGAAAGCCACGGACCCACTTGGGGGGAGGGGCGACATGACCAAGGGGGAGGTAGGGAGTGATGGGTTAATAGGGACAGTGGTATATGCCTAATATGGCTTTGGGGGATGGTTTTAGCCGGGGAGGAAGAGGAGGAGCAGGGAAAGGGTTAGCTGGGAGAGGAAGGAGTTACCTCCTCTTCTGTTTCCGGACGCCGAACGATCTGCACGTGCACCTCCATGGCAGATCTTCAGGAGCTCCAGCGTCTGATTCAGGCAGCGGTCGCAGCGCACGGGCCCCTGGCAGTGCAGACCCACATCAGGGCTGCCGGGGTTAACCCGTCGGCGCTTGCCCCTCGTCCCCCCAGCAGCGGCGGGCGCCAGTCGCGGCCCCCCCGCAGGTATTCCCCGGGCGCGGGGGGGGGCGAGGAGGAGATGTAAGAGCCCCTCCAGGGACCCTCCGCAGAGTGCAGCGCAGCAGCAGCGTCTGGCTGCTGCAGAGGCCGGCGGGAGGAATCTTCGTTCCAGCCGCGGCGGTCGGGAGGTGGGAGTGGCCAGCACGGGGCCTGCTTCCGGTCCCGGCCTCCGGGCTGGAGTTACTGAGACTGCAGCGGCTCCAGGCCGGGAGCGCGCTCGGCGCAGGAGAGAGGCCAGCAGATCCCCCTGCAGTCGGCGGGGGGACCGCGGGGCTGCACGTGGCGGTAGGTCCGGCGCCGGGGGGGGGTCTGCGGTGCCTGACCCCGGTGCGGCTGAGAGAAGGAGTGACGGCGGGAGCCCTGCGGCAACCGCCGGGTCACTCAGTACCGCTGTGCAGCCCCCGGATGTGGCAGTCTCCCGTGGGAGCGGGAGGACTCGGCGGATGGAGGCCTGCAATAGCCCAGGAGGGCCAGAGGCGACGACGGCTGAGATCCGGAGCCGGGCGTCTGGTCGTCCGCGCCCAGAGGCCCCTTGCAGTCGGCAGGGGGGCGGGCGCAAGAGGTCGAGGCCCGGGGTGCCGGCGCGGGGGACAGGACGGTCTCCTGGGTTGTCACCCCGGGGCAAGAGATGGAGCGGGGATGACTCTGCCCACGCGGCGGCCCTGTCTGGCGGCCGTGGTGGGGGGGGTGCTGCGGCGGCGCCCCCCGGATGTCGGATGGAAGATGAGGCCAGCGGCGAGGAGGGGGAAGAGGCTTTCGGTTCGGAGGAGTCGGATGGACGACAGACGGAGGACAGCGAGGCGGCGGTCTCGGGAGACGCCGAGCGGCGGTCGGGTGAGACGGCCGCGGAGGCGGCAGGGGCTGCGCTGGCGGGGGGCTTCGGGGGGGGGGGCGGCTGCGGCTACGGCAGCGCCCGCTGGTTTCGCAGTGTGGAGTCAATTGTTGGGGCTGTTGCAGGGGCTGGCGGCGGCTTCGGGAGCGGGGGGGGGAGGGGGCCCAGGCGCCGGTGGCGGCGTGGGTGGGTGCAGCCGGTTTAGGGGCCTCGGCGGCGACGGGGGGTGACGGAGCGGGTGCGAGTAGAGGGGGGGGCGAAGGGGGGAGTGAGACGGGGGGGGGAAAGGAGAAGGAAAAGGAGAAGGAAAAGGAGAAGGAAAAGGAGAAGGAGGATGAGGTGGTGCGCTTAGATGATAGGGCTAAAAGCGAAGTTTATGTTTGTTTTGAGGGCCCGCTGGGGGCCCATTTAAAGAAGGAGGTGCGGAAAAAAATTTGGAAAGGGGAATATGTGGAGATATTTTCTCTGCTTCCCCTGGAGAAATTTAATTTGGATAGGGTTAAGCCGAGTGATTCCAAAAAGGAGAAGGACGAGGAGGAAAAGCGCCGTTATAGGCTTATTCCTCGGACTTTTGCCAACTGGCTACAGGCATTTGCGATTTTGGCGAGCGTGGTCGGGGAGAAGGAGCCGGAGCATTGTTCGGCTTTGTTCGGCTACATGGATGCGATAGGGGAGGCTTATCGAGTTTATGGCGGACTGGCGTGGCTGCGCTACGACGAGCAATTTAGGCAGCGGAAGGCATTGCGGCCAGATATGCGTTGGGACCATAAGGATATTTCCTTATGGATGCGATTGATGTCGGCACCGGCTCAGCCCTTTCGGGGGGGCGCCGGGGGTTCGGGGGGGGCCGGGTCCCCGGCAAGTTTCAAGAAAGGTTTGTGTTGGCAGTACAATGAAGGGCAGTGCAGGTTTGGAGCGGCGTGCCGTTTTAAGCATGAATGCTCCGGATGTGGGGGGGGACATAGCTTGTCCAAATGTTTTAAAAAAGGAAAAGGAAAGGCTGGTGATGGGGCTGGTAAGAGGGACGACGCCGGTGAAGGTAGAAGTGATGGTTCCGTTTTTAAATAGGTATCCGGACAAGGAGGCGGCGGCGTTGTTAAGTTCTGGTTTTTCGGATGGTTTTCATATTCCGTCGGTTGTTAATGCATCGGTTCCGCCGTATCGTAATTTGCGTTCCGCTCGGGATCACCCGGAAGTGGTGGATGAGAAGCTGGAAAGGGAGGTGGCTTTGGGCAGGATGGGCGGCCCTTATGTCGCCCCGCCGTGCGGGAATTTGGTGGTGTCACCGTTGGGGGTGGTACCAAAGAAGGAGCGGAATAAATTTCGGCTGATTCATCATTTGTCTTACCCGGAAGGGTTATCGGTGAATGATGGCATTGCGCCGGAGTTGTCGGCGGTATATTATGTGTCGTTCGATAAGGCGTTGGACCTGGTTAGGGCGGCGGGGCGGGGTGCATTGATGGCAAAGGCGGATGTGGAAGCAGCGTTTCGGTTGTTACCGGTTCATCCAGATAGTCAGCATTTGTTGGGTTGCTGGTGGGATGGCAGTTATTATGTTGATCGTTGTTTGCCAATGGGCTGTTCCATTTCGTGTTCGTACTTTGAGGCATTTAGTTCGTTTGTTGAGTGGGTGGTTCGGGACGTGTCCGGGCTTACGTCCATCATTCATTACTTGGATGATTTCCTGTGTGTCGGGCCGGCGGGTTCGATGGTTTGTGCGGGTTTGCTATTTGCGTTGCAAAAAGTTGCGGCCAGTTTCGGGATTCCTTTGGCTCCGGATAAGACGGAAGGCCCGGCGCCGGTGATGTGTTTTCTGGGAATTGAAATTGACACCATTGCTATGGAATGCAGGTTGCCGGCGGAGAAGGTCCGTGATTTGAGGTCCGCAGTGTCAGGGGTAAAAGCGGCGAAGAAGGTGCGGCTTAAGGCGGTGCAGTCTTTGCTTGGAAAATTGAATTTTGCTTGCAGAATTGTGCCAATGGGGAGAGTGTTTGCGAGGCGTTTGGCGACGGCGACGGCCGGGGTACGGTTGCCGGCGCATTTTGTGCGGATCACAAAGGCGATCAGGGACGATTTGGAAGTATGGGATCAATTTTTGCAGCATTTCAACGGCCGGACGCTGGTGATGGAGAGGGTGGCGTCTAACGGGGCGTTGCAGCTGTTTACGGATGCGGCGGGGTCGGCCGGGTTTGGGGCTGTCTTCAGAGGTCATTGGTGTGTCGGGCAGTGGCCACAGGCGTGGCGGGAGAGCGGCTTGGTTAGGAATTTGGCTCTGTTAGAGCTATTCCCCATTGTAGTGGCAGTGGAGCTATGGGGGTCGCACTTTGCCGGAAGGAAAGTGTGTTTTCATTGTGATAACCAGGCGGTGGTGCACGCGATTAACAACTTGTCTGCTAAGTCGGAGCCGGTGGTGGTGTATTTGCGGCATTTAGTGTTGAGATGTCTGCAGTTGAATGTGCAGGTAGTGGCAAGGCACGTTCCGGGTGTTGACAACGAGGTGGCTGATGCTTTGTCTCGTTTTCAGTTCAGCAGGTTTCGGGCGCTGTTGCCGTGGGCGGACGAAGTTGGAGTGGAGTGCCCCGAGGATTTGTGGCATCTGGTGAGGCGGTGATCTCAGACTTGATTCGGAACTCGGTGACCGAGGTGACTTGGTGCCGGTATGCTAAGGTGTGGGCTGAATGGGAGGAGTTGTTGCGTCTGATGTTTGGTGGGGAAAGCGTGGATTACTTGGTGGCTTTGTTGTCATTGGTGAGTACGGATTTTTCAGCCGGGCGATCGGCATCGGCTGTGGCACATCGGGTGTCGGCAGTGGCATTTTGGTTAAAAATGAGAGGGGAGCGTGATGTTTCACAGGATTTTCGGGTTCGTCAGGCTTTGCGGGGCTTTCGCCGTGGCGTACGGGAGAGGGACAAGAGGCGCCCTGTATCGTTTGGTTTGTTGAGACGGATGGTGGGTGGCCTGAGCGGCATTTGTGAGTCTGTGTACGAGACGGTTCTATTTACAACGGCTTTCGGTCTCGCTTTTTATGGGGCGTTCCGGATAGGCGAGCTGGTGAGCCCGTCCAGGGTGACGGGTGGTGGTTTGATGTTTGAGGACGTGCAAGTGAGCAGTAGTCAGGTGGAGTGCCGGATTCGCCGGTCAAAAATGGATCAGCTGGGCCGTGGTAGATTGGTGGTGTTATATGCGGTTCCAGGAGAGGAATTGTGCCCTGTGCGTTTAGTCGAGAGATTTATGGCCGTGAGGGGAGGCTTACCTGGCCCGTTGTTGCGGCATTTGAATGGGTCGTTTTTGTCGAGGTTTCAGTTTGTGGCGGTGCTGCGGCTAAGTCTACGTAACGCGGGGGAGCGCCCGGAGGAATTCGGGTCGCATTCATTCCGAATTGGTGCAGCAACGGAGGCAGCCCGTTGGGGGCTTGGAGATGAGGTGGTAAAGCGTATTGGTAGATGGGAATCTTCTTGTTTTCGGCGGTATGTGAGACCGCAGTTGTTGTAGCATCATGGGACTTTGGTTACGTGCGGAAGGTTTGAGGAAAGGGGTGTTTTTTGATGTGTTGGTGGTTGTGCTGTTATTGGTTTTGATATTTTCGTTTTTGTTTTATTTGTTATAGGGAAGTGCCTGATCTGGATCTTGGGGCACTCCTTCGTATTTTGGGGTGCCCGTCGGGCGGAGGTCCGCCCGAATGGTCGACAGCTGGGTTTGGATCGTGCGCAGGCGACTGTTCGATGGATCGGAGTTCGGGGCATGGAGTGGGGCAGGGTGGTCCCGGAATTTCGTTTCCATTGTAAAGTTGAGCGGCCCCCGGATGTGCTGGTATTGCATGTGGGGGGTAATGATCTTGGTGCCAGGGCGTCGCGGGATTTGATCCGAGACATAAAGATTGATTTACTGCAGTTGTGGAAGCGGTATCCTGGTTTGCTGGTCGTATGGTCTGACATAGTGACCAGGTTGGCATGGAGAGGGGCTCGGTCGGTGGAGAAGGTTAATAAGGCCAGGGCCCAGGTGAATAGGGTAGTGGCTAGGTTTGTGACCAGGAATGGTGGGATTGTGGTACGGCACAGGGATTTGGAGCCGGCTGATTGGCGATTTCGGAGGGGTGATGGTGTGCACCTCAACGAGGTCGGTCTGGATTTATGGGCGTTGGGTCTGCAGGATGGTGTGGAGCGTGCTTTTGGTGTGTGGCGGGTCCAGGCCACGTAAGGTGTCACGTGGTCTGTCCTGTGGCGGTGGGGGTAGGTCTGGTCCAGAGGTTTGGAAGTGATTGGTGGCTGGACCGGGAGTCATTGTCTTGGTATGGTGGCTCTCGGTTTCCGGGATGTGGCAGGCACGGGGTTCTGCCAAAGTGTGGGGGTCAATCCGTGGGTGATTGGCACCTCGTCTCTGGGTCGGTGTGTTGCGGCCGGGGACAGGGGGAGTAGTAGTAGTGGACTGGGCCTACCCCGGGGGGTATTGTAAATGTTATTGTCTATTGTTACCGTTATGTGGTTGTTTTGGGTCGCCCGTTGGACGGCGTCCCTAAGGTACTAGTCTGTAAAACAATAGGCAATAAAAAGGCTGCTGTGGCCATTTGAACCAAGTCGCATGCAGTCCGTGTGTTTATTTTTAGAGGATAAGGGGGTTTGGTTACACAGACATCATGACCGGAGAATCCTCCCTCAGCTGGTCAAGAAAGCCACGGACCCACTTGGGGGGAGGGGCGACATGACCAAGGGGGAGGTAGGGAGTGATGGGTTAATAGGGACAGTGGTATATGCCTAATATGGCTTTGGGGGATGGTTTTAGCCGGGGAGGAAGAGGAGGAGCAGGGAAAGGGTTAGCTGGGAGAGGAAGGAGTTACCTCCTCTTCTGTTTCCGGACGCCGAACGATCCCCGCCCACCCTCCCTTTGTGTTGTCATGTGGGAGATGTTTTTGGGTAGTTGGGATACCTTTTGTCACAGTAGCGGTGGGGGTAGGTCTGGTCCAGAGGTTTGGAAGTGATTGGTGGCTGGACCGGGAGTCATTGTCTTGGTATGGTGGCTCTCGGTTTCCGGGATGTGGCAGGCACGGGGTTCTGCCAAAGTGTGGGGGTCAATCCGTGGGTGATTGGCACCTCGTCTCTGGGTCGGTGTGTTGCGGCCGGGGACAGGGGGAGTAGTAGTAGTGGACTGGGCCTACCCCGGGGGGTATTGTAAATGTTATTGTCTATTGTTACCGTTATGTGGTTGTTTTGGGTCGCCCGTTGGACGGCGTCCCTAAGGTACTAGTCTGTAAAACAATAGGCAATAAAAAGGCTGCTGTGGCCATTTGAACCAAGTCGCATGCAGTCCGTGTGTTTATTTTTAGAGGATAAGGGGGTTTGGTTACACAGACATCATGACCGGAGAATCCTCCCTCAGCTGGTCATGATCTCTAACATCTAAGACTTTTTCTATGTGCAAAAAAAGGCATTTTTCTCTTAAAATGTTGTTCACAAATTTGCCTAAATGTGTGTTAAGGCCCCGTCACACTAAGCAACATCGCTAGCAACATCGCTGCTAACGAACAACTTTTGTGACGTTGCTAGCGATGTTGCTGTGTGTGACATCCAGCAACAACCTGGCCCCTGCTGTGAGGTCGCTGGTTGTTGCTGAATGTCCTGGGCAATTTTTTAGTTGTTGCTCTCCCGCTGTGAAGCACAGATCGCTGTGTGTGACAGCGAGACAGCAACAACTAAATGTGCAGGCAGCAGGAGCCGGCTTCTGCGGAGGCTGGTAACCAATGTAAACATCGGGTAACCAAGAAGCCCTGTCCTTGGTTACCCGATATTTACCTTTGATACCAGCCTCCGCCGCTCTCACTGTCAGTGCAGGCTCCTGCTCTGTGCACATGTAGCTGCAGGACACATCGGGTTAATTAACCCCATGTGTGCTGTAGCTAGGAGAGCAAGGAGCCAGCGCTAAGCAGTGTGCGCTGCTCCCTGCTCTGTGCACATGTAGCTGCAGCACACATCGGGTAATTAACCCGATGTGTGCTGTACTAGAAGAGCAGGGAGCCAGCGCTAAGCATTGTGCGCTGCTCCCTGCTCTCTGCACGTGTGGCTGGTCACTGGTTGCTGGTGAGCTCACCAGCAACTCGTGTAGCCACGCTCCAGCGATCCCTGCCAGGTCAGGTTGCTGGTGGGATCGCTGGAGCGTCGCAGTGTGACATCTCACCAGCAACCTCCTAGCAACTTACCAGCGATCCCTATCGTTGTTGGGATCGCTGGTAAGTTGCTTAGTGTGACTGGACCTTTAGTGAGCACTTCCGCTTTTCCGAGATAATCCATTTAAAAAAATCTAATATCTGAATAAACCAGTATACCCTTCATTTTTCTGGCTCATCTATATGAACATGGAGAAGGGACCTTAAATTCCTCAATGTCAGGTGAGCATCTACCCAACATTGACCAATGTAATTAATAATTTTGTCAATCTCATTGTTTTGCTAACAAAAGGTGGAAACCAATGGTAGTCTATTTATTGATTACTTCTTTGATTTAATTTTAAGGAGAATCGTACAATCAATGCTCATGGCTTTTTCTACCACTTATGTAGTAATGTCGTGGGATAAATTCTATCTCAAATTTGTCTCTCATCCCTGAGATGGATGTTTCCAAATTTTTCTTCTCACAAGTAACACCTCAACATAATTTCAAATAAATTCATCATAAAGTTAATCCTCCTAGTTGTATATACTGTATTACATAACATGCTCCAGCAGCTGTCAATCAGTTATTGACATATTGAAGTATATAAAGACCCAACATGAAATGGAGCCAAGAGAACATCATATTCTAGTTGAACACTTTGTAATTTACATAAAATAATGCTTTTCTGAATGTATGAAGATTTTTTTTGTATTTGCAATAAAAATGTTGATGGTTCTGTTATTGCGCCCCAATATGTTTGTAATTTCAAAAGTGCCTCATCCCTCTGTAAGACTTTTTGACTTTTCAGAGTCAGTTAAATTTTTTTTTAGTCCAGTTTGCCTGAGGACATTAAGCTGCCTATTAATTGTGCACACCTCGGTAAAGAGTGTTGTATGCTTAGGCCACAGCCTCCTCATGGCACAAATACACATTACCTGATCTGCTTTAAACCAATAAGAATTCACATTTTAAAAGCTTGGAGTTGGAAAATCTGTATAAAAATGATGATATGGTCAAAATAGTCACTTAACTAATAATTGTGTACATAGTGTATAATGAAGAATATGGAGTCTCTTTGTACATATATATATATATATATATACATACAAGCCAGGTCATCACAGAACTACACCAACACACCCCACACCCCGGTTAGGCACACCGAAGCCAAACACAAAATCCTTGTTGCCTTTCTCCAGGGGCTGATGTCCACCCCAGGGGGTGAGCCAGGCGGTTGGTCCCGCCCACCGAGGAGTTCACAGTCCTGGAGGCGGGAAAAGGAAGCAGATTAGTTTTGAAGGTTGAGAAGTGAGGAAGTAAAGTGGTAGAGGAGCAGTCTGAAGGCGGTCCGGGTGTGTGGCCCAGACGGAACAGCAAGGTTGGCAGACGGTGGTGACCGTCTGCAGGAGAGGCTAATTG
The DNA here is from genome assembly GCF_048569485.1 of Anomaloglossus baeobatrachus. Taxonomy (NCBI): domain Eukaryota; kingdom Metazoa; phylum Chordata; class Amphibia; order Anura; family Aromobatidae; genus Anomaloglossus; species Anomaloglossus baeobatrachus. Next base: position 108,202,349 of record NC_134363.1, on the reverse strand, counting down.
GAGTGAACCGTATAGACCGTGGACAGGCGGTGGCCCGGCGGTACCGGATCGGAGAGTAAAGAGAAGCTAGCACCATCCGGCAGGGCTTACGGACCCAGACAAGGCTAGGAGTCGCCGTTGAATTTATCAAATCCGTTAGCGAAGGGAACCTCCGGGGTTTCCCAGCAGTCAAGACCCGATTGAAGGCAACCGCTCAAACCGTAGAGGGAAACACAGTTACCGCCAAGGCTACAGTTCCCAGGGCCAGAGCCTGCGGGCAAAAGGGGCTCCTTCAGCATCCATCCAAGCTGGGGAGCAGGTTACCGGTGGGAAGCCATTGGAACCGTAACACAACACAGGTGCAGGGAAAGGCAGTCACCATCAACCTGCTGGGAGGAGAAACACCGCAGCCGTCTGTGGGACCCGTCCATCCAGCCGTTTGTTTTACCGGAGACTTTGCATTCGTCATTGGCTGAGTGAGTACCACCGTGCCGTGCGGCACAGCGCTGCCCCCTCGACCCTGCACCTCACCAGGCCCCGTAACCTGCCTGACACCCATCCCTACCTCCCTTACCGGGCCCCGGGACAATCAACCCCCCTACCCATGGAGGGGAGAACTAACATCCAAGCTGCTCCCAGTCATCGCTCCCGGGATCCCCGTCCAGAGCAGCGGTGGTGTCACCAATCTCACCACAACCGTGGGTGGCGTCACGGACAATATCCCTAAACCCAAACCACCCCCTTTCATTCACGGGCGAGGAACGCCGCTCGAGTCCCCGGGATCCGGCCCACCATTCGAGCCACCATCGAGCAGCAGTAGCAGCAGCAGCCGGACCCGAGCAGTGGGTGAGCGCAGCAGCCCCTCCTCCGCCCGCGACATATATATAGCACCATTAATTCCACAGAGCTTTGTCTGTCCTCTATTCCGGCAGTGTGCCATTTTTTTGGCATAAATATAAAACGAGATCATTCACAATTTTTTGTGCTAAATTAATAATTGCTAAAATAACGGGACACCACAGGAACAGAGGCCAAAAGGGGTCCAAAGTAACTTCATCTGTCTCATGATATGAGTTATTCTGTAGGGTTTTTTTGGTGGAATCTGATGAATGAGAACTGAGCCTTAAGGTTCATGGATGTATCCAGGGAACTCATTCTGAGCACAGACTGCAATGCACGGACTATCCGCACTCCTGATCCGAACGCGTCTGACTCAGAGGCATATATAAGGCTCTGGAGTTCAGGTCAGGAGGCTGCCTGACAGTCCGTACATTGCGATTCTTGCTTGGTCCGAGTTTCATTGAAGTCTTCATGAACCCATATGCTGGTTTTTGGTAGGAATATTGAAAAAATGAACAGCAGTTAAAAAATATATTATATATTATTTAATGCAATTCAAAGTGTCTGATCACAATTGATAAGAGCTTTATTCTTGTGATCAGACAATTACACTTTTTATGTTTTCCTACTTTCACACATTAAAAACTATTCTTTCCAGGACCACATGACAGCACCACAGGAGTTGCTTCCTCCGCCCTCTACAGGGACAGGAACACAAGAGGTTAAAAACCCCTCCCCCTCCCAACCTCTCCAGTGTTTTTCCTGTCCCTGTACAGGACGGATGTAGGAACTTACCGGGATGTACGGGGTCCAGGTGGATCGAGGGGGGGCTCCGCTCTCTCTCCCTCCGGCCTGTCAAGACGCCCCAGGCCGACACCTCGCTACACGGGGTTCCTCAGCCGCGCCGGTCGAGCTGCAGCACCCGGCGCTTCCCTCCGAGGGGAGGGCTCTCGGCCTCCTGCCTCCAGCCACGCGATGCTTCCGGGCACAGCGTGGAGAACGCCGGCGCATGCGCGGACGCCGCACTTCCGGTTTCCGGGTCAGTACGGCCCGAAGAATTGGCGCGAAATTTGAAAACGGGACTCGGACGGCAGGACTGCGACCTGGACCCTTCACTCAGGTAATAAAAACCTGGAAGGGTAGGGGGGTGGTACATTGTTTTTTGTTAGGAAAACAAGAGAGAACAGGGGTTTCTACTAGTGAGGATATCGATTAATCAAAAATAATGCACAGTATAACAACCTCTTGCAAATAATCCAATGAAATTTTATTAGTACACAATTACAGGCATAAGAGGAAAAAAGTTTGTTTCATAAAAATGTATATATAAAGACAATCAGGTTAATGTCAGGAAAATACCAGGATACTGGTTCCTGGTATTTTCCTGACATTAAACTGATTGTCTTTATATATACATTTTTATGAAACAAACTTTTTTCCTCTTATGCCTGTAATTGTGTACTAATAAAATTTCATTGGATTATTTGCAAGAGGTTGTTATACTGTGCATTATTTTTGATTAATCGATATCCTCACTAGTAGAAACCCCTGTTCTCTCTTGTTTTCCTGTATTTCCAATATGGGGTCTAGTGTTTTTGGATACTAACTATGACAGGTCTAATTATCCCTACCCTTTTCATATATTGTTTTTTGTTAGACTGCCAGCACTGCCTGTGATGGCTGAAAAGGAATCAGACACTAAAACCCCTAAGGATGCCCAGGTCTCTGTGTCAGCCCTTCAGGGTTTCATTGCCCTGTAGCCAGGAGACTTGTCTGAGCCTTGTTCTTTTTTGCAGGGTGGAGGTTCTTCTGTGGGTTCTGGCACCATCCCCCAAAAGAAATGTACCACTAAAGTTAAACGTTTTGCAGTGTGTGATGTTAAACTCCCTGACACCTGTGTTAAGAAGCTCTGCGAGACCTGTATTACAAAACTGATCTCTGAAGAGCAGACTACCCTCCTATCAGACATGAGGTCCATGATACGGGAGGAGGTTCAGGCGGTCGTTGCAAGTCATGTCCCCCCACCAGAGCCCCCGGCATCTCCTGCACAAAAGCGTCCACGCCATCTGTTAGAGTCCTCAGAGAAAGATGAGATGTCCAGGAACTCCGACTCCCCAGGGGAAGATGAGGTCCTGGGTCCCTTGCCTGAGGAAGAACGGCGTTACTTGTTTTCCACAGACGACACGGATGAGTTACTCCGTGCCGTACGGAGGACTATGATGGTGGAGGATACGGAACAGCCACGGACCATACAGGATGAAATGTTTGGGGGACTCCGGTCTCAGCGCCACAGGGTCTTTCCAGTAAATCACCATGTGCGTGCAATGATCCTGGCCGAGTGGGAGGAGGCGGAGAAAAGATTGCTTGTTCCCAGGGACTTTAAAGCCAGGCTGCCATTTGAACCCGACGACATCAAGGAATGGGAGGATGTTCCCAAAATTGATGTTCCCATGGCAAAAGTCGCACGGAAGACGTCAATTCCATTTGAGGACTCCTCGGGTCTCCGGGACCCCATGGATAGGAAAGCTGATGGCCTTCTTAAAAAAGCCTGGGAGGCTTCTGCAGCCACCATTAAGGCCAACATTGACGCTACTTCCGTGGCTCGTTCTATGTCCCGTTGGTTATCGGACCTGGAAACTCAGGTTCGGGATAACGTCCCTAGAGACGCCATCTTGGAATCCCTTCCTATGCTGAAGCTGGCAACAGGATTCATGGCAGATGCTTCCGCTGAGTCTGTGTGGTTTTCTGCCAGGAATGAGGCCCTTACTAATTCTGCCCGCAGGGCCATATGGTTGAAAACCTGGTCTGGTGACGGAGCGTCCAAAAATAAGCTGTGCTCCCTCCCCTTTTCAGGTGCCCGGGTGTTTGGTCCTGCTCTAGATGAACTTCTAGAAAAGGCTTCCGATAAAAAGGGCGGTTTCCCGGAGGTTAGACCCCCACGTTCCCTTCCCTCCCGGAGGTTTCAGCCCGCTAGGCAGGACTATAAGGGTAGGGGTAAGACGGGCAGGTGGGGTTTCCATAAGGGCGGCCCAGATAGGCAACCCCACTTCGAACCCCGCAGGAAACAGGATAGATCCTGACGCCATTATCGGGGGGAGGCTCAGCCAGTTTTTGGGCACCTGGGAACAGATAACTTCCAATCCATGGGTCCTTCAAGTGGTGGGGGAAGGTCTACGGTTAGAATTTTCAGGGACCCCCCCAACCAGATTCCTCCTGACGAAACCGCAGTCGCAGTCCCTTGCCAACCGCCTATGGTCGGATGTGGATACCTTACTACACACCGGAGCAGTCCTCCCGGTTCCGATCTCAGAACAGTTCCAGGGCCACTATTCTTCCCTATTCTCTGTTCCCAAACCCACCGGAGAATTCCGGACGATCATAAATTTAAAGCCCCTCAATCGGTGGGTCCGGTACAAAAGATTCCGGATGGAATCAATAAAATCCACCATCCCTCTTCTCAACACCCATTCTGTCATGGCCACGGTAGATCTGAAAAAATGCATACTACCACATAGCCATTCACCCACACTACCAGAAATACCTGAGGTTTGCGTTGGGGAGGGATGGAGTAATGTATCATTTCCAGTTCCGGTGCCTTCCATTCGGTCTCTCTTCTGCTCCCAGGGTGTTCACGAAGATAATGACGGTCGTTGTGGCGCACCTGCGAAGATCCAACGTGTCCATCGTCCCTTACTTGGACGACCTTCTGCTGTTGGCGGATCTCCCGGAGGAACTCTCCCGAATGATCGCCACCACCTTGACTCTGCTGACGTCCCTCGGCTGGATCATAGACGATCAGAAATCCAATCTCCGGGCGGAGATGAGAAAGGTGTTTCTGGGCATTCTTCTGGACTCCGATGCGCGAACATCCTTTTTGCCATCTCAAAAAGTAGTCGACATCAGGTCAAAAATCCGGACCTTCGGCCAAAAGAACCAGTGCTCCGTCAGAGAGGCCATGAGCATCCTGGGCATGATAACTTCCTGCATCCAATGTGTTCGCTGTAGTCAATTTCACTCCAGGCCACTCCAAAAGCTGATCCTGTCTTACACTGTGGGGTCCCGCTGGTCCCTCCATTGCAAGATTTCCCTGAACCATCAGGTCATTCAAGGTCTCAGATGGTGGATGTGCAGGAAAAATCTTCAATTGGGCGTTCTGTGGGACTGTTCGCCTTCCGTCACGCTCACAACCGATGCCAGTCAGACGGGCTGGGGCGCCCATGTGAACTCCCTTTACTTTCAAGGCAGGTGGCCTCTGGAGGTGTCATCCCAGTCATCCAATTTCAGGGAGCTGCAAGCGGTCTGGCAAGCTCTACAGGCGGCTCCTCCCTTATTTCACGGTTGCCATGTTCTGGTCCTCTCGGACAATGTTAAGGCGGTGGCATTCCTTCGTCATCAGGGGGGTTCTCGCCACCCACCCCTGCAGGCTCTGGCATCACGGATCTTTCAGTGGGCGGAACGCCCATCTCGGCTATCCATCTCAGGGGCTCGGACAACCATCTCGTGGACTTCCTGAGCAGGCGCACGATCGACCCATCGGAATGGGAGCTGAAGGACAGTGTCTTTCAGGATCTGGTCAAAAGATGGGGTACACCCCAGGTAGATTTGTTCGTGTCCAGGACCAATGCCAAACTACAAATCTTCTCTCTGAATCCCTGGGATGCTCCGGCTGCGATCGACGCCATGGCCCAGCCTTGGTCCATGGGACTGGTGTACACCTTTCCATCCCTGCCATTGCTCCCCAGGGTACTCCGGAAGATTCAACAGGACTGCGCCCATGTGATTCTCATAGCCCCGTTTTGGCCCAAACGGAGCTGGTTCTCTTTGCTCAGAAACCTGTCAGTTGCAGATCCGGTTCTCCTTCCCCTGACGGACAATCTCCTCAGCCAGGGTCCAGTGCTTCACCCGGGCCTGGCTCACCTTCAGCTGTCGGCCTGGATTTTGAAGAGCGGTTCCTGAGACTGAAAGGTTTGTCGCTTGATGTCATCTCTACACTCCAGGCAAGTCGTAAGCAGATTACCCGGACCATCTACGGGAAAATCTGGAAGAAATTCTGCTCCTTTCTGGGGGAAGAACCTGCTGACAGTTCTCGGCCTAATGTTCCGAAAATCTTGGATTTCCTGCAACTGGGATTCTGCAAGGGTCTTACGCCTAGCACTTTGAAGGTCCAAATATCAGCGCTCAGCGTCTTCTTTGACATGCCACTGGCGTCCAATCCCTGGATTGCCAGATTCGTGAAGGGGATTCAGCGCCTTCGCCCTACAATTCGGCCCACAGTGGCTCCCTGGGATCTGACCTTGGTGCTCAATGGCCTTTGTGATTCCCTCTTTGAGCCGTTATCTACCATTTCGATGGAACATTTGTCCTTCAAGACGGTGTTTTTAGTGGCCATCACCACGGCTAAGCGGATTGGTGAATTACAGGCTTTGTCTATCAGGGAGCCGTATCTTCAGGTCCTGGATGACAGGATTGTGCTGAAACTTGATCCGACGTTTCGCCCCAAGGTGGTCTCCTCTGCTACCCTAGAACAAGAAGTTGTTTTGCCATCCTTTTGCCATACCTACAAGAACCAAAAGGAACAGCGGCTACATTCCTTGGATGTGAGGCGGACAGTACTAAACTATTTGGAGGCCACCCGGAACTGAAGATTGGACTCCACCTTATTCCTTCAGTTTAGGGGAAAATATCGAGGCAAATCGGCATCTAGGGCTGTCCTGTCTCGATGGGTTCGGGCCACAATATCCTCAACCTATCAATTGGCGGGTAAGACCCCGCCAGATCACCTTAGAGCCCACTCCACTAGATCACTATCTACCACATGGGCAGAAAGGGCGGGAGCTTCTTTAGACCAGATTTGCAAAACTGCCACTTGGTCAGGTCCCAACACTTTTTGTAGACACTACAAGTTGGATATTCTGTCCTCCCACCAGACCTCGTTCGGTAAGAAGGTGCTCCAGGCAGTAGTCCCCCCCTAAGGATAAATTAATTTGGTATTCTCCTTTGGTACTGTCATGTGGTCCTGGAAAATAGGAATTACTACCTACCGGTAATGATGTTTCCAGGATCCATCATGACAGCACCCTTATTTCCCTCCCTTTGTTTCTACTGCGTGTGCATTTACATTGTATGTAGCTCAAGCATAAATAAACTTGGTGTTATACCCATCCTGGTGTGGTACTTGAAAAGCCACTGGAGAGGTTGGGAGGGGGAGGAGTTTTTAACCTCCTGTGTTCCTGTCCCTGTAGAGGGCGGAGGAAGCAATTCCTGTGGTGCTGTCATGATGGATCCTGGAAACATCATTACCGGTAGGTAGTAATTCCTATTTTCCATATACTATGAGAGCCATAACTTTAGTATTTTTCTACCGACATGACTGTATGAGGCTTGTTTTTTATGGGATGAGATGACGTTTAAGATATACCATTTTTATATAGATATTTTTTATCTCTTTATCCATTTTTTTTAAGTCAGAATAATGACATAACAAAAGATTTGAAGTTTTTTTTATTTTGTTTTCTTCTGGAGTTCTCTATACAGGATAAACAGTGTGATAGGTTTAAATTTCAATTTGTTCCCATCATGGTAATATCAAGTACAGTTAGGTCCAGAAATATTTGGACAGTGACACAATTTTCGCGAGTTGGGCTCTGCAAGCAACCACATTGGATTTGAAATGAAACCTCTACAACAGAATTCAAGTGCAGATTGTAACGTTTAATTTGAAGGTTTGAACAAAAATATCTGATAGAAATTGTAGGAATTGTACACATTTCTTTACAAACACTCCACATTTTAGGAGGTCAAAAGTAATTTGACAAATAAACCAAACCCAAACAAAATATTTTTATTTTCAATATTTTGTTGCGAATCCTTTGGAGGCAATCACTGCCTTAAGTCTGGAACCCATGGACATCACCAAACGCTGGGTTTCCTCCTTCTTAATGCTTTGCCAGGCCTTTACAGCCGCAGCCTTCAGGTCTTGCTTGTTTGTGGGTCTTTCCATCTTAAGTCTGGATTTGAGCAAGTGAAATGCATGCTCAATTGGGTTAAGATCTGGTGATTGACTTGGCCATTGCAGAATGTTCCACTTTTTTGCACTCATGAACTCCTGGGTAGCTTTGGCTGTATGTTTGGGGTCATTGTCCATCTGTACTATGAAGCGCCGTCTGATCAACTTTGCGGCATTTGGCTGAATCTGGGCTGAAAGTATATCCCGGTACACTTCAGAATTCATCCGGCTACTCTTGCCTGCTGTTATGTCATCAATAAACACAAGTGACCCAGTGCCATTGAAAGCCATGCATGCCCATGCCATCACGTTGCCTCCACCATGTTTTACAGAGGATGTGGTGTGCCTTGGATCATGTGCCGTTCCCTTTCTTCTCCAAACTTTTTTCTTCCCATCATTCTGGCACAGGTTGATCTTGGTCTCATCTGTCCATAGAATACTTTTCCAGAACTGAGCTGGCTTCATGAGGTGTTTTTCAGCAAATTTAACTCTGGCCTGTCTATTTTTGGAATTGATGAATGGTTTGCATCTAGATGTGAACCCTTTGTATTTACTTTCATGGAGTCTTCTCTTTACTGTTGACTTAGAGACAGATACACCTACTTCACTGAGAGTGTTCTGGACTTCAGTTGATGTTGTGAACGGGTTCTTCTTCACCAAAGAAAGTATGCGGCGATCATCCACCACTGTTGTCATCCGTGGACGCCCAGGCCTTTTTGAGTTCCCAAGCTCACCAGTCAATTCCTTTTTTCTCAGAATGTACCCGACTGTTGATTTTGCTACTCCAAGCATGTCTGCTATCTCTCTGATGGATTTTTTCTTTCTTTCAGCCTCAGGATGTTCTTCTTCACCTCAATTGAGAGTTCCTTAGACCGCATGTTGTCTGGTCACAGCAACAGCTTCCAAATGCAAAACCACACACCTGTAATCAACTCCAGACCTTTAAACTACTTCATTGACTACAGGTTAACGAGGGAGACGCCTTCAGAGTTAATTGCAGCCCTTAGAGTCCCTTGTCCAATTACTTTTGGTCCCTTGAAAAAGAGGAGGCTATGCATTACAGAGCTATGATTCCTAAACCCTTTCTCCGATTTGGATGTGAAAACTCTCATATTGCAGCTGGGAGTGTGCACTTTCAGCCCATATTATATATATAATTGTATTTCTGAACATGTTTTTGTAAACAGCTAAAATAACAAAACTTGTGTCACTGTCCAAATATTTCTGGCCCTGACTGTATGTACACACCTATACTGCAATGCAGGAGGGCTGTCAGTTTTACACTGCCATATGGGATATTAGAGCAACCAAACTGGTTCCCAGAAAAATTCCAAAGAACCTGATCCAGATCCAAGTTACAACTTGCTTCTGTTAAGCAAGAGACAGAGCTGCACAGCTACATTAATAAAGAAAATATATCCAAAAGTGAGGGTGGTGCAAAGCCTACCATGCTAGTAGTATGCAAGAGAAAAAGAAGTAGGCAAAAAGCACTCGACTCACTAGATAAGTACACAAAATATAACAAGAAATTTATTGAAAGATAATTCAGTACAAACACCATAAAAACATTTAAAAGAAGGACACTCGTCCCATGGACCCAAATAAAGTGCTAATGCAATATGTAAGACAATGCTGGTACATCAATGTAATAAACAGGACATAGAAAACAATTCTGGCAATATAAGTCAGTATAAAATCCAGAATTAACAGTCCAGGTGGAGCCAACAGTTGTAATGGCCCCAATATTAAGGTGCTAGTGCAGCAATGAAAAATATATCAGCACAAGAACAAAACATGAGCACCGACTAACAATCTAAGCCTGTATAGTGCCCTAAGAGTACAAGCAGAGTACCAGCAGGAAATAATCACCCAATGGGGTCCAGGGAACTATCACCCAAGTCAGGGAATCATGTAAGAGTGTCAAGGGTAGACACCGACCCGACGCGTGTCGCTCAAAGGAGCTTCATCAGGGAAGGGTAGTGAAGTGAGGAAACAGCACACATATAAATACAAAAGAAATTATCAAAAATCAAATACCGGTGTGGCAGTAATTCTGACCGTGTGTTTCAGCGTCCGGAAGTGAAGGACAACAGGAAACAGGCAGTTGTACACCCATAAAGGGCTTCCCCAGGTTGTGAGAACCGTGAACGTAACTGCGCATGCGCGAGTATCGGCGAACACAAGCGCAGCTGCAAAAGGTTTCCCTCAGCAATACAGGGACAGCGGACGTACATGCACATGCCCGGAGGCCTCCATGCAAAAAGCGGAATGTCATACTGTGCAGGCGCCCAAGGTTTCACAGCGCAATCGTTAATATAAGGCGTCCTGACATAGATACATAGGGCTACGGATACACACACATAGCGGAGCATAAGTATTGTTATAGCCACATGATAGTACTTATAAGGATGGCTGTAAAGGGGTCATATCCCATTAGTATCCGGGTATACGTAAAAGGTGCCATAAATATACACCAGTAATGGAATATTGATGTTATAGAGGGCAAGCATTATAAAATAACATCTGGACAATGAAACACGCTGTTTTAGGGCAACAGGACCAATAGAAAATAGGATCATTAATTAGGCAAAGGGGAGGAGACAGCTCATCAGAACATCACTGATCTTAAGCACGGAGGAAAAAAATTTCATATAGTAGAAACAGATATAAGAATGACCATTAGGAGTCACTACCCTCCCCTGGGTGAATACACAGACAGGAGGGCACCAAAAATAGAGTACACAAGGTAAAGGAGACCGGACAATAATTCAGATACCACTAAGATGGAAATATGGATATTAGAATGGGACACTGTAAAAATACATCTAATAGAATATAATATATAATGGGCAGATAATATCGCATAAAGTACAGCCATAAAGGACCTACAAAATGTATATAGACATAATATCCTTTGTATGACTACATAGTCAAAAAGACCACCACAAGTCTCCAAATTGTAGAAAAAAAGTCCAATTAGAAATCCAAGAAAGAGGAATCCAGATGAAAATAGTATCCACCAGTAGACGATGCATCCATATGTTCAAGTGAAGCCCAAAGGGGGAAATCGGCGAGGATTCTCCCATTCTTTTTCACACATGAGATGTTAAGGAACTCAGGAAGAGTGAGGATCAGGTCCAAGAAGCTAAAAGCTAGAGAAAAAGATGATTATATATAATGAACAAGGCACAAACAGAGAAGGGTGGCCGTAAAAATGGAAGAAAAAAGGGGGAAGGGGGGGGTCCCATGCTCACCCCAGGAACCCGGTAAAGAGCAACTCCTCATTGAGGCCTGCTGGAGAGACCGAATTGAGGCACCAAATCCAACGGGATTCTAATTGTAGAAGCCGTTTGGTGAAATCCCCACCTCTGATATTGGGTTTGAGGCGTTCCAAGCCCACTACCCGCAGGCCTCTAGGACTACCACCATGAGTGGTCAAAAAATGGGATGCCACCGAAGTAAGCTTCTTACCTTTCCGTTGGTCGCCGGCCGCCAAATTAATAGTTGATGCATGCTTCTGTATTCTGTTCCTGAGCTCCTGGGTGGTCTCTCCTACGTAAAGCCTGTTGCAAGGACAAATGATCACGTATATGACACACAAAGTCTTGCAATTAATAAACCCTTTCAATCTATGTTGGCTACCCACCGTGGGGTGTACCAAGCTATCACGTACAGGCCGCATAAAAGGGCATATATTGCAATCCCCACATGGGTAGGAGCCAGTACCAATAGAACCAAGTCCCAAACGGTGAGTAGGCCGAACAAAATGGCTACTCACCAGTTTGTCACTGAGACTTGGCGCCCTTTTGGCTGAGATTAGGGGTTTTTCTCCAATCAAATCGGAGATCCTCGGATCAATCTTTAAAATCCTCCAATGACCCGAAATTATCTTGCCAAATCCTTCCCACTGATTGTGGAAATTGGTGGTCAATCGAATTTGATGATCTTCAGGTCGCAATTTACGTGTCAAAAGGGAATTTTGAGTCTGCAGACTGGGTCACTTGAGTGCTTTAGATAAAGGTTTATTAGGGTATCCCCTTTGGGTAAACCGCATCGTGAGGTCCTCCGCCTGTGTCTGGAAATCACCATCATCCGTACAGTTCCTCCTAACCCTCAGATACTGACCGACAGGTATTCCAAGTTTAAGATGATGAGGATGAAAACTGGAAAATTCTAAAAGCCCGTTGGTCGCAGTGGGCTTACGGTACAGGTTGGTGTGTAGATGTTGGTCCACCACGGATAAAGACAAGTCCAGGAAAGTACCGCCTGTGGTGGAAATACAAGAGGTCAAAAAGATGTTCATGGAATTGTTATTCAAAAATGCAATAAAATTTCTGCAGTCCAATTCAGATCCCCTCCAAAGGAACATGATGTCATCGATGAATCTAAACCATCCAAGGACATGAGTGGTGAAGGGGTCAGATGGATATACAATCGTGTCCTCCCACCACCCAAGAAAAAGATTAGCCACCGAGGGTGCACAACGAGCCCCCATTGCCACGCCAGATACTTGCCAGAAGAAGGCCTCATCGAAGGTAAAGTAGTTGTGTGAGAGCACAAACTGTAAAAGATCAATCAAAAAAGAGTCATGAAAGCCATCTGAGAATTCCTTTTGATGTAAAAAATACCCCACCGCCTCAAGACAGTCTTGATGAGAGATGTTAGAATAAAGGGATTCCACATCACAAGTAACAATCAGAGTGCCCTCCGGGAGGACAATCTCCTTGATGTTTGTAATAAAGTGAGTGGAATCCCTTATATAAGAAGAAAGAGACTGTACCAGGGGTTGTAAAAAGAATTCCAGATAGGAACATGCCTTCTCACACAGACTACTCATACCTGAGACAATGGGGCGACCCGGCGGCTGGTGCAAGTTCTTATGGACTTTAGGCAAGAGATAAAACGTTGCCACAGTGGGTTTAGGCACCCAGATGAAATCTTTTTCCTTTTTGGTGATGATGTTCATGTCCAAGGCAACTCCAAGTTGACGATCCAGTTTGCTCAAAAAGATGGGTGTAGGATCCAAGGGTAGCCTAGAGTAGAAATGTGGGTTCAGGAGTTGTCGTTTAGCCTCACTAATATACATGTCAATGGGCCAAAGCACGACATTCCACCTTTGTCTGACTCTTTGATCACAAAGGTTTTGTTATCTCTCAGTCCCCTGATAGCCCATTTTTCTCCTGAACTTAAATTGTCACCAAAGCAAGGTCTATCAGGGAGTCGCATAATATCTGCCTTAGTTAATTCAAAAAAGAGGTTGACAGACGGAATCATAGAAAGGGGGGGTGCGGCAACCGACTTGTTCCTGAGCGGACACATAGGCCTACCTGCAGTGGATTCAGATTCATTTAGTAAGTCAAGAAGGTCCTGGAACACCTGCCGATCAGTATCATTGAGGGAATCAAACATAGGGGGTCTCCTATGGATGGCACGAAAGAGGAGCCTCCTACAAAATAAGTATACATCCTTGATGAGTGTAAATTTATCCACAGTATTGGTAGGAGAAAAAGGGAGTCCTCTCTCCTGCACCCTCTGTTGTTCAGTGGTGAGGACATGATCAGAAAGATTGATTACCTGTAGAGTTACTGGAGTAATGGATGATGTAGTTGTTACTGAGTCCAATGTTGCATCAGATGAGGGGGAAACATTCATTTGCGTCGAGAGGGCCCCTTGTTGGCATCCCTCCAGCTCGCATTCCTGTAGCCCATTCCTGGTCTTTTTGGGTTTCTTCTGACCCCTCCTGGTACGGTATCGCCGTCGCTGTTTTCGGACGTCAAAAAATCACTATCGCTAGTGCTATCTCCATTCCGGGTACTAGAAGAACCACCTCCAGGTATAACAATCCTGGTATTCCCCTTATGTCTCCACCTAAACATCGTCTGGCTAGAAAAGTCATTCCTATCTCTAGCAAATTTCTTCTTTTTGCCCTCAATAATATTGCGTTCATATTTATCCAAATCCGTCCCTAAACGTTCCTGAAATGTACGGACAAGATTATCGGCATCAAACCCAGACAGTTTTGACTCAAGCAGTCTGATGTTAGCCTTGGTGCTGGCGAGTAGGGTTTTATCGTGTTCAATCAACATAGTGATGAGAATTTTAGAACACTGCAATAAGCCTTTCTCCCACGTTGCCTTAAATTCACCCTGTGCTTCCCATGCCGGGAATATCTGGACCCTAAGGCCACGGGGAACAATCCCAGTCCTAGAATATTCTTCCAAACTCCTGATATTCCACCACAACCTGATACCCAATTTTTGTGCAGAAGTGATCTCTTTAGTTAACACAGTGAAATCATCATCAGCAAGTCCAGCTATTTGTGCATTGTTAAAAATACTAGCCGATTCATTCTGCCAGGAGGCTTCACGGGCATCCCAAGATGAGGCCATCTCAAAAAACACACAGTAAGATACTGCCAAAAACCAGAAAATGAATTAACAAGCAAAAATACAGAAAAACGTTATAATAAACGAGAGTGCCAGCCCTAGAAAAGACCGTAGTCAAATAACAAGGTATTAAGCAAGAGACAGAGCTGCACAGCTACATTAATAAAGAAAATATATCCAAAAGCGAGGGTGCAAAGCCTACCATGCTAGTAGTATGCAAGAGAAAAAGAAGTAGGCAAAAAGCACTCGACTCACTAGATAAGTACACAAAATATAACAAGAAACTTATTGAAAGATAATTCAGTGCAAACACCATAAAAATATTTAAAAGAAGGACACTCGTCCCATGGACCCAAATAAAGTGCTAATGCAATATGTAAGACAATGCTGGTACATCAATGTAATAAACAGGACATAGAAAACAATTCTGGCAATATAAGTCAGTATAAAATCCAGAATTAACAGTCCAGGTGGAGCCAACAGTTGTAATGGTCCCAATATTAAGGTGCTAGTGCCGCAATGAAAAATATATCAGCACAAGAACAAAACATGAGCATCGACTAACAATCTAAGCCTGTATAGAGCCCTAAGAGTACAAGCAGAGTACCAGCAGGAAATAATCACCCAATGGGGTCCAGGGAACTATCACCCAAGTCAGGGAATTATGTAAGAGTGACAAGGGTAGACACCGACCAGACGCATGTCGCTCAAAGGAGCTTCATCAGGGGAGGGTAGTGAAGTGAGGAAACAGCACACATATAAATACAAAAGAAATTATCAAAAATCAAATACCAGTGTGGCAGTAATTCTGACCGTGTGTTTCAGCGTCCGGAAGTGAAGGACAACAGGAAGCAGGCAGTTGTACACCCATAAAGGGCTTCCCCAGGTTGTGAGAACCGTGAACATAACTGCGCATGCGCGAGTATCGGCGAACACAAGCGCAGCTGCAAAAGGTTTCCCCCAGCAATACAGGGACAGTGGACGTACATGCGCATGCGCGGAGGCCTCCATGCAAAAAGCGGAATGTCATACTGCGCAGGCGCCCAAGGTTTCTCAGCGCAATCGTTCATATAAGGCGTCCTGACATAGATACATAGGGCTACGGATACACACACATAGCGGAGCATAAGTATTGTTATAGCCACATGATAGTACTTATAAGGATGGCTGTAAAGGGGCCATATCCCATTAGTATCCGGGTATACATAAAAGGTGCCATAAATATACACCAGTAATGGAATATTGATGTTATAGAGGGCAAGCATTATAAAATAACATCTGGACAATAAAACACGCTGTTTTAGGGCAACAAGACCAATAGAAAATAAGATCATTAATTAGGCAAAGGGGAGGAGACAGCTCATCAGAACATCACTGATCTTAAGCACGGAGGAAAAAAGTTTCATATAGTAGAAACAGATATAAGAATGACCATTAGGAGTCACTACCCTCCCCTGGGTGAATACACAGACAGGAGGGCACCAAAAATAGAGTACACAAGGTAAAGGAGACCGGCCAATAATTCAGATACCACTAAGATGGAAATATGGATATTAGAATGGGACACTGTAAAAATACATCTAATAGAATATAATATAATGGGCAGATAATATCGCATAAAGTACAGCCATAAAGGACCTACAAAATGTATATAGACATAATATCCTTTGTATGACTACATAGTCAAAAAGACCACCACAAGTCTCCAAATTGTAGAAAAAAAGTCCAATTAGAAATCCAAGAAAGAGGAATCCAGATGAAAATAGTATCCATCAGTAGACGATGCTTCCATATGTTCAAGTGAAGCCCAAAGGGGGAAATCGGCGAGGATTCTCCTATTCTTTTTCACACATGAGAGGTTAAGGAACTCAGGAAGAGTGAGGATCAGGTCCAAGAAGCTAAAAGCTAGAGAAAAAGATGATTATATATAATGAACAAGGCACAAACAGAGAAAGGTGGCCGTAAACATGGAAAAAAGGGGGAAGGGGGGGGGTACCATGCTCACCCCAGGAACCCGGTAAAGAGCAACTCCTCATTGAGGCCTGCTGGAGAGACCGAATTGAGGCACCAAATCCAACGGGATTCTAATTGTAGAAGCCGTTTGGTGAAATCCCCACCTCTGATATTGGGTTTGAGGCGTTCCAAGCCCACTACCCGCAGGCCTCTAGGACTACCACCATGAGTGGTCAAAAAATGGGATGCCACCGAAGTAAGCTTCTTACCTTTCCGTTGGTCGCCGGCCGCCAAATTAATAGTTGATACATGCTTCTGTATTCTTTTCCTGAGCTCCTGGGTGGTCTCTCCTACGTAAAGCCTGTTGCAAGGACAAATGATCACGTATATGACACACAAAGTCTTGCAATTAATAAACCCTTTCAATCTATGTTGGCTACCCACCGTGGGGTGTACCAAGCTATCACGTACAGGCCGCATAAAAGGGCATATATTGCAATCCCCACATGGGTAGGAGCCAGTACCAATAGAACCAAGTCCCAAACGGTGAGTAGGCCGAACAAAAGGGCTACTCACCAGTTTGTCAATGAGACTTGGCGCCCTTTTGGCTGAGATTAGGGATTTTTCTCTAATCAAATCGGAGATCCTCGGATCAATCTTTAAAATCATCCAATGACCCGAAATTATCTTGCCGAATCCTTCCCACTGATTGTGGAAATTGGTGGTCAATCGAATTTGATGATCTTCAGGTCGCAATTTACGTATCAAAAGGGAATTTTGAGTCTGCAGACTGGCTCGCTTGAGTGCTTTAGATAAAGGTTGATTAGGGTATCCCCTTTGGGTAAACCGCATCGTGAGGTCCTCCGCCTGTGTCTGGAAATCACCATCATCCGTACAGTTCCTCCTAACTCTCAGATACTGACCGACAGGTATTCCAAGTTTAAGATGATGAGGATGAAAACTGGAAAATTGTAAAAGTCTGTTGGTCGCAGTGGGCTTACGGTACAGGTTGGTGTGTAGATGTTGGTCCACCACGGATAAAGACAAGTCCAGGAAAGTACCGCCTGTGGTGGAAATACAAGAGGTCAAAAAGATGTTCATGGAACTGTTATTCAAAAATGCAATAAAATTCCTGCAGTCCAATTCAGATCCCCTCCAAAGGAACATGATGTCATCGATGAATCTGAACCATCCAAGGACATGAGTGGTGAAGGGGTCAGATGGATATACAATCGTGTCCTCCCACCACCCAAGAAAAAGATTAGCCACCGAGGGTGCACAACGAGCCCCAATTGCCACGCCAGATACTTGCCAGAAGAAGGCCCCATCGAAGGTAAAGTAGTTGTGTGAGAGCACAAACTGTAAAAAATCAATCAAAAAAGAGTCATGAAACCCATCTGAGAATTCCTTTTGATGTAAAAAATACCCCACCGCCTCAAGACAGTCTTGATGAGAGATGTTAGAATAAAGGGATTCCACATCACAAGTAACAATCAGAGTGCCCTCCGGGAGGACAATCTCCTTGATGTTTGTAATAAAGTGAGTGGAATCCCTTATATAAGAAGAAAGAGACTGTACCAGGGGTTGTAAAAAGAATTCCAGATAGGAACATGCCTTCTCACACAGACTACTCATACCTGAGACAATGGGGCGACCCGGCGGCTGGTGCAAGTTCTTATGGACTTTAGGCAAGAGATAAAACGTTGCCACAGTGGGTTTAGGCACCCAGATGAAATCTTTTTCCTTTTTGGTGATGATGTTCATGTCCAAGGCAACTCCAAGTTGACGATCCAGTTTGCTCAAAAAGATGGGTGTAGGATCCAAGGGTAGCCTAGAGTAGAAATGTGGGTTCAGGAGTTGTCGTTTAGCCTCACTAATATACATGTCAATGGGCCAAAGCACGACATTCCACCTTTGTCTGACTCTTTGATCACAAAGGTTTTGTTATCTCTCAGTTCCCTGATAGGCCGTTTTTCTCCTGAACTTAAATTGTCACCAAAGCAAGGTCTATCAGGGAGTCGCATAATATCTGCCTTAGTTAATTCAAAAAAGAGGTTGACAGACGGAATCATAGAAAGGGGGTGTGCGGCAACCGACTTGTTCCTCAGCGGACACATAGGCCTACCTGCAGTGGATTCAGATTCATTTAGTAAGTCAAGAAGGTCTTGGAACACCTGCCGATCAGTATCATTGAGGGAATCAAACATAGCGGGTCTCCTATGGATGGCACGAAAGAGGAGCCTCCTACAAAATAAGTATACATCCTTGATGAGTGTAAATTTATCCACAGTATTAGTAGGAGAAAAAGGGAGTCCTCTTTCCTGCACCCTCTGTTGTTCAGTGGTGAGGACATGATCAGAAAGATTGATTACCTGTAGAGTTCCTGGAGTAATGGATGATGTAGTTGTTACTGAGTCCAATGTTGCATCAGATAAGGGTGAAACATTCATTTGCGTCGAGAGGGCCCCTTGTTGGCATCCCTCCAGCTCGCATTCCTGTAGCCCATTCCTGGTCTTTTTGGGTTTCTTCTGACCCCTCCTGGTACGGTATCGCCGTCGCTGTTTTCGGACGTTAAAAAATCACTATCGCTAGTGCTATCTCCATTCCGGGTACTAGAAGAACCACCTCCAGGTATAACAATCCTGGTATTCCCCTTATGTCTCCACCTAAACATCGTCTGGCTAGAAAAGTCATTCCTATCTCTAGCAAATTTCTTCTTTTTGCCCTCAATAATATTGCGTTCATATTTATCCAAATCCGTCCCTACACGTTCCTGAAATGGACGGACAAGATTATCGGCATCAAACCCAGACAGTTTTGACTCAAGCAGTCTGATGTTAGCCTTGGTGCTGGCGAGTAGGGTTTTATCGTGTTCAATCAACATAGTGATGAGAATTTTAGAACACTGCAATAAGCCTTTCTCCCACGTTGCCTTAAATTCACCCTGTGCTTCCCATGCCGGGAATATCTGGACCCTAAGGCCACGGGGAACAATCCCAGTCCTAGAATATTCTTCCAAACTCCTGATATTCCACCACAACCTGATACCCAATTTTTGTGCAGAAGTGATCTCTTTAGTTAACACAGTGAAATCATCATCAGCAAGTCCAGCTATTTGTGCATTGTTAAAAATACTAGCCGATTCATTCTGCCAGGAGGCTTCACGGGCATCCCAATATGAGGCCATCTCAAAAAACACACAGTAAGATACTGCCAAAAACCAGAAAATGAATTAACAAGCAAAAATACAGAAAAACGTTATAATAAACGAGAGTGCCAGCCCTAGAAAAGACCGTAGTCAAATAACAAGGTATTAAGCAAGAGACAGAGCTGCACAGCTACATTAATAAAGAAAATATATCCAAAAGCGAGGGTGCAAAGCCTACCATGCTAGTAGTATGCAAGAGAAAAAGAAGTAGGCAAAAAGCACTCGACTCACTAGATAAGTACACAAAATATAACAAGAAACTTATTGAAAGATAATTCAGTGCAAACACCATAAAAACATTTAAAAGAAGGACACTCGTCCCATGGACCCAAATAAAGTGCTAATGCAATATGTAAGACAATGCTGGTACATCAATGTAATAAACAGGACATCGAAAGCAATTCTGGCAATATAAGTCAGTATAAAATCCAGAATTAACAGTCCAGGTGGAGCCAACAGTTGTAATGGCCCCAATATTAAGGTGCTAGTGCAGCAATGAAAAATATATCAGCACAAGAGCAAAACATGAGCACCGACTAACAATCTAAGCCTGTATAGAGCCCTAAGAGTACAAGCAGAGTACCAGCAGGAAATAATCACCCAATGGGGTCCAGGGAACTATCACCCAAGTCAGGGAATCATGTAAGAGTGTCAAGGGTAGACACCGACCCGACGCGTGTCGGTCAAAGGAGCTTCATCAGGGGAGGGTAGTGAAGTGAGGAAACAGCACACATATAAATACAAAAGAAATTATCAAAAATCAAATACCAGTGTGGCAGTAATTCTGACCGTGTGTTTCAGCGTCCGGAAGTGATGGACAACAGGAAGAAGGCAGTTGTACACCCATAAAGGGCTTCCCCAGGTCGTGAGAACTGTGAACGTAACTGCGCATGCGCGAGTATCGGCGAACACAAGCTGGGGAACTAGTACTTGGAATGGAGATAGCACTAGCGATAGTGATTTTTTAACGTCCGAAAACAGCGACGGTGATACCGTACCAGGAGGGGTCAGAAGAAACCCAAAAAGACCAGAAATGGGCTACAGGAATGCGAGCTGGAGGGATGCCAACAAGGGGCCCTCTCGACGCAAATGAATGTTTCCCCCTCATCTGATGCAACATTGGACTCGGTAACAACTACATCATCCATTACTCCAGGAACTCTACAGGTAATCAATCTTTCTGATCATGTCCTCACCACTGAACAACAGAGGGTGCAGGAGAGAGGACTCCCTTTTTCTCCTACCAATACTGTGGATACATTTACACTCATCAAGGATGTATACTTATTTTGTAGGAGGCTCCTCTTTCGTGCCATCCTAGGAGACCTGCTATGTTTGATTCCCTCAATGATACTGATAGGCAGGTGTTTCAAGACCTTCTTGACTTACTAAATGAATCTGAATCCACTGCAGGTAGGCCTATGTGTCCGCTCAGGAACAAGTCGGTTGCCGCACCCCCCCTTTCTATGATTCCGTCTGTCAACCTCTTTTTTGAATTAACTAAGGCAGATATTATGCAACTCCCTGATAGACCTTGCTTTGGTGACAATTTAAGTTCAGGAGAAAAACGGGCTATCAGGGAACTGAGAGATAACAAAACCTTTGTGATCAAAGAGTCAGACAAAGGTGGAATGTCGTGCTTTGGCCCATTGACATGTATATTAGTGAGGCTAAACGACAACTCCTGAACCCACATTTCTACTCTAGGCTACCCTTGGATCCTACACCCATTTTTTTGAGCAAACTGGATCGTCTACTTGGAGTTGCCTTGGACATGAACATCATCACCAAAAAGGAAAAAGATTTCATCT
Source organism: Anomaloglossus baeobatrachus (assembly GCF_048569485.1). Lineage (NCBI taxonomy): Eukaryota > Metazoa > Chordata > Amphibia > Anura > Aromobatidae > Anomaloglossus > Anomaloglossus baeobatrachus. The sequence goes on along the minus strand of NC_134363.1, from coordinate 108,181,166 downwards.
GGGTGCCTAAACCCACTGTGGCAACGTTTTATCTCTTGCCTAAAGTCCATAAGAACTTGCACCAGCCGCCGGGTCGCCCCATTGTCTCAGGTATGGGTAGTCTGTGTGAGAAGGCATGTTCCTATCTGGAATTCTTTTTACAACCCCTAGTACAGTCTCTTTCTTCTTATATAAGGGATTCCACTCACTTTATTACAAACATCAAGGAGATTGTCCTCCCGGAGGGCACTCTGATTGTTACTTGTGATGTGGAATCCCTTTATTCTAACATCTCTCATCAAGACTGTCTTGAGGCGGTGGGGTATTTTTTACATCAAAAGGAATTCTCAGATGGGTTTCATGACTCTTTTTTGATTGATCTTTTACAGTTTGTGCTCTCACTTTACCTTCGATGGGGACTTCTTCCGGCAAGTACCTGGCGTGGCAATGGGGGCTCGTTGTGAACCCTCGGTAGCTAATCTTTTTCTTGGGTGGTGGGAGGACACGATTGTATATCCATCTGACCCCTTCACCACTCATGTCCTTGGATGGTTCAGATTCATCGATGACATCATGTTCCTTTGGAGGGGATCTGAATTGGACTGCAGGAATTGTATTGCATTTTTGAATAACAATTCCATAACATCTTTTTGACCTCTTGTATTTCCACCACAAGCGGTACTTTCCTGGACTTGTCTTTATCCGTGGTGGACCAACATCTACACACCAACCTGTACCGTAAGCCCACTGCAACCAACGGGCTTTTACAATTTTCCAGTTTTCATCCTCATCATCTTAAACTTGGAATACCTGTCGGTCAGTATCTGAGGGTTAGGAGGAACTGTACGGATGATGGTGATTTCCAGACACAGGCGGAGGACCTCACAATGCGGTTTACCCAAAGGGGATACCCTAATAAACCTTTATCTAAAGCACTCAAGCGAGCCAGTCTGCAGACTCAAAATTCCCTTTTGACACGTAAATTGCGACCTGAAGATCATCAAATTCGATTGACCACCAATTTCCACAATCATTGGGAAGGATTCGGCAAGATAATTTCGGGTCATTAGAGGATTTTAAAGATTGATCCGAGGATCTCCGATTTGATTGGAGAAAAACCCCTAATCACAGCCTAAAGGGCACCAAGTCTCAGTGACAAACTGGTGAGTAGCCATTTTGTTCGGCCTACTCACCGTTTGGGACTTGGTTCTATTGGTACTGGCTCCTACCCATGTGGGGATTGCAATATATGCCCTTTTATGCGGCCTGTACGTGATAGCTTGGTACACCCCACGGTGGGTAGCCAACATAGATTGAAAGGGTTTATTAATTGCAAAACTTTGTGTGTCATATACGTGATCATTTGTCCTTGCAACAGGCTTTACGTAGGAGAGACCACCCAGGAGCTCAGGAAAAGAATACAGAAGCATGTATCAACTATTAATTTGGCGGCCGGCGACCAACGGAAAGGTAAGAAGCTTACTTCGGTGGCATCTCATTTTTTGACCACTCATGGTGGTAGTCCTAGAGGCCTGCGGGTAGTGGGCTTGGAACGCCTCAAACCCAATATCAGAGGTGGGGATTTCACCAAACGGCTTCTACAATTAGAATCCCGTTGGATTTGGTGCCTCAATTCGGTCTCTCCAGCAGGCCTCAATGAGGAGTTGCTCTTTACCGGGTTCCTGGGGTGAGCATGGGACCCCCCCCCCTTCCCCCTTTTTTCTTCCATTTTTACGGCCACCCTTCTCTGTTTGTGCCTTGTTCATTATATATAATCATCTTTTTCTCTAGCTTTTAGCTTATTGGACCTGATCCTCACTCTTCCTGAGTTCCTTAACCTCTCATGTGTGAAAAAGAATGATAGCAAAAACTGTGGAAAGAAAGCGCACATAGGGTTTTAACCGATAGATATAGGTGCAGGGAATAGGACAGGTACTCACCTGCTTCAGTTGTGACAGGCACAACTCCTTGTCAGCATGGAATAAATGAATACAAAAGTGGTCAGCTGCAGCCCCGATATTGCAACAGGATGGGGGATGATCAAAAGAAATCGGGTTAAATGCTGCGCTAAAAACCACAATCCAAAGATATATCGTGAATTCCTTTTCTTTATTTTCACAGGTCTGACCTGTGAAAATAAAGAAAAGGAATTCACGATATATCTTTGGATTGTGGTTTTTAGCGCAGCATTTAACCCGATTTCTTTTGATCATCCCCCATCCTGTGTGAAAAAGAATAGGAGAATCCTCGCCGATTTCCCCCTTTGGGCTTCCATTGAACATATGGATGCATCGTCTACTGGTGGATACTATTTTTATCTGGATTCCACTGTCTTGGATTTCTAATTGGACTTTTTTTCTACAATTTGGAGACTTGTGGTGGTCTTTTTGACTATGTAGTCATACAAAGGATATTATGTCTATATACATTTTGTAGGTCCTTTATGGCTGTACTTTATGCGATATTATCTGCCCATTATATATTATATTCTATTAGATGTATTTTTATAGTGTCCCATTCTAATATCCATATTTCCATCTTAGTGGTATCTGAATTATTGTCCGGTCTCCTTTACCTTGTGTACTCTATTTTTGGTGCCCTCCTGTCTGTGTATTCACCCAGGGGAGGGTAGTGACTCCTAATGGTCATTCGTATATCTGTTTCTACTATATGAAACTTTTTTCCTCCGTGCTTAAGATCAGTGATGTTCTGATGAGCTGTCTCCTCCCCTTTGCCTAATTAATGATCTTATTTTCTATTGGTCTTGTTGCCCTAAAACAGCATGTTTCATTGTCCAGATGTTATTTTATAATGCTTGCCCTCTATAACATCAATATTCCATTACTGGTGTATATTTATGGCACCTTTTACGTATACCCGGATACTAATGGGATATGGCCCCTTTACAGCCATCCTTATAAGTACTATCATGTGGCTATAACAATACTTATGCTCCGCTATGTGTGTGTATCCGTAGCCCTATGTATCTATGTCAGGACGCCTTATATGAACGATTGCGCTGTTAAACCTTGGGCGCCTGCGCAGTATGACATTCCGCTTTTTGCATGGAGGCCTCCGCGCATGTGCATGTACGTCCGCTGTCCCTGTATTGCTGGGGGAAACCTTTTGCAGCTGCGCTTGTGTTCGCCGATACTCGCGCATGTGCAGTTACAGTCACGGTTCTCACAACCTGGGGAAGCTCTTTATGGGTGTACAACTGCCTGCTTCCTGTTGTCCTTCACTTCCGGACGCTGAAACACACGGTCAAAATTACTGCCACACCGGTATTTGATTTTTGATAATTTCTTTTGTATTTGTATGTGTGCTGTTTCCTCACTTCACTACCCTCCCCTGATGAAGCTCCTTTGAGCGACACGCGTCGGGTCGGTGTCTACCCTTGACACTCTTACATGATTCCCTGACTTGGGTGATAGTTCCCTGGACCCCATTGGGTGATTATTTCCTGCTGGTACTCTGCTTGTACTCTTAGGGCTCTATACAGGCTTAGATTGTTACAGTCGGTGCTCATGTTTTGTTCTTGTGCGGATATATTTTTCATTGCTGCACTAGCACCTTAATATTGGGGCCATTACAACTGTTGGCTCCACCTGGACTGTTAATTCTGGATTTTATACTGACTTATATTGCCAGAATTGTTTTCTATGTCCTGTTTATTACATTGATGTACCAGCATTGTCTTACATATTACTTTAAAAATAGATAACAAAACAAGCGCACTATGAGAAGCATCCGTGGAAACCTTTTAGCATTTAAATAATAGGAACTGCTCACCTTTGCTGGTTGTGCGCCCCCGCACAACTTCAGTGAAAGTTTAACAGTCTGGAGTTCCTCCGATCTGGATCATGTATTCGGGCTTAAAGGATCCAGACTTGGGGTATCGTTGTCGGCTACTGAGCTCACCGGCACGATGGAGTTCAGATTTTTAATCCTCGATCCTCCAGCTAACCAGCTGGATTCTTTAATGGGTCAGCAGGTCCTTTGCAGCTATTACCGATTCCCAATAGGGAGAAGGTATAAGAACAGATTGCTTTCGGTCTGAATATAGCGCAATCCTGATGAAAGCGTTTCTGCTGAAACGCGTTGTATCAATAGGAGTACTTAACTAATAAAGTACATTAATTATCACCAGCAGACGTCCTTATTGCGCTATATTCAGACCGAAAGCAATCTATTCTTACATATTACTTTAGCACTTTATTTGGGTCCATGGGACGAGTGTCCTTCTTTTAAATGTTTTTATGGTGTTTGCACTGAATTATCTTTCAAAAAGTTTCTTGTTATATTTTGTGTACTTATCTAGTGAGTCGAGTGCTTTTTGCCTACTTCTTTTTCTCTTGTATACAACTTGCTTCAGTGGTGCCCTGGACTAGCCAGGTCATCACAGGGACAACACTATGGGGAGATAAGGTATGCACACCAGTGACTATGTAAGGGGAATACATGGAATAGCAGAAACTGCTGTGTGAATACTGACATGAAAAATTCAATAGCTATATGTATGAATGAAATGTGAAAAATGGAACCTGCATTACTGCCATGAATATATGAATCAAGAGAAATTTAGCTACTGAATTGATCAATGCAATAGAGCCCCAACACTACGCCAAAGTATTTCTCTACGTTGGGGTCCCTAGCTTGTGTGTGTCCTCTCATGCAGTTAAAAAACTTACCGTGTATGGGAAGCTGAGACCCAGGCTATATATACGATGTGGATTGGCAATAGGTGTGTATGGGGAGGGTTCACAAACGAAAAACTACTAACAAATAAGAAATAACGTTTGGAACTCCATTCTATGTCTGAACTGGGTGCAAAAACCTAAAAAAACATCACTATGGGGAGATAAGGTATGCACACCAGTGACTATGTAAGGGTAATACATGGAATAGCAGAAACTGCTGTGTGAATACTGACATGAAAAATTCAATAGCTATATGTAAGAATGAAATGTGAAAAATCGAACCTGCATTACTGCCATGAATATATGAATAAAGAGAAATTTAGCTACTGAATTGATCAATGCAATAGAGCCCCAACACTACGCCAAAGTATTTCTCTACGTTGGGGTCCCTAGCTTGTGTGTGTCCTCTCATGCAGTTAAAAAACTTACCGTGTATGGGAAGCTATTGAATTTTTCATGTCAGTATTCACACAGCAGTTTCTGCTATTCCATGTATTCCCCTTACATAGTCACTGGTGTGCATACCTTATCTCCCCATAGTGATGTTTTTTTAGGTTTTTGCACCCAGTTCAGACATAGAATGGAGTTCCAAACGTTATTTCTTATTTCTTAGTAGTTTTTCGTTTGTGAACCCTCCCCATACACACCTATTGCCAATCCACATCGTATATATAGCCTGGGTCTCAGCTTCCCATACACGGTAAGTTTTTTAACTGCATGAGAGGACACACACAAGCTAGGGACCCCAACGTAGAGAAATACTTCGGCGTAGTGTTGGGGCTCTATTGCATTGATCAATTCAGTAGCTAAATTTCTCTTTATTCATATATTCATGGCAGTAATGCAGGTTCCATTTTTCACATTTCATTCTTACATATAGCTATTGAATTTTTCATGTCAGTATTCACACAGCAGTTTCTGCTATTCCATGTATTCCCCTTACATAGTCACTGGTGTGCATACCTTATCTCCCCATAGTGATGTTTTTTTAGGTTTTTGCACCCAGTTCAGACATAGAATGGAGTACCAAACGTTATTTCTTATTTGTCACAGGGACAACAACACAACAGCCCCCACCCTGAGATAGGCACATCAGCCAGACACAAATCCTTGTTGCCTCCCTCCAGGGGCTGATGTCCACACCAGGTGGGGTGGAGCCAGGTGGTTGGCCCCACCCACTGAGGAGTTCACAGTCCTGGAGGCGGGAAAAGGAAGTTAGTGAGTTCAGTTAGGGAAGTGGTAGTAGAGGAGCAAAACTGACCGTGTCCGGGTACGTGGCCCGGGCACCGAGAGCAAGGTTGGCAGACGTTGGTGGCCGTCTGCAAGAGAGGCAGATCAACGCGGAACCGTAGGACCGGGGTCGGGCGGTGGCCCGCCGGTACCGAACCGGGGAGCGAAGTGAAGCCAGCACAAACCGGCAGGGCCTGCGGACCCCGACCAGGCTTGGAGTCGCCGTTAAACAGGTCAAATCCATTAGTGACCGGAACCCCAGGGGTTTCCTAGCAGCCAAGACCCGATTGAAGGCAACCGTCCAAACAGCACAAGGGAAATACAGCTACCGCCACAGCTAGAGTTCCCAGGGTCAAAGCCTGCGGGCAAAAGGGCTCCTCCAAACCATATACACGCTGGGGAGCGGGTTACCGGTGGGAAGCCATCGGGACCGAACACACACAAAAGGTGCAGGGAAAGGCAGCCACCACCAACCGTCCGGGAGAAGCCACAGCAGCCGGCTGCGGGACCCGTCCATCCAGCCGTTTGTTTTACCAGAGACTGTGCATCCATTTGTGGCTGAGTGAGTACTACCGTGCCGACTGGCACCGCGCTGCGCAGTCCAAGCGACCCTGCACCTTGCCAGCCCTGCTTCACCGTCACCTCAACCGGGCCCCGGGACCACCAACCCCCCTACCCACGGAGGGGAAAAACATCTCAGCTGCTCCCTAACAACGCTCTCGGGATCCCCGTCACCAGCAGCGGTGGTGCCCACCTTCACCACAAACCGTGGTTGGCGTCACAGACCAAATCCCCAAACCAAACCACCCCTTTTACTCATGGGCGAGGAGCGCCACTCGAGTCCCTGGATCCGGCCCGCCGCTCGAGCCACCGAGCAGCAGCAGCAGCGCCGGACCCGAGCGCCAGCGAGAGCGCAGCAGCGACGGCTCCCTCCCCGCCCGCGACACTTCTACTTTAATCCATATAAAAACTTGCGCAATTCAAGTCATTCAGTGTATATATTTTACAGGTACAAGTCCCAGGAAGGCATCAGATAAGGTTTAGAGGGGTATTAGTCCAACTCACTGTTGTGTGTCAATGATGAAATCTAGAGCATGGACAGCGTACCCACCTTTGTGCAACAATCAGAAGACAAGAGGGGTGTAATCCAGCTTTATGGAAAAGAAAATGTTTATTTGAAAGTACAAACTGGTGATGGGTTAAATTTCAAACATTTACGCATTTCAGGTACTCTCAGGCACCCTTAATCATCATGATATACGTGACATGTTATGGTAGCAGCAGCGGTATCAAAGAGTTAACTAAGATCACAATTATATAAAACACGGTAATACAAAATCGTCATATAGGTTTTAATTATATAGTATTGGCTTATTAAAGTAAGTATAATTAATATAAGCAGACAAGATGATTAGTTGTTGTGTTGTATAATATTAATGCAAATGGTGAAAGTGAATAGAGAGATATCAGATAATATACAGTATTTGATCATGATTATGAGATTTTTAGACAAGTTGTAGTATATTTTAACATGATAATAAGTACTTAATAATATTGCAAGTGATGAGTGAATATATTCAGCACTGTTCGTTACTCGCATATTAAGATAATTGGGATATTTGATACTCATCGAGTATTTTGGGATTCGCCTCATGAGAATCGAGTCCACGCCCCACATGTTTGTCACCTGATTTTCAACCAATACAACATGTGGGAAATGTCTGCCAATCACAGTAATGTCATAGCCATCTTTGCTACTTACATCACTATGATTGGCAGGTGCAGTAATTTTTTTTTTAAATAATTGACGTGTGGTCTCCCACCTATATGATTACCAACGCAGGTAAAAGACAGCTGGAGACTGATTCTCAGGCTGAGAAGATCCATGGATATTGGGCCCATCCCAGCCTAAAAACAACAGCCCGCGACCACCCCACAATTGACGCATCTGACACGCCCACGGGGTCCCAAGGGTTACTCGTCACCAGGTCGGTGTAGGGGTTTGGGGTGTCACAGCGGCTAGGCCCGGTTCTGTGACCCCGGCGGTGTCAATAAAGGGGTAATGATGATGGGGTAGTAGTTATTCTTGACGCCAACTGTGGTGTGCGGCAATAATGGGAGCCGCCGCTGCAAGTGGTTTCCTCTAAGGGCCTGTGGTAGTGCAGCTAAGTTGGTAAAGCTCCTCACAGGTAGAGCTCGGGACCACAGGTTTTCTCTGTGAGTCCTTCCTCCCTGCGTTGTGTTGTGTGTGCCCCGCCCCCGTGGAAGCAGCCGAGCTGCCCAGATCCGGGTTCGCTGTGGCTCGAGGGTCTCCGGACCCAGGGGTCATGCGGCCACTGAAATGAAAGGGAGTATTTACAGGGGAGTTGATATGTAATTTGTGACGCCACCCGTGGTGTATGGTAAGTTGGGGGAGTACAGCCGCTGCCACTGGGAGTACCCGGGGTGATGAAGTGGGGCAGCAAGGTGCCGTAGGCCTCCACGGGTAGGGGGGATGCCCTTGGACTCGGTGAGGGGTGCCGTGGGGTTCACTCATACTCACTCAGTTCATAAGCAGACACTGACAACAAGGTAAACCAAGTCTCTGGGTACCGCTGCCGCTGAGGGGAGCTCATCCGGGTTCCGTACCCAATAGTGTTGCCTGGTGATCCGTGACCTGCCTCCTGGCACTTAGTTTGACTTAAACGTGGTGGCCCGGTAGTATGGAACTAGCCGGGCCCTGCTCCCTACTATGGCTGTAGTAGTATGGGACCTTGCTCTCAGGGCTCACACTTGGGATTTTCTGGACCGTTCTGGATTGGAAAGTCTTATACCCCTCGTTGCACTAATGCCCCGATTCTGGAGCACATTGGAACAGATCATAAAGGCTCCATTCTCCTCAGGTGAATTGTCGGATTGCCTGAAGCTACTCCCATACTAGGGTCTGTGTACCCCGTCGTGTCTTCGGTCCCGGACCGGTGACAGTGCTCGGCTGCCGGCTGTCCTCCTCGACAGGTCTAGACACCTTGCCACAATCCCTAGCGACCGGGGGTCTGACTCCTCTAGGCCCAGACCACCGTCTGCAATCTAGACAGTACCTTCAGGAGCCACCGCTCCCAACTTCCTCTGAGCTACTCACAGCTCGAGGGCTACTTCCCAACCACCCTCTTTCAACTCTCTGACTCACTACACTCCTCACTTCCCCTCCCTGACCCCCAGGTGGGTGACTCTATTCCACTCAAGCCATCCACTGGTGTGTCTAGTGGGTGTGGTGCAGGGTGTATCTGGGATTTGATTTGCTGTTGACGGCAACATCATTTAGATAGGGACCCAGAACCAACAGGGAGGTGGAATACTGCACAGAAGGGCAGCTTATGCAGTACCCTGTGGCGACCTGATAATCCAGAGGTGTCACATTCCCCCTTGGTTAAACGTAGCTCGTCCTCGAGCTACAGGACATCCAGAGGTTTATTTTCATAACTGCAAGAAAAAGGGATAACATTTTATTAACAAGATTTTCATCCCACATTATGTAGGCACATTTCTTAAACGTTACTTTAACAGGTAGAGTTCATCCTTTTAACTATGGAACGCTATCGGTTATTTTGGTAGCAGAGGCTCAACCTTAGAGATGAGCCACCCCTCTAGTGTTCGAGTTTGCTTCGGTTCGTCGAACGGCGGGCAAGTTCAGCGAACGTTCGACGAACCCATTCGAACCCCATTGAAAACAATGACAGGAAAACACATACACACACATAGAAAACACCTTCTAAGGTGTCCAAAAGGTGACAAACAACTCACAAGACACCGCAAACATGGAAAAGTGACAACTGACAAGGACATATACTCTGCGAAAACAAAAGAGCTGGACAAGTGAAAGGAGGAGGAGACACAGATATAGGAGTATCTGCAAATGAACATCGATGCCATTACTGAGCAACTTGAGCCTTGCTCATTTTGGGCTTCCAATCTGGATAAATTGCCTGAGCTTGCCACTTACGCTTTGGGGATCTTGTCGTGTCCCGCAGCCAGCGTTCTCTCGGAACGTGTATTCAGTGCTCCTGGGTGTGTGCTGACAGATAAGCACACGCGTCTGTCCACTGACAATGTGGACAGACTAACGTTCATCAAGATGAACAAGTCATGGATCCGCAAGGACTTTTCTACCCCTGTGTCATCCAGGGGAGAGTAAAGGCTTGTGGATTTTTGATAGTGCTTCATGCAAATTAATATTTTAAGTTTGCAAGGGTGAGACAATTGATGCCACTTAAGTGTTGTCTGTGGCCCAATTTTTGGAAAAAAGGGAGACTCTGGTTGGAATCCCCTTGCTATGTTTTAAATGAACCAAGAAGAAGAAGTAATGGATCCGCAAGGAGTTTTCGACCCCTGTGTCATCCTGAGGAGACAAAAGGCTTGTGGATTTTTGAATGTGCTTCATGCAAATCAACTTGCGAAGTTTGCAACTGGGGGACAACTGATGCCAGTGAAGTGGTGTGTGTGACCCAATTTTTGGAAAAGAGGGAGACTGTGGTTGGAGTCCCCTTTTTTTAAAAAAAAATGAACCAAGATGAAGAAGTCATGGATCAAAGAGGACTTTTCTACCCCTGTGTCATCCTGGGTTGACGATAGGCTTGTGGATTTTTGAATGTGCTTCATGCAAATCAACTTGCGAAGTTTGCAACTGTGGGACAACTGATGCCAGTGAAGTAGTGTGTGTGGCCCAATTTTTGGAAAAGAGGAAGACTGTGGTTGGAGTCCCCTTGCTGTGTTTTTACATGATTATAGAAGGGCATGACATGCCTAAGAGGTTGACTTTCAGCATCTGCAAGCTGTTGGCTACAGAAATGCTGCCTTTCCACCCTTTTGACACAGAGGATTTTCGAGACCTTATGCCCATCGCAGTGCCCCAAGAGCAGATGCCCAGTCGCCACTTCTTCTCTAACAAAGTCATGCCTGCGCTACACCAGCATGTCATACACAACATCACCGCTTCCTTGAGAAACTCTGTGTGTGACAGGGTGCATTTCACCACAGATACTTGGACCAGTAAGCATGGACAGGGGCGTTACATGTCGCTGACAGGGCACTGGGTAACTATGGTGAGAGATGTAGAAGGGTCTGCTGTACAAGTCTTTCCGTCCCCACGAGTTGTGTGTCAATCCTTCCTCTGTATGTAGAAGTTCCTCCACTGCTTCTGCCTCCTCAACCTCGTCTAGGTCCTCAACCTCCGCTCAAAACCTGTCTTGTAAGGCCACCTGCGTTGTAACTGTGCACAAGGAATCCCGCACACCTCATTAATATGCTGGCAGCAGAGCTCAACGGCATCAGGCGGTCGACTCTTTACTTTGAAATGTATGGGAAATGTGAGTCACACCGCTGAGGAGTAGTGGACGGTTAGCTATGTAGACCGAGTTTCATCAATGGTTGTCTCCACTCAACCAGCATCCAGGGAAGGCCGTGTGTGACAATGATGCAAACCTGGGTGCATGCCTTCGCCGTGACAATGTGACACACGTGCCTTGTATGGCTCATGTGTTCAACCTGGTTATCCAGCAATTTTTAAACCACTATACCGGCCTAGATGGCCTTCTGCAGAAGGCACGGTGTAACGCCTGCCTGGATACACACACTCAGACGGGCTGTAAAGGATAGGCTGGAGGGAAGACACTGACCAAGCTGCACCCCTAGAACCCTGAAACCCTTTAATCCCTATACAGGGATTTGAAATTACACAGGGCCCAAGGTGATCAATACCTGTGGAAGGCTGAAGTCAGAGAGAATAGTAGTCAGGCAGGGTCAAACCATGAATTGAGGAACATGAACAGAATCGGACGGCCAGAACTTAATCAGAAAACAAGCAGAGGTCAAATGCGGATTGGGCAACGAGGTACATAAACAGCAGGCAGGAGACGTAGTCAGGAAACAAGCGGTAGTCAGCACACAAAATCAGAAAACAGAACTAGGCGGAAAAGGAACCAGAAGTTCAAAACTATGTCTGGCAGTGGTCAGCAGACAGGAGGGGCCTAAAAAAGGGTGTGGTGTCTTCCCATTGGTTGTAGCTGAATGATGGTACTTCAGCTGTGAGACAACCACCACCTACAGGCAGCCAGTGGTACTGCAGATCTCAAGGTAACCCAGCCCAGTGGCTGAGCGGAACCTGCGGCCACCGACGCCGCTGGCATCGACTCCTCTCCCATTACCAGCACTATCTACGAAAGGAACACAGTGTCACCTGGCAACCGGAGTACAAGTTGCTGGAGAGGACTCCGGTGGTGACGTAACAGCCGTGTGCGACAATGATGCAAACCTGGGTGCGGCCCTTCGCCAGGGCAACGTGACACACGTGCCTTGTATGGCTCTCGTGTTGAACCTGGTTGTCCAGCAATTTTTAAACCACTATCCTGGCCTACATGGCCTTCTGCAGAGGGCACGCTTTCTATCTGCTCACTTCCACCATTCATACCCCGCAGCTGAACAACTTGCATCGCTCCAGAAGTCTTTCGGTCTTCTGGTTCACCGCCTGAAATGCGATGTGCCGACATGCAGGAATTTGAATCTGCACATATTGCAGCGTATGTGGCAGCACCGCCGAGCCCTGCTGCAATGCGTTATGACGTATAGCCTGGGCTAACCAGATCCAGAGGTGGGGAAGATCACGCTGCTAGAGTGGTCTCAGATCAAGGACCTATGCACCCTTCTGCACAGTTTACAAATGACGACGAAGATGTTTAGCGCTGACGTTGCCATTATCAGCATGACAATTCTGGCCATCTACATGCAGGAGCACACTCTAAACAGTATTCATAGTCAGGTGGTGGGACAAGAGGAAGGGGAGGAAGTACAGGAGGAGTCATATGCGGAAGAGATAACAAGATCTACAAGATCCAGATGGTCAGCAGCACCAAGGCGGCAGGCTTGGGACAGTGGGGCAGAGGGATTAACAAGGGCGCATAGCATCAGCCAAACTGTTGAGGAAGGTGCAGGAGCCCAGGAAGAAATGGAGAACGAACTGGCGATGGGCATGGAAGACTCAGCAGATTAGGGAGAGCTTGCTCACATTTCTATTGTGCGAGGTTGGGGGGAGAGGGCAGAGGATGGAGGCATTATTCTCATCTCACTGCCACCAACACAGCAAAGACTTGGTCCGCATGGATGTGCAAGACACATGAGTGCCTTCTTGCTGCACTACCTACAACAGGACCCTCGGAATGTCCGAATTCTAAGTAATGCTGACTATTGGGTCACAGTCTTAGATCCCCGTTACAAGACAAAATTTGGCAAAATAAGTCCTGCCATAAAAAAGGGACGCATGTATGCAGGAGTATCAGCAGAAGCTGGTACGCAATCTTAGATCAGCTTTTCCACTAAACACCAGTGCTGCACAGAGTTAATCTCAATGCTTTGTCATGGCTAGGAGGAAATGGTCTTTCACTTGTCCACATCTGAGGGACCGAGGGCTGGCTGCTGTACTGAGACGGCGTTGAGTAGGGTGTCCCTGCAGAGTTGCAAATTTGGTCATATACAAAATGAGTGGAAAAAGGCCATATGCTGGTGGAAAGGGGAACAGGTGTGTTGTAAAGGGGAAAAAAGTTTGTGTCCGTGAGTTTGGTGGTTAAGCAACAGTAACATCTGCTGAAGAAACACCATCTGTTACGGTGGGACTGGCAGATTTGGATAAGGTGGTATATATCCCAATCGCCAATCGGTGTCCACCGTGCTCCTAGATGGAAAAGGAGATGCTGGCAACCCGAAGGTTAGGAGGAGGATACAGAGCTGGGTGGCTCTGAAACAAATAGTAGCCTGAACCGAGTTAGACGACATTTGGATCTGGAGACTGGGAACCCTGTAAGCGTAACAGGGTCCACACACCCAGCCCAGGAACTCCCTGTTAACAACACATGGGCCATTGGGTACGCTGTCCGTGTGTGTAGGGGGCACACCTGTGGACAGCAGGTGCAGCAGCAGCCCAGTTAATGCCACTGTGCTGCAATAGCAGGACTGGTAGGACAGAAGCTGGTCGTAACCGTTCTGCGTTACCAAGTGTGGTGCCGTCCTGCACCGACGCCCTATCCCTTCCTACCTCTGGCCTAAAGCTGCAATGGGTTCAACACATGGAGGTGTGCTCTGTCTGAGCATAATAGAAGACTGCGCACCTCCTTGTTGTCTCCAGCCCATTTTCTAACCTGGGTCCGCTCCAACCCAAGGTGGACCACAATGCACCTCCAGGAGCCAAAAGCAGAGTGCTACATCATCAGTGACATAACCAGCGGCCTATCTGAAACCACCACTTCAATGTTGACCTCATGACAGCCACGCCCCAAACACCTCACCAGTCATCGTCTGACAAACAATGATGAGGTGCCAAATCATAGGGGCTGGTCTCTGCGAGCCAGTCCAGAGTGGCCACATCATCAGAACAATTGATGCCATCTGGACTATCATGGACTGCCACTTCACGGACATGGCCAGTGAGTTCCTTGATGGACTTAGCCTCTGATGCACTAAGTGCCTGAGCATGCTCATTAGCCTGAAAAACAGTCTCAGAAAACAGACTATCAGCTTCTGCATGCTCTGTAGGCCCAACACAGGACTTAGACACGGCACGGAGTCCAAGTACCTGTGCAAAGAGGCTTTTCTCACTAAGTGTTGGAGCATGCACAGTAGCCCGAACTGAGGACTTAGCCTCAGGAATAGCACAGTCATGCTGAGCATGCTCAGTGGGCAAAACACTGGACTTAGGCTGTGTCTGGGGTAAATCGGCACACGCATGCGCACTAGCCGTCTCTCCACACTTAGACATGAAGGAAGAAGCAGCCCGCTGGATGACCAGAGGCATGGCCAAAAATGGCAGCTGACGCATGGGCGCAATTGGAACCAGAGCAGGCTGCTTGCGTCTACGGCGGCACCAATTCGTAACACCAACTACCAGCCAAAATAAGAGGTATACTTCTTCCCGTGGATAATCTGATATGATCCTTTTTTCACGGACACGACCATTGCTACCAAATGTAGATGAGGCACCAAATGAGCAGGTGCTTCAATGGATCTTGAGTGCGCCATCAAGTGGCCTCTCCTCCACCTCAACTTAAATATGCCAAATACTCCATTCCTCTGTGGTGTCAACCAAATCGCACTTGCTTCCTAACAGCTCTCAACTCAAGTTTCCACCAGCCCTGCTGAGTATGAGGTAACAGAGATGGTTGAGTCTGCAGAGCTGTTCAGTCACACTATAGCCTGAGAATCAGAGGTCTGCTCAAAGCTGCAGTGAGTCCAGACAAGGAAATGATCTGAACTGATGCCCAGAAGCTTTGTGAGTCAGATCCAGACCCCAATGAAGAAGGTGCTGAGCATAATGTACACCCTCATTCCCAAACTGTAAATCCTCCGGGTGGAGACATTGGGTAACATGCTGATGAGACTCAGATACCTGATTGGAATGACAAATTTACTATTCTGTCAGGGCAGGAAGAGTTTGGCTCGGAGGAGTCAGGATGAGGGGAGTGAAAACACACAGGCTGATGATGAGGTTGGAGACCCCACTTACTGTCAAACCAAAGTCAGCCAGAGGAGGAGGTAAAGGAGGATGCTACTGATGACGAGGTTAGGTTGCATCTTCCTGGACGGAGACAAAGTGCTGGAAGCACGTCAACTGAATCCTCAGCTACAACTCTCCCTCTGAGCAGAAGTCGTAGTGGCTCTGCAGGTCGCATGGGCTCTAAGCTTTGCCTAGCCTGGGGCTTTTTTTACATCGCAAAAGATCACCCAAGTCATGTCTAGAGTTGAGCGCGGTTCGTGGTTCGTGGTTCTCCAGTTCACAGCTTGAGTGATTTTGGGGGGTGTTCTAGATAGAACTAGAACTCGAGCTTTTTGCTAAAAGTTCAGCAGCTCGAGTTACGTTCGAGAACGGTTCTATCAGCAAAAAGCCTAGCTAATTACCAGCTGGCTTTTCACTGTGATTCACACTATTATCAAATTTCAGCGTATAGTGTGCGGGGGGGACAGGTTTTAGATCTGTGTTGCTGAGAAAATGCCGATCGCCATTTTTTTTTTTTTCCTAAGCGCGCGTGTAGTGGGGTGGGCCAGCATGTCAGCCAATCCCAGACACACACACGGCTAAGTGGTATTTTTGCCAGACAAGCAAGGGCATGGGTCATAGGCTGTCCATGTCACATGTCTTTGCATTATAAATATGGACATTTTCCCTCAGGATGCCTGTCAGTCACCGCTCACACAGCTCCTGTCGCCGGTCCTGCTGTGCATGCTCTACACACAGCGCTATACAGATTAGGGACAGAAGTTTATTTCAGCCCTTGTCAGGGCTAATTACATCTTGCTCAGAGCCATAGGTGACAGTCAGGTCCGTGGAAACGCTGTATACAGCTTCAGTTAACAGCATCTGTGTAGCTAAGCTCAGGGAATTCCTTGCTTCATTTTACCATTAGGAGGGATAGAAAGTGAGGCTTCCTTTCCTCTACACTGACCCACAACCCGACCACTGTACCCTCCTGCACATTTTTGCAAAGCTATTTTAATTGAAAAGAGTTCTGCCAGTTAGTGGCATCCAAAAAGTGGCTGTTGGACTCCATTAGAGTCCCACTGGTGCCAATCAATTTCCAGCACCTCTGCATTACACCCTCCTGCTCATTTTTACTAAGCTATTATAATAGCAAACACTGAGGAAACTTAGTGGCATCCAAAAAGTGGCTGTTGGACTCCATTAGTGTCCCACAGGTTCCAAGCAATTTCCAGCACCTCTGCATTACACCCTCCTGCTCATTTTTAATAAACTATTATAATAGCAAACACTGCTGCCAGTTTAAGGGCCATAGTTGCATTGTCAGGGATAGTCAGTGTTGTTTCTTCAGCTGTCAATAAAGTTAGACCACCTCTGCAATCTACACCACCTCTCAATTTTTACTACCACATTTTAAGTGGCCAATCTTGTCGCTATCAAAATGAGTGGCAAAATGACAGATGCTGGTGGAAAGGGGAACAGGCGTGTTGGAAAAAGGAAAAAAAGTTTTTGTCCATGGGGAAGGTGGCAAAGCTACATTAACATCTGTTGAAGATAGGCCATCTTCCAGCAAAAGTAAGAGGTTTACTACTTTCCGTGGACAATCCGATGTGCTCCTGTGGCGCCCTGGACTAGCCAGGTCGTCACAGGTACTGCAACGCACACCCCCACCCTGAGACAGGCACATCAGCAAGACACAAAATCCTTGTTGCCTCCCTCCAGGGGCTGATGTCCACACCAGGTGGGGTGGAGCCAGGCGGTTGGCCCCACCCACTGAGGAGTTCACAGTCCTGGAGGCGGGAAAGGAAAGCGGTTCAGGTAGGAAAGCGAAAGAGTGAGGAGTGTAGGAGTAAACTGACCGTGTCCGGGTGTGTGGCCCGGGCACTAAGAGCAAGGTTGGCAGACGGTGGTGGCCGTCTGCAGGAGAGGCAGATCAACGCGGAACCGTAGGACCGGGGATGGGTGGTGGCCCGCCGGTACCGAACCGGGGAGCGAAGTGAAGCCAGCACACACAGGCAGGGCCTGCGGACCCCGACCAGGCTTGGAGTCGCCATTAGAGGTCAAATCCGTCAGTGACCAGAACCCCAGGGGTTTCCTAACAGCCAAGACCCGATTGAAGGCAAACGTCCGACCAGCAAAAGGAAATACAGCTACCGCCACAGCTAGAGTTCCAAGGGCCAGAGCCTGCGGGCAAAAGGGCTCCTCCGGCGCATATATACGCTGGGGAGCGGGTTACCGGTGGGAATCCATCGGGACCGAACATACACAAAGGTGCAGGGAAAGGCAGCCACCACCAACCGTCCGGGAGAAGCTACAACAGCCGGCTGCGGGACCCATCCATCCAGCCGTTTGGTTTACCAGAGAGTTTGTGTACATTTGTGGCTGAGTGAGTACAACCGTGCCATCCGGCACCGCGCCGCGCTATCCCTGCGACCCTGCACCTCACCAACCCTGCCTCCCCGTCACCTCACCGGGCCCCGGGACCACCAACCCCTACCCACGGAGGGGGAAAACAAAATCCCAGCTGCTCCCTACCATCGCTCCCGGGATCCCCGTCACCAGCAGCGGTGGTGCCCAACCTCACCACAACCCGTGGGTGGCGTCATGGACTAAATCCCCAAACCAAACTACCCCTTTCACTCATGGGCGAGGAGCACCGCTCAAGTCCCCGGATCCGGCCCACCGCTCGAGCCACCGAGCCGTCATCGCAGCAGCGCCGGACCCAAGCGTTGGCGAGCACAGCGCAGCGGTGTCCTCTCCGCCCGCGACAACTTGGCATCACGAACAGGATCTTACCGTTCTACCGGCTAGTAGAAGTGTGCCTTGTGCCCCGAAAAATTTCAGAATCCGCCATCTTGGGCGCGAAGATTTTCCCTCTCGAGCATCTTCTCGAGCAGTGGAGGCACAAAAGACGAAGCCCCGCCCCTGAAGAGGAGGTGCCAAGAAAAGCCAAGGGGGGAAGGATGGCGTCCGGCCGCATGTAAACCGAGGCCATAAAAAGCAGGGACGCCAGGACTCTGTCAACAACCCGGTTCCTGGAACCCTGAAGCAGCGATACCATGTCAACCCCGCCTGCACCGCCCGAGGCCCAGCAGCCCGCGCCCGGGACCGTGGCATGGATGAGGGCCCGAGTAACTGAGTCTAACCAACGTCATCGGAATCAGATACGTCTCCTGGCGGAGCAGTGGACCACTGAGGTGGAAGCGCTGGCTGCGATTGCCCAGATGCACAAGACGGGAGCCAACGTGACGGAGCTGGTGAGTGACCCACGCCTCCATGTCCCACAGGGACCGGCCGCTGCGGCTGGAAGACCCAGTCCGATCCTGACCCTTGTACCGTCCCTGCCACTACCCATGGGGCTCCCCAGCGCTAACCTGCCTGACCTGCTGCCCCGTGCTACGGCGGTGGGGCCTGAGATGCTGAGTGCCGAGGGCCCGGAGGCCGGAGAGCTGGAGGAGGCTGCAGGCCCGGATGCCGCTGCGACTGGTAACGATCCACCTGGCGCGGAGGAGAAGAAGGCCCCGGCAGTCTGCCTGGCCCTAGAGGAGGCGCCTGATCGTGAGGGGGTTAAGAGCGATGATTCCGGGCCTGATACAGAGCCAGTTTCGGAGTCCGAGGAAGTGGGTGAGAATCTTCGTCACGGCAGTGGGCCGGTAGCTTTCTATGTCCCGCGCGTGGGTGGAAATGGATACCGGGCGGCCCTTTCCCAACAGGCCTTCCACCGCATGTTTGAAATATTGGCAGCGGAGGGTGAGGCCCCCTCAGAGGAAGAGTCGGAGTAAGGCAGCGGTCCCTCCGTTGCACCGTTGTCCCCGTTGGGACCACCAGTACCGTTGCCCTGTTAAATGAATGAATCAACCGAGAAAATGACCTGATTGACACCGTGATTGATCCGGCCGTTGCCGGCAAGTTGTCCCCGTAGGGACCCTTTGCTACCGTTGGCATGAGGAACTCTTCATGGACATGCCTGAGAACTTGCAGGGCACCCACGAACTGGTGGGATTGTAAATATGTTGGGGGCATGTTTTCCGTTGCCGCCTCCAGAGAGGCAGGTTTGGAGGATGGGCCTGGAGGAATGTGATGGCCCAGGCCCGCCACTACCGCAACCAGTGGCGATCCTCCGGGGGTCAGGGGTCCCCCATGGACGTGGGGTCCCTTGAAGTGACAGCCGGTTCGAGTCACCGTACCCGTTCCCGCTCGGGCAGCCTGGATGTGGACTGGGGCAAGAAGTGCTGCCCACTTCTTAGGGGCAGCATCAGGGCTAGGTTGCTTGGGTGGGAGAGCGGAAGCCATCCGTCCGTTATTATTAAAAATGTATAAATATCTGTGTTTTGCAACGTTCAAGTGACCTGCCTCCCGTATGGGAAGATTTGAAAAGTATACTGTGTTGTTGTTTTGTTTTATATTTTTACAGTTAAAAAAAAAAGAAAAATAAAACCAGTGATGGATGGGCAGCCCGCGGACGGTCTGCATTTAACCAAGGGGGAATGTAGCACCCTGGACTAGCCAGGTCGTCACAGGTACTGCAACACACACCCCCACCCTGAGACAGGCACAACAGCCAGACACAAAATCCTTGTTGCCTCCCTCCAGAGGCTGATGTCCACACCAGGTGGGGTGGAGCCAGGCGGTTGGCCCCACCCACTGAGGAGTTCACAGTTCTGGAGGCGGGAAAGGAAAGCGGTTCAGTTAGGAAAGCGAAAGAGTGAGGAGTGTAGGGGTAAACTGACCGTGTCCAGGTGTGTGGCCCGGGCACTAAGAGCAAGGTTGGCAGATGGTGGTGGCCGTCTGCAGGAGAGGCAGATCAACGCGGAACCGTAGGACCGGGGACGAGCGGTGGCCCGCCGGTACCGAACGGGGGAGCGAAGTGAAGCCAGCACACACAGGCAGGGCCTGCGGACGCCGACCAGGCTTGGAGTTGCCATTAGAGGTCAAATAAGCCAGTGACCAGAACCCCAGGGGTTTCCTAACAGCCAAGACCCAATTGAAGGCAACCGTCCGACCAGCAAAAGGAAATACAGCTACCGCCACAGCTAGAGTTCCAAGGGCCAGAGCCTGCGGGCAAAAAAACTCCTCCGGCGCATATATACGCTGGGGAGCGGGTTACCGGTGGGAATCCATCGGGACCGAACATACACAGAGGTGCAGGGAAAGGCAGCCACCACCAACCGTCCGGGAGAAGCTACAGCAGCCGGCTGCGGGACCCGTCCATCCAGCTGTTTTGTTTACCAGAGACTTTGCGTACATTTGTGGCTGAGAGAGTACAACCGTGCCATCCGGCGCCGCGCTGTCCCTGCGACCCTGCACCTCACCAACCTTGCCTCCCCGTCTCCTCACCGGGCCCCGGGACCACCAACCCCTACCCACGGAGGGGGAAAACAACATCCCAGCTGCTCCCTACCATCGCTCCCGGGATCCCCGTCACCAGCAGCGGTGGTGCCCAACCTCACCACAACCCGTGGGTGGCGTCACAGACTAAATCCCCAAACCAAACTATCCCTTTCACTCACGGGCGAGGAGCGTCGCTCGAGTCCCCGGAACCGGCCCATTGCTCGAGCCACCGAGCCGTCATCGAAGCAGCGCCGGACCTGAGCGTTGGCAAGCGCAGCGGCGTCCTCTCCGCCCATGACACTCCCTTTTTTACGGACCCAAACAACTATAAGAAAGGTAGATGATGCACAAAAAAAGCACATGCTTGAATGGATCTCAAGTGCTTCAACAAGTGCCCTCTCCTCCACCTCAACTACCGCATCCAAAAAAAAAACAGTCCTCAGTCCCAATCACACTTGCTTTTTCCCAGCTCTCAAGTCTCCATCCGCCCTGCACAGTATGGTGGAACAGAGATAGCTGAGTCTGCCGAGCTGTTCAATCACACTATAGACTTGGAATCAGAGGTATGCTCCCAAGCTACAGTGAGTACAGACCAGGAAATGGTCTGCAGTGATGCCCAGAACCTTTGTGACTCAGATTCAGGCCGCGATGACCAAGTTTCTGAGCATAATGTTGACCCTTATTCACAAACTGTAACACCTGTTGTTAGAGACAATGAGGAACATACTGATGACGATGAGACGCAGATACCAGATTGGGATGACAACTTAAATATTTGGTCAGGGCAGGAAGAGGCTAGGTCTGAGGGTGAGGGGAGTGCAAACACAACGCTTGATGAGGAAGTTCTAGATCCCACCTACTGTCAACCCACAGTCAGGCACTCGAGGTCAACAGAGGCGGTGGAGGAGGATGCAACTGACGACGAAGTTACCTTGCGCCTTCCTGGACAGTGGAGGAGTACTGATAGCACGTCTACAACTGCATCCTCAGCCACCACTCTGCCTCTGAGCACTAGTCGGTGTGGCTCAGCAGGTCGCATGTCCTCTAAGCCTTGCCTAGCCTGGTCCTTTTTTGAAATTGCAAAGGATCGCCCAAATCATGTGATCTGTAAAATTTGTTGGGAATCTGTTAGTAGAGGCAAAAACCTCAGCAGTTTGACAACTTCTTCCATGAATCGTCACATGAATAAATATCATATGTCCCAGTGGGAAGCTCACCGTGCTGCAATGCGGCCTAGTGGAGCAGACCATCCACCGCCTGCCCCTTCCAGTGCATCCACGCGCTCTTCATCTTCTAGGACTGTGGGGACAGCTGTCAAACCTGGTTTTCCACGCATACCTTCCACCACTGTAACCGCAACAGGCAGTTTACTTGGTAGGTCGTCAGTTGGTTTGGAAGGAGAAACAAGTGCGTGTGTACAGCTCTCTCAGACATCGATAGCACCAACATTGGATGAAGGCAACATCATGTCTATGCCTGCACTTTCCTCACAAACCTGCATTTTTCCAGGGACACCCTACTCACCACCATCTACACACAGCAGCCAGATCTCTGTCCCTCAGATGTGGACAAATAAAAGTCCATTTCCTGCAACCCATGACAAAGCTAAGAGGTTGACTTTATCCCTCTGTAAGCTCTTGGCTACCGAAATGCTGCCTTTCCGCCTGGTGGACACACAGGATTTTCGAGACCTTATGTGTCACTGTGCCCCAGTACCAGATGCCCAGTCGCCACTACTTCTCTAAGAAAGGTGTGCCTGCGCTACACCAGCATGTTTCACACAACATCACCGCTTCCTTGAGAAACTGTGTGTGAACGGGTGCATTTCACCACCGATACTTGGACCAGTAAGCATGGACAGGGACGTTACATGTCGCTGACTGGGCACTGGGTAACTATGGTGATAGATGGTGAAGGGTCTGCTGCACAAGTCTTGCTGTCCCCACGACTTGTGTGTCAATCCTCTGTCCAAGTTCCTCCACTGCTTCTGCCTCCTCAACCTCGTCTGGGTCCTCCACCTCCACCCCAAGCCTGCCTGGTCAGGCCACCAGCGTTGTAACTGCGCAGAAGGAATCACGCACCCCTCATTACTATGCTGGCAGCAGAGCGCAACAGCATCAGGCGGTCTTTATCTTGAAATGTCTTGGAAATAAGAGTCACACAGCGGCTGAGTTGTGGGCAGCTCTGGAGACTGAGTTTGGAAAATGGTTGTCTCCACTCAACCTGCAGTCTGGTAAGGCAGTGTGCGACAACGCTGCAAACCTGGGTGCGGCCCTTTGCCTGGGCAAGGTGACACGTGCCTTGTATGGCTCATGTGTTGAGCCTTGTTGTCCAGCAATTTTTAACACTATCTCGTCCTAGATGGCCTTCTGAACAGGGCACGAAAACTGTCTGCTCAATTCCGCCGTTCAACCTCCGCAGCTGAGCGACTTGCATCACTCCAGAAGTCTTTCGGCCTGCCAGTTCATCGCCTGAAATGCGATGTGCCGACACGCTGGAATTCGACTCTCCACATGTTACAGCGACTGTGGCAGCACTGCCGAGCCCTGGTGCAATACGTCATGACGTATAGCCTGGGCCAACGAGATGCAGAGGTGGGTCAGATCACCCTGATGGAGTGGTCTCAGATCAAGGACCTATGCACCCTTCTGCACAGTTTCGACATGGCGACGAATATGTTTAGCGCTGACAATGCCATTATCAGCATGACAATTCCAGTCATTTACATGCTGGAGCACACGCTAAACACTATTCGGAGTCAGGGGGTGGGACAACAGGAAGGGGAGGAAGTACAGGAGGTTTCATATGCGCAAGGGACAACAACATCACCAAGGTCCAGACATTCATCATCACCAAGGCGGCAGGCATGGGACCATGGGGGATAGGGATCAACAAGGGTGCACGGTAGCAGCCAAAATGTTGAGGAAGGTGCAGGAGAACATGAAGAAATGGAGGACGAACTGTCCATGGACATGGAAGACTCAGCTGATGTGGGAGACCTTGGTCAAATTTCAGTTGAAAGAGGTTGGGGGAGATGTCAGAGGAGGAAAGAACGGTTAGCACCTCTATGCCACAAAACACAGTGTGGACTTGGTCCGCATGGCTGCACAAGACACATGAGCGCCTTCTTGCTGCACTACCTCCAACATGACCCTCGTATTATGAAAATTAGAAGTGATGATGACTACTGGCTTGCGACACTATTAGATCCCCGGTACAAGTCCAAATTTTGTGACATAATTCCAGCCATAGAAAGGGACTCACGTATGCAGGAGTATCAGCAGAAGATGTTACTCGAACTTAGCTCGGCTTTTCCACCAAACAACCGTGGTGCACGGAGTGAATCTCCCAGTTGTAACTTGACAAACATGGGACGGTCTTGTCATCAACAGTCTAACCGTACCAGCAGCACCGTATCTGGTGCTGGTAACAGCAAATTTGTTGAATCGTTTCATAATTTGTTTAGACCATCCTTTGCAAGGGCAGCAGAGACAAGAAGTCTGACACATAGTCAACGGCTGGAGAGGATGATACAGGAGTATCTCCAAATGAACATCGATGCCATGACTTTGCAAATGGAGCCTTGCTCATTTTGGGCTTCAATCTTGAAAAATGGCCAGAGTTCTCCACTTACGCCTTGGAGATCTTGTCGTTTCTAGCTGCCAGCGTTGTCTCTGAACGTGTCTTCAGTGCTGCTGGGTGTGTGCTGACAGATAAGCACACGCGTCTGTCCAGTGACAATGTGGACAGACTAACGTTCATCAAAATGAACAAGTCATGGATCCGCAAAGAAATTTACTACCCCTGTGTCATCCTGGGGAGAGTAAATGCTGCCGTATTTTTTTATGTGCTTGATGCAAATCTATCTGTGAAGTGTACAACTGGGGCACAAGTGCTGCCACTGAAGGGGTGTCTGTGTGGCCCGGTTTTTGGAAAAAAGGGAGACTCCACTTGGAGTAACCCTTGCTGTGTTTTTAAAAAGGAGCCAAGATGAACAAGTCATGGTTCAGCAAAGACTTTGCTACCTACCCCGGTGACATCCTGGGGACGGTTAAGGATGGCGTATTTTTTAATGTGCTTGATGCAAATCTACCTGCGAAGTGTACAACTGAGGTACAAGTGCTGCCAATGAAGGAGTGTCTGTGTGGCCCAATTTTTGGAAAAAATGGAGACTCTGCATGGAGTAACCCTTGCTTGAAGTGTTTCTAAAAATGATCCAAGATGAACAGATCTGGGATCAGCAAAGACTTTGCTACCTACCCCGGTGTCATCCTGGGGACGGTTAAGGATGTCGTATTTTTGAATGTGCTTGATGCAAGTCTACCTGTGAAGTGTACAACTGGGGCACAAGTGCTGCCAATGAAGGGGTGTCTGTGTGGCCCAATTTTTGGAAAAAAGGGAGACTCCGCTTGGAGTCACCTTGCGGTGTTTTACATGATTTTAGAAGGGCATGCCATGCCTATATCTGTGTCTCGTCCTCTTTTTCCTCGTAACGCTGTTTTGTTTTCGCATGAGAATTTGTTCTTGTCACTTTCCCATGTGTTTGTGTTGTGTTGTGAGTTGTTTGTCACCTTTTGGACACCTTTGAGGGTGTTTTCTAGGTGTTTTTATGTGTTTGTGATTGCCTCCCATTGTTTCCTATGGGGTTCGAGCGGTTTGCCAAATCGGTTCGCCAAACCGAACTCGAACGAGACCTCCGTTCGTTCGCCGAACCAAGCTCGAGCCGAACCGCGACCGGTTCGCTCATCTCTAGTCATGTCATGTGTAAGATTGTCACCAATCTCTAAGTAGAGGGCTAAAACTCACTACTTTGAGTACTTGGTCCATGAAGTGTCACATGGATATGAATTGATAGCGTGAGGGTGTATTGATGAGCTTTATCCACTGTGAATACAACATGCTTATTTGCTATTCATTGTATGCATTTGTCACGGCCAGGTGTACGGGCAGGCCCAGGAGGTGGATCCACTGGACCGAACTCCTAGATGGTAGGAAAGAGTCCGGCAGCTGGAACACTAGAAACAGCAGAACAGTCCTTGCACACGGGAATAGCGGAGAAGTCCCTGGGACCACGGAGTTATGGGTGGTAGTCCGGGTGACGCGGCTCAGGTTCGGAAGCCGAGATGATGTCAGGCGGGGTCCGGAACCTTGGGAGCAAGATGACGGGTCACCGCAGGGATCCGAGATGGTGCGGACTGTCAGGATGGCAGAAGGACAGCGTTCGGGGTTCAGGATACGGCAGACTGGATGGCGAGGCAAGCACGGCTCTACAAAGAGAGATAGGTGAGTACATGCACTGAAACACCAGGAGACCTGACTCCTAGCTTAGGGAACACGAAGATCAGGCCCCGCCCCCTTGGACAATACACCCCTTTATACCCTGTACCTGATTAGCCTCATTACCTGTTAATGGACGCTGGCCCTTTAAGAAAGGGTCAGTGACCGCGCGCGCGCCCTAATGCGCATGCGCGCAGCCCGGGTGCCAGAAGCCAGGGAAGGAGGCTGAGAAGAGGACGCAGGGGAGCCGGCCAGGGCCTGGGAAGCCGTCGGACGCCGCGATCGGGGACCAGGGGGCCTGGGAAGGACGGGGACCGGAGGCTGGAGAGCGGGGAGCGTGGCAGGTGAGCCGGGGAGCGGGGCTGAGGACCCGGGGAGCGGAGCAGAGGACCCGGGGAGGGAAGCCAAGGACCCGGGGAGCGTGACAGTACCCCCCCCCCCACGCCCCCCTCCCCGCAACCGGGACATGAAGGCACGAATCAGAGGAGTGCCCACGTTCTCCCTGGGCTCCCAGGACCTATCCTCAGGACCATACCCCTCCCAGTCCACCAGGAAGAACTGACGACCTCGAACGGTCTTCATGGCCACGATATCCCTTACCGCATAGATGTCGTCATCGGCAATAGGTGGAGGAGCCGGACAGGCAGCAGCGGAGAAGGGACCAAGGACGACCGGCTTGAGCAGGGAGACGTGGAAAGAGTTGGGAATCCTCATCGTGGCCGGGAGCTGTAGCTTGTAGGAGACCTCATTGATCTTGCTGAGGACCTTAAACGGCCCGATGTAGCGAGGACCCAGCTTGTAGGAAGGTATCTTCAATCGGATGTACTGGGAAGCAAGCCAGACCAGGTCACCAGGAGAGAAACACGGAGGGTCCAGACGCCTCTTGTCAGCGTGTTTCTTCATCCGCTGGGAAGCGCGTCCAAGGGACGCCTTGACAGAGTCCCAAATGGTAGCGAAGTCACGGGCTACAGTATCAGCCGCAGGGACATCCGAAGAAGGGGATATAGGCAATGGAACGGAGGGCTGAAGTCCGTAAACGACATGGAAGGGAGATTTGGAGGACGACTCACTGATATAGTGGTTATGTGAGAATTCAGCCCAAGGCAGAAGCGTGGACCAGTCGTCGTGATGGGCGTTGACATAGTGACGTAAGAAGGATGTCAAGATTTGATTGACCCTCTCCACTTGGCCATTAGACTGAGGATGGTAAGCAGAAGAAAAGTCCAGAGTCACTCCCAGATGCTTGCAGAGCGCCCTCCAGAAGCGGGAGGTGAACTGAGTTCCTCTGTCGGACACGATGTGGGATGGAAAGCCATGCAAGCGGAAGATGTGATGTATATAGGCTTCCGCGAGTTCCTGAGCAGAGGGCAGTCCGGCCATAGGGACGAAGTGAGCCATTTTGGAGAACCGGTCCACCACGACCCATATGACTGTGTGTCCGGAGGATAATGGCAAGTCCGTAATAAAATCCATCGCTATGTGTTGCCACGGAACTGAGGGTATAGGCAGAGGCAGAAGACGGCCATAGGGCAGGTGTTTGGACGTCTTGTTCCTGGCACAAGAGGAGCAGGCAGAGACATAAGCAGCGACGTCCGTGCGAAGGGATGGCCACCAGTAATGGCGTACAATCGCACCCCATGTTCTCTTCTGGCCTGCATGACCGGCTGTTTTGGAGGCATGACCCCAGTGTAACACTTTTTGCCTGTCAGTCTCAGAGACATAGGTCTTCCCGGGCGGTATCTGGGCCAGAGTGACAGGGGCCACCGGAATAATCTTGCTAGGAGGGATGATAGGTTGGGTAGTCTCTTCCTCCTGCTCCATGGGCACGAAAGACCTAGACAAGGCATCAGCGCGTACATTCTTGTCCGCGGGTCTGAAATGGAGCTGGAAGTCAAACCTGGCAAAGAATAAGGACCACCTGGCTTGCCGTGGGTTCAGTCGCTGAGCGGACCGCAGGTATTCCAGGTTCTTGTGGTCCGTGTAGATAATCACGGGGTACACTGCTCCTTCCAGGAGGTAGCGCCACTCCTCCAGAGCCAGTTTGACCGCCAATAGTTCTCGGTCACCGATGGTGTAATTACGTTCCGGCGCTGAGAAGCTCTTGGAGAAGAAACCGCAAGTCACCATCTTGCCGGAGGAGGATTTCTGCATGAGCACTGCTCCAGCCCCCGAGGAGGAGGCATCCACTTCCAAGGTGAACTGGCGGTTTAACTCCGGACGGTGGAGTACAGGAGCGGAGGCAAATGCTCGCTTCAGGGAGCAAAACGCGGCGTCGGCCGCAGGTGACCAGTCCTTTGGATTAGCCTCCTTTTTGGTCAAAGCGGAGAGAGGAGCAGTCAGGGCAGAGAAGTGAGGGATAAACTGGCGGTAGTAGTTGGCGAATCCCAGGAACCGTTGGATTGCCTTCAGTCCAGAAGGAGGAGGCCAGTTGAGTATGGAGGAGACCTTCTTTGGATCCATCTGCAGTCCAGTGCCCGAGATGATGTATCCCAGGAAAGGGAGAGAAGACTGCTCAAAGACGCACTTCTCATATTTGGCGTAAAGACGATTCTCCCTCAGTCTTTGCAGAACCAGCTGTACGTTCTCTCTATGGGTCTGGAGGTCCGGAGAGAAGATAAGGATGTCATCCAGATAAACTACGACACAGACGTAGAGGAGGTCCCGGAATATGTCGTTCACCAATTCTTGGAAGACTGCTGGTGCGTTACACAGGCCGAAGGGCATCACGCAGTATTCATAGTGCCCATCGCGAGTATTAAACGCGGTCTTCCATTCGTCCCCAGAGCGGATACGAACTAGGTTGTAGGCACCCCGAAGATCCAGCTTGGTGAACACACGGGCTCCTCTGAGCCGGTCGAACAATTCGGGGATGAGCGGCAGAGGGTACTTGTTTTTGACGGTGATCTGATTTAGACCCCGGTAGTCGATGCATGGGCGTAGGTCACCCTCTTTCTTCTTCACGAAGAAGAAGCCTGCTCCCGCAGGAGAGGAGGATCTCCGGATGAATCCTTTTGCCAGGCTCTCTGTGATGTAGGTAGACATGGCCCTGGTTTCGGCCGGAGACAACGGATATATCCGTCCTCGAGGTGGTGTTGTTCCTGGGAGCAGGTTGATGGCACAATCGTAGGGACGGTGTGGCGGAAGTACCTCAGACTCCTTCTTGTCAAAAACGTCTGCGAAGGACCAATAGGCCGAGGGCAGTTCCGGTAGGTTCTCTGGAACCGGAGGTCGTCGGATAGGTTGTATGGACTTCAGACACTTCTCATGACAAGCAGGACCCCATCGGGTGATTTCGCCAGTACCCCAGCTGACTGATGGTTCGTGTGTCCGCAACCAGGGAAGTCCCAGCAGGATCTGGTGGGACATGTGTGGAAGGACGTAGAGAGTGATGTTCTCGGTGTGCAGGGCACCGATACGCAGTTCGACCGGTCTGGTGACCCAGGAGATGGTATCAGAGAGGGGTCTCCCATCCACAGAGGCAATCACTAGGGGCTTCTCGAGTAGAGTAACAGGCAGCTGGTACTTGTCCACCGTGGCCTGCTGGATGAAATTGCCTGCTGCTCCAGAGTCGAGGTATGCCTCAGCCGTGAAGCGCGTCTCTCCCGTTGACACTTGCACAGTCCACATAACCGGGTCTGAGAGAGTCCCAGCACCTAGGGTGGCCTCTCCTACCAACCCTAGGCTTTGGAGTTTCCCGGCCTTTCCGGACAGGAGCGTAGGAGGTGAGTGTCCTCTCCGCAGTAAAAGCAGAGGCCCTTGGCGAGCCGCTCTGCTCGACGTTGTTCAGATTGCCGTACTCGGTCGATCTGCATGGGCTCGTGGACGGGAATCCCAGCTGTTGATGACTGCGATACGGAGGGCTTCTGTGGAGGAGGGGAATGTCGTACCGGACGTCTCTCCCGAGACAGCTCTTTGGAGCGCTCCTGAAAACGAATGTCCACTCGAGTTGCTAGGGCAATCAGGGCATCTAGGGTGGAGGGCACGTCACGACCCGCCAACTCATCTTTGATGCGACTCGAGAGTCCTTCCCAGAAGGCGGCTGTTAGGGCCTCATTATTCCACCCGAGTTCAGAAGCCAACGTGCGGAAACGGATGGCGTATTGGCCCACCGTCAGTGTTCCTTGACGTAAGCGGAGGAGGGATGAAGCAGACGCAGAGGCGCGTCCCGGCTCGTCAAAGGTGCTGCGGAAGGCCTGCAGGAACTCTTGAAGATCCTTGGTCATAGGGTCCTCCTTCTCCCACAACGGGTTCATCCACGCCAGTGCCTCGCCCTCCAGGTGAGACATGATGAAGGCGACCTTGGCTTGGTCGGAGGCAAACAGATGTGGCAGCTGCGTGAAGTGGAGGGAGCATTGGTTTATAAACCCCCTGCAAGTCTTGGGATCTCCGGTGTACCGGGGTGGTGAGGCCAAACGCAGTCTGGAAGCATCCGAAGAAGCGGCCACGGGAGCGGGGGACGTGGCTTGACTAGTGGCGGCTTGGGATGTTGTAGACGTGACTGCCGCTTGTAGCATGGTCAGGCGGGTGTCCACGGAAGTCATGAAGTTCAGCATGCGGGTCTGGACTTCACGCTGGCGTTGGAGTTCCTCTTGCAAGGCCGCTAGTGCTGCAGCGGGATCCATGGCCTGATCTTACTGTCACGGCCAGGTGTACGGGCAGGCCCAGGAGGTGGATCCACTGGACCGAACTCCTAGATGGTAGGAAAGAGTCCGGCAGCTGGAACACTAGAAACAGCAGAACAGTCCTTGCACACGGGAATAGCGGAGAAGTCCCTGGGACCACGGAGTTATGGGTGGTAGTCCGGGTGACGCGGCTCAGGTTCGGAAGCCGAGATGATGTCAGGCGGGGTCCGGAACCTTGGGAGCAAGATGACGGGTCACCGCAGGGATCCGAGATGGTGCGGACTGTCAGGATGGCAGAAGGACAGCGTTCGGGGTTCAGGATACGGCAGACTGGATGGCGAGGCAAGCACGGCTCTACAAAGAGAGATAGGTGAGTACATGCACTGAAACACCAGGAGACCTGACTCCTAGCTTAGGGAACACGAAGATCAGGCCCCGCCCCCTTGGACAATACACCCCTTTATACCCTGTACCTGATTAGCCTCATTACCTGTTAATGGACGCTGGCCCTTTAAGAAAGGGTCAGTGACCGCGCGCGCGCCCTAATGCGCATGCGCGCAGCCCGGGTGCCAGAAGCCAGGGAAGGAGGCTGAGAAGAGGACGCAGGGGAGCCGGCCAGGGCCTGGGAAGCCGTCGGACGCCGCGATCGGGGACCAGGGGGCCTGGGAAGGACGGGGACCGGAGGCTGGAGAGCGGGGAGCGTGGCAGGTGAGCCGGGGAGCGGGGCTGAGGACCCGGGGAGCGGAGCAGAGGACCCGGGGAGGGAAGCCAAGGACCCGGGGAGCGTGACAGCATTGTTGCAGACTACCCACAAGGGGCTGCTGTTTTTTTGCATCTGCCTTTGACTGTTTGGTCACTATAGCAATAGCAAAATGGTCTTCAGCTGTGAACTTGGAGACCGGCTGATATGCTGTCTGTCAACTGATGGAAAAGCTAAAGGTGTGCGTTACAGCAAAGAGCCACCGCGGAAACACTTTGGTGGATTGTGAGGAGACTCGTGTTGGAGTTTAGTGAGAAGGACCGTAACGCCTGTGAGCAGCATCCTGTGCCGGAGACCGACATTCTTCCGGTGCTGTCTATACTGTTTACGGTGAGAGAATCGTAAACTCTATTTATGGCAACTGGACACCACAGTACCCGGGTACAGTAGGCTGGGCCCAGACAGTAATGTGTGCACGCAACACTTTGTTTTGTTAACAAAACACATATCTGTTCCGCTTAGGCTTTCTATATAGACAATAAGACTCGCTGGCTCTGCTCTGTCAATTTGTCAGTTACAGTTAAAATCCTAGAGGGACAGCAACACATGTTTGCATTGACTGTTGATTTACAGGTTTTCGAGGACTGTGTTGCTGAGCTGTGTGGTTTGACTTACCACTGTTAGCATCTGCCTTATCTGTGAGGCTTCAGCTAACAAGGGTATTCAGGGGGGTTAATGGGTTTTGTCTATGTTTAGGTAGATAACTTGTAAGCTCTTGTGATGCGCCACTGGTAAGTCGTGCACACACACACGCACCCACACACACACACACACACACACACACACACTATTACTACTGCTACGCAGAGGGATTACCAGGTAGTAGGCAACTGTTTAGACAGTCCCTTGGTTAGGCAAAGGTTGGTGAGAAGGGGGTATAAATCGCCATTACGATTGTCGCAGCATAGGGGTGTAGGCTTTTGGACTTGTGAATAGATTGTTCTATTCTTTCAGTTTTATGCATGGTTGTTATTGTTTGTTTTGGTAAAGTTCAACAATCTTTTATCAACCCAACTGCCTAGAGTCCTTTTCCTAGTGCGTGGTCTTTGCTGTATATTGGGGGGCCCACCCTGTACATAATTTTAAATGAAGCATAATTCGCAATGGGAAGTTCACTGTGCTACAATGCGGCCTAGCGGGGCTGTGCAACCACCGTCTGCCCCATCAATGGCATCTGTATGCTCTTCATCCTCTGTGACTGTGTGGACAGCAGTCACCCATGCTTTTTGATGCTGACCTTCCACCCCTTTACCCGCAACAGGCAGTGTGATTGGCAGGTCGTCAGTTATTTTTGAAGTGGAAAGAGCTGCTGGTGTTGAGCTCTCTCAGACATCGAGAAAACCACCTTTGGATGAAGTCAACATTATATCCACGCCTGCACCTTCCTCACAGATTGGCTGGACCACCTGCAGTTAAAAATTGCGTAGCAAAAATGGAGAGGAGTGTAGAATGTACATGTGGTGTACCTTGCTTGACAGCTAAGAAACCCAAAGGTATTATCACAGACAATTTTAGTATGGCCCTAACAGTGGCAGCACTGTTTGCAATTAAAATTGCGTTGCTAAAAATGGACAGGTGTGTAAAATGCACAGGTGCTGTACCTTGCTTGGCAGTAGAGAAACCCTAATTTAGTATCCCAGACAATGTTGGTATGCCCCTAACAGTGGCAGCACTGTTTGCAATTAAAATTGCGTAGCAAAAATGGAGAGGTGTGTAGAATGCAGAGATGGTGTACCTTGCTTGGCAGAAGAGAAACCCTAATTTAGTATCCCAGACAATTTTAGTATGCCCCTAACAGTGGCAGCACTGTTTGCAATTAAAATTGCGTAGCTAAAAATGGACAGGTGTGTAGAATGCAGAGATGGTGTACCTTGCTTGGCAGCAAAGGAACTCTAAAGCGGGCTTTACACGCTACGATTTCGCTACAGCGATCTCGTTGGGGTCACGAATTTTGTGACGCACATCCGGCCGCTGTAGCGATGTCTTAGTGTGTGACTCCTAGGAGTGATTTTGGATCGTTGCAAAAACGTCCAAAATCGCTCCTCGTTGACATGGGGGTCCGCTGCCAGTTATCGCTGCTGTCGCAGGGGTGAAATTGTTCCTCGTTCCTGCGGCAGTGCACATCGCTACATGTGATGCCGCAGGAAGGAGGAACATCTCCTTACCTGCCTCCGGCCACAATTCGGAAGGAAGGAGGTGAGCGGGATGTTACGTCCCGCTCATCTCCGCCCCTCCGCTTTCATTGGGCGGCCGCTTAGTGACGGAACGGACCGCCCCCTTAGAAAGGAGGCGGTACGCCGGTCACAGCGACGTCGCTATGCAGGTAAGTATGTGGGACGTGGGTGCCAGATTTTGTGCGCGACGGGCAGCGATATGCCCGTTTCGCACTAACGATGGGGGTGGGTCGCATGCTAGCGATATCGGGCCGGATATCGCAGCATGTAAAGCCACCCTAAGGTAGTATCCCAGACAATTTTAGTATGCCCCTAAAAGTGTCAGCACTTTGTGCAATTAAAATTGCAAAGCAAAAATGGAGAGGTGTGTAGAATGCACAGGTGCTGTAGCTAGCTGGTCAGCAAAGGAAGGCTCACTTTCTATATCTGCCAATGAAACAATGCCCCAAGGAATTGCCTGAGCTGATGTAGCCAGACGCTGTTATATAAACCCATGCACAGCGTTGGCACAGACCTTCCTAGCAACTATGGCTATGAACGGCTGTAATGCAGCCCTGAAAAGGGCTGAAATTACATGTAGTCCCTAATCCCTAAAGCGCTGTGTAGATTGCATTGTATGTCTATAGCGCACATAGCAGCAGCAGCGGGAGCAGTGAGAGTCACTCACCCGCAGCAGACAGAAAATGGCGGCGACGGGGAAAATGGCCGGGTCTTATAGAGCAAAGACATGTGACATGCACAGCCTATTACACATGTGTGGCGCCCTGGACAAGCCAGGGGCAACAGAGAACAACACCAACACACCCCACACTCCCGGTCAGGCACACCAAAGTCAGACAAAACCCTTGTTGCCTCCCTCCAGGGGCTGATGTTCACACCAGGAGGTGGGCCAGGCGGTTGGTCCCACCCACCGAGGAGTTCACAGTCCTGGAGGCGGGAAAAGTAGACAGATCAGATCAGTTTGTGAGTGAAAGTGGAAGGAAGGAAAGTGGCTAGTGAGCAGACTGAAGTTGGTCTGGGTGTGTGGCCCGGACGGATCAGCAAGGTTGGCAGACGGTGGTGACTGTCTGCAGGAGTGGCCTATCAGAGTCTACCGTAAGGACCGTGGACGGGCGGTGGCCCGGTGGTACCGGACCGGTACACAAAGAGAAGTCAGCACCATCTGGCAGGGGCTTACGGACCCCGGCAAGGCTAGGAGTCGACGTGATTTTGCCAAATCTGTTAGCGAAGGGAACCTCCTGGGTTTCCCAGCAGCCAAGTCCCGACAGAAGGCAACAGTCCAACCGAGAGAGGGAAACACAGTCACCGCCAAGGCTAAAGTTCCCAGGGCCAGAGCCTGCGGGCAAAAGGGTCTCCTCCAGCCCATATCCAAGCTGGGGAGCGGGTTACCGGTGGGAACCCATTGGAACCGTTTACAGTGCACAGGTGCAGGGAAAGGCAGTCACCATCAACCTGCCGGGAGAAACAACACCGCAGCCGTCTGTGGGACCCGTCCATTCAGCCGTGTGTTTTACCGAGAACTGTGTCCTCATCATTGGCTGAGTGAGTACCACCGTGCCGTGCGGCACAGCGCTGCCCCCGCGACCCTGCACCTCGCCAGGCCCCGTAACCCGCCTGCCATCCATCCCTACCCCATCACCAGGCCCCGGGACAACCAACCCCCTACCCTCGGAGGGGAGAACTAACATCAAAGCTGCTCCCTGTCATCGCTCCCGGGATCCCCGTCCAGAGCAGCGGTGGTGTCACAATCTCACCACAACCGTGGGTGGCGTCACGGACAATAACCAAATTCCCACAATCAAATCCCCACCCTTTTCACTCACGGGCGAGGAGCGCCGCTCGAGTCCCCGGGATCTGGCCTACTGCTCGAGCCACCACCGAGCAGCCGCAGCAGCAGCCGAACCCGAGCAGTGGGAGAGCGCAGCGTCCCCTCCTCCGCCCGCGACAACTTGGCGTCACGAACAGGATAATACCGTTCTACCAACTGGTGGAAGTGCGCCTTGTGTGACCGCCGGAGGTGTCCGGCCGAAAAATTTGTGAAGCCGCCATCTTGGGCGCGAAAAATTCCCGCTCGAGTGTCTCCTCGAGTAGTGGAGGCGCGAAGGCCAAAACCCCGCCCCTGTAGAGGAGGAGCCGAAAAGAGACTAAGGGGGACTGATGGCATCTGGCCGCATGTAGCCCGCGGCTATAAAAGCAGGGACGCCAGGACCCTGCGGCCATCTTGTTCCTGGCAGAGGCCGCCAGCAAGATGTATATGCCGTCCCGTAGCACCGTAGCCCCCGCGCCTGGAACCGCGGCATGGGTGGAGATCCGGACCGCGCAGCTCCAACAACGGCTGCAGGTCAAGATGCAGCTCCTCTTGGAGGAGTGGGAGGCCGACATGGTGGAGGTTATCGCGACCGTATGGAGACGCGAAGAGGAGGGAGCTTCAGAAGGGAGGGTGAGTGACCCACGCCCCGGTACCCCTAGTGGGTCGGTCATTGCGGCTGCGGGACCCGGTCTGAACCCGCTCGCCCTGCTACCTCCCTCGCTACCCGTATCGGCTGCCGTGACCCTGCCACTAGGCCCGCTACCCCCCGCAACCATTAGCGGTACCCTGCATGTCCGCCCAGGCGGATCGACCTGTAGCCGGAGCCCATGACCGACCGGAAGTGCTACCTTGGAAGGTGCAGAAGCCTGAGCCGGAGGCATTCCCCGAGAAACTTCCCGACCCGGAGCCGACAGAACGCTCCGTGCTGAGAGCCCAGCGGAGGAAGGCCCCTGTGCCCATCCCCCACACCTCGGCTGAGGTTGTGCCGGGTTGCCGCTGCAAAGCAGCACACCAGGCCAAGTCACCGCGGGACCTTCCACCCAGATTGCCAGTGGTGGGCAGTGTCCAGAAGGTCTTGCGGGGTCCGACCCGTGCGCCGTAGCTCGCAGCAGCACCGTATTGGGACAGGGAGCCGACACCGCTGGGCCCGGAGATCGCGGAAAGGGAAAGGAAGAAGGCGGAGTTGGTGGCCCGTACGATCCGGAAGAAAGAGAGCCTCCGCCAAGCGACCTTCCGTGTCCGGGGCCCCCTGTATGAAGGGCAGGTGAGGCGGTTCGATGTCCGCCGGGGCTATGGCTTTATATATGAACCGGGCCTGGAGGCCGAAGTCTTTATAGCCCGGCGGGATGTTAATGCCCACGTGCCAGAGGAGCACCCAGGCCGCAACCTGATGCCGGGCGACCTGGTACAGTACACCCGGCACTGTGGGGAGAGGGGGGTGGTTTGCGCTGGATGCCAAGCTGAGGGGCAGCCAGGAGGCCCGGGTGTCCACCGCATCCCCTCCCCCAGCCGACACCGAAGAGTCGGAGTAAGGGCAGCGGAGTCCCGTTGCAGTTGTCCCCCGTTGGGACCACCAAAGTACCGTTTAAATGAATGATAAGAATGATTACTGGAGAAGATTTACCTGATTTGCTGCTTGATTAGAACTGGTCGTTGCCGGCAGCTGGTCCCCGTTGGGACCCCCTTTTCAAATTATGCGTAGAAACTACTACGAACAGGCCCGAGAACTAGCAGGGCAACCACAAACTTGTGGCATGTAAATAAAAATGTTTTATGGCTTTCACCGTTACCGCCTCCGGAGAGGCAGATTGGAGGAAGCGCCCGCAGTGGAGCAGGCTGGGGTCCAGCCACCACCGGAACCGGTGGCGATCCTCTGGGGGTTTCAGGGGTTCCCCATGGACGTGGGTCCCCTGAAAAGGACAGAACCCTCTCGGGCAACTTGTGCTGGACTGGGGTCAAGGGGTGCTGCCTGTATGCTTAGGGGCAGCATCAGGGCCAGGTTGCTTGGGTGAAAGAGAGCGGAAGCCGTAACGTTTTAAGTAAGAGTACCTCCCGATGTGGGAAGATGTTATTTTACTTGTAATCTTTGTTTTACCGTTTTATCTTTTCAGTTGTGAAAATAAAACCGGTGATGGACGGGCAGCCCGCGGACGGTCTGCATTTTACTAAGGGGGAATGTGGCGCCCTGGACAAGCCAGGGGCCACAGAGAACAACACCAACACACCCCACACTCCCAGTCAGGCACACCTAAGTCAAACAAAACCCTTGTTGCCTCCCTCCAGGGGCTGATGTTCACACCAGGGGGTGGGCCAAGCGGTTGGTCCCGCCCACCGAGGAGTTCACAGTCCTGGAGGCGGGAAAAGTAGACAGATCAGATCAGTTTGTGAGTGAAAGTGGAAGGAAGGAAAGTGGCTAGTGAGCAGACTGAAGTTGGTCCGGGTGTGTGGCCCGGACGGATCAGCAAGGTTGGCAGACTGTGGTGACTGTCTGCAGGAGTGGCCTATCGGAGTCTACCGTAAGGACCGTGGACGGGCGGTGGCCCGGTGGTACCGGACCGGTACACAAAGAGAAGTCAGCAGCACCATCTGGCAGGGGCTTGCGGACCCCGGCAAGGCTAGGAGTCGACGTGATTTTGCCAAATCCGTTAGCGAAGGGAACCTCCTGGGTTTCCCAGCAGCCAAGTCCCGACAGAAGGCAACAGTCCAACCGAGAGAGGGAAACACAGTCACCGCCAAGGCTAAAGTTCCCAGGGCCAGAGCCTGCGGGCAAAAGGGGCTCCTCCAGCCCATATCCAAGCTGGGGAGCGGGTTACCGGTGGGAACCCATTGGAACCGTTTACAGTGCACAGGTGCAGGGAAAGGCAGTCACCATCAACCTGCCGGGAGAAACAACACCGCAGCCATCTGTGGGACCCGTCCATTCAGCCGTGTGTTTTACCGAGAACTGTGTCCTCATCATTGGCTGAGTGAGTACCACCATGCTGTGCGGCACAGTGCTGCCCCCGCGACCCTGCACCTCACCAGGTCCCGTAACCCGCCTGCCATCCATCCCTACCCCATCACCGGGGCCCCAGGACAACCAACCCCCTACCCACGGAGGGGAGAACTAACATCAAAGCTGCTCCCTGTCATCGCTCCCGGGATCCCCGTCCAGAGCAGCGGTGGTGTCACAATCTCACCACAACCGTGGGTGGCGTCACTGACAATAACCAAATCCCCACAATCAAATCCCCACCCTTTTCACTTACGGGCGAGGAGCGCCGCTCGAGTCCCCGGGATCCGGCCTACCGCTTGAGCCACCACCGAGCAGCCACAGTAGCAGCAGCCGGACCCGAGCAGTGGGAGAACGCAGCGTCCCCTCCTCCGCCCGCGACACATGCCCTTGCTTGTCTGGAAAAAATCCCCTTTGCTGTGTGTGTGTCTGTGATTGGCTGATAGCCTGGCCCGCCCCACTGTACGCACTGTTAGAAAAAAAAAAAAAGAAAAATGGCGATCACCATTCTTTCAGCACTCAGCAGCAGCACTGATCTAAACCCCGTCCCCCCCGCACACTATACGCTGAATTTTGATAATATCATGATTCACAGTGACTCACACTATTACAGTGAAAAGCCAGCTAGTAACTAGCTAGGCTTTTGGGTGATCGAACCGTTCTCGAATGGTAACTCGAGCTGCCGAGTAGAGTTGAGCGATGTTCGAGGTTCGCCAATTTCATGTTCAAGTGATTTTGGGGGGTGCTCGAGATCGAACTCGAACTTGAGCTTTTTGCTAAAAGCTCAATAGCTTGAGTTACGTTCGAGAACAGTTCGATCACCAAAAGCGTGGCTTTTTACAGCTACAGTGTGCAGGGAACCATCGCTGGCAGCCTGCAGTAAGCTGGTAACCAAGGTAAATATCGGGTATCCAAGCAAAGCGCTTTGCTTAGTAACCCGATATTTAGCCTGGCTACGTGTGCAGGGAGCCGACACTTCCCAGCTCGACTCCGCCCCCTCCTGCACTCGGCATGTACACACACACACTCACACTCACCTGTCCCCAGCCATGCAGTACCCGGCACTGACGTCCTCAGCGCCACATGGCCCTGCTCGGCTCCACCCACCTCGCACTCCGCACACATTACCTCGCTCGGCTCCACCCACCTCGCACTTCACTGCCCGCACACATTACCCCGCTTGCCTCCACCCACCTCGCTCTCCGCTGCCTGCACACATTACCCCACTCGGCTCCACCCACCTCGCACTCCGCACACATTACCTCGCTCGGCTCCACCCACCTCGCACTTCACTGCCCGCACACATTACCCCGCTTGCCTCCACCCACCTCGCTCTCCGCTGCCTGCACACATTACCCCACTCGGCTCCACCCACCTCGCACTCCGCACACATTACCCCGCTCGGCTCCACCCACCTCGCACTCCGCACACATTACCCCGCTTGGCTCCACCCATCTCGCACTCCGCTGCTTTCACACATTACCTCGCTCGGCTCCACCCACCTTGCACTTCGCACATATTACCCCGCTCGGCTCCCCTCCACTCCGCTGCCCGCACACATTACCCCGCTCGGCTCCACCCACCTCGCACTCCGCACATATTACCCCGCTCGGCTCCACCCACTTTGCACTCCGCACACAGTACGCCGCTTGGCTCCATCCACTTCGCACTCCACTGCCCGCACACATTACCCCGCTCGGCTCCACCCACCTCGCACTCTGCACATATTACCCCGCTCGGCTCCACCCTCATGTAAATAATCCCCTTTTTATTTGAGTGGCCGCGCAACCCCGATCCCCGGGTCCAGAGACCCCTCGAGACACCGCGGATCCGGATCCAAGCAGCCCAGCTGTTGATGTGTGGGCGGCACACCTCAAATTTCCTGCCGTCACTAACAAGATCCGAGCAGGACCCACTTACCTGGGTGACGTGCGCCTTAGAACCGAAAACTGCGAGTCAATATTCCTTTTTCCGCCAATTCCGTCATTT
This sequence comes from Anomaloglossus baeobatrachus, assembly GCF_048569485.1. Taxonomy (NCBI): domain Eukaryota; kingdom Metazoa; phylum Chordata; class Amphibia; order Anura; family Aromobatidae; genus Anomaloglossus; species Anomaloglossus baeobatrachus. The sequence continues at coordinate 108,140,809 of NC_134363.1, read as the reverse complement.
TCCACCATCTTTTCGTGCCAAAACGCCATCTTCCCAGGGAAAGCGCGCAAAGCAGAAGCCCCGCCCTTCGTCCGACTGTGAGGCCGGAACCGGAAGTTCCCAGAGGGGCACAATGTGCGAAAGAGTGCTGAGTGAAAACTGAGGGGGCGTGCCAGAATGTAACAACAGCGGAAGAGAAGCAGGGATGCCAGGACATTCCTGGGTGACGCAGAGGCAAGATGGCGGACCGAGACTGGTCACCGGAACGTGCTGTTCCCAGGACCGCGACATGGATAGAGGAAGAGACAGAGCAGCTGTGCAGGAGAATGCGGACGCAGTTCCTGTTCATCCTAAACCACTGGAGGGAAGAGATGAGGAGCCTGGCAATGGCGGTGCGAGCCTGTGAGATTGAGATCCCACGTGAAAAGAGGGTAAGCAGTTACCCAGTCCCTAATGATTGCCCAAACCCGGCCACAGCGGCTGAGGGATCCGGACCGCCCCCGCTCGCGATGAGTCCTACGCAGCGGAACCTTCGTTGCCTTTAGAGAAAGCTCCAGCTGCAGAAACCAAAGTTCTGTCCCTCATCCCTGTCACGACAGCGGTCATCCGGACCCCAGCCAGACCAGACTCGGCCACATCACCGGGCCCATCCTCAGAGGCGGAGTACCCAGACCCTGCAACCCCGGCTGAGGAGCAGTCGGTTTTTCTACCAGAAAGATGCGGAAGTGGAACCTAAAGATCCACCGGTTCCACTGCCGCGTGGCGTCCCTACGGCTGTTGGGGCCGCAAGAGTCCTTATAAAATCAGGGCCAGCTAGGGAGCTGAGGCCGGACGCTGACGCCCCCTACTGGGAATGACATCACCAACAGTTACAAGCAGAAATAGCAACCCGAAACCAGCGACAACTGACACCAGGGATGACAACTCCAGACCAGCGGCAGCGGTAGATCGTTGCCCCTACACGGTGGGAGAAAGAAAATCTGAGAAAAGCCATCTTTCTTGTTCGACGGCCGCAACGAAGGGGCCTCGTGCGGCGCTTCAGCCCTGAGAAGGGGTGGGGTTTCTTCTGGTGTGCGAGTCTCCCCAATGAAGTCTTTGTAGCTCGAAGGGATATTGAGCAGCATCTCCCAAGGGATCACCCGGGCCAAAATCTGGAGCCAGGGGATGTAGTCACCTACACACGGCACTGGAGTGAGCAGGGATGGTACGCCCTCGATGTGAAACGGCTCGCTATGGCGAATGAGCAAGTTGTGCCTGCTGCCGCTGTCGACTACCGGCCTCCCAGTAAGCGGTATAGGGAAGAATATTGAAAAATACCAGTAGTTTAACGATGCCATAGAACTGTTAGGTATCGGTGTTTTTGTTTATTGTTTTCCATAGTTTGTTATTTTTCATATAGAAATGTTAGTAAACAAATGCCTAATTAACCAGTATTAATGAACAGAGTGAAAATAACCCGATTTGCTAGAAAATTGCTAAAATGTGTACATGGACTCCGTTAAGTTTTATTATATAGTAAACATGGACCACGGTCACAGGACTGGCGTGACCAACACAAACTTGTGTATTGCATATAGTTGCACCTCCTGTGCCCACCAGAGTCGTCTAATGCGGGCTTTACACGAGACGATCTATCGTGCGATAAATCGTCGGGGTCACGGATTTCGTGACGTACATCCGGCATCGCATGCGACGTCAGCCTGTGTGACACCTCCTAGCGACGCAGTATCGCCCACAAATCGTGAGTCGTGTACTCATCGCTAGGTTTCATATAATTGTTTATGAAACATGGCGCCGGTTGTTCATCGTTCCCGTGGCAGCACACGTCGCTCCGCGTGACACCACGGGAATGATGAACAGCAGCTTACCTGCGTCCCGCAGCACCCGCCGGCTATGCGGAAGGTAGGAGGTGGGCAGGATGTTTACGTCCCGCTCATCTCCGCCCCTCCGCTTCTATTGGCCGGTGGCTGTGTGATGTTGCTGTGACACCGAACGTCCCTCCCCCTTCAGGAAGTGGACGTTTGCCGCTCACAGCGAGGTCGCACAGCAGTTAAGTGCATGTGATGGTGCTTAAATGACTGTGCGACACAGGCAGCAATTTGCCCATGACGCGCAAACGATGGGGGTGGGTACGATCGATCGTGAAATCACACGATAGATCGTACCGTGTAAAGCCTGCATAAGACAATGCCCGGGATCTTAACCTGGTCACGGACCCACCATAGGTTTCCAGGAGTTCAGGTTGTTTGCATGGCGGGTTAATGGGATCCAGGATATTGGGACTGGACTGTCATGGGTAGAGGCTGCATCGGAGCAGGTTGAGTCTCCATTACCATCGAAACCGGTAGTGTCCCATCGTTGAGAGATGAACTCTTCAAATATTGATGACGTAAAGAAAAGTGCCTCCCCTGCATGGGATGAAAATGCAAATAAAAATGTTAACCTTTTTCCTTACTTCCTACAGTTAAAAAAAAAATAAAATAAACCTGTGGTGTCCTGTAGCTAGGGGACAAGCTACGTTTAACCAAGGGGGAATGTGACGCCCTGGTCTATCAGGTCTCACAGGGTATTGTGCAATCTGCCCTTCTGCTGTGATATTCACCTCCTCCTTGGTTATGGGTCCCTAACCTTTGGTGTTGCTAAGAACAAGCTAATCAAACCACACCCACCAGACACACCAGTGGACAGCCTGAAGGGAATAGGGTTGGCCACTTGGGGGGTTAGTTAAGGGGAGGTCAGGAGTGTCAGGAGACAGTTAGTTGAGGAGTGACTCAAGTGGAGAGGTCAGTAGCTAGGCTCCTTATTGTACTAGGTGGCAGACGTTGGTCTGGGCCTGGTAGGAGCTGGACCCGGTCGCAGGGGATCGTGACAAGGGGCACGGACTGTCAAGGAGGACAGCCGGCGGCCTTGTGCCATCACAGGGCAAGGGGCAAGGGTACAACGGAGTACGTGTACCCTAGGCCAGGAAGTAGCTTCAGATGTCCTGGTAACTTACCCAACAAGGACGGAGCCTTCAAGATCTGTTCTCCACCCGCTCCAAAATTGGGGTACTAGTGCAACGAGGAGGATAGGACTTTCCCACTGCCTAGTCCAGAAAATCCCAAGCGTGAACCCTGAGAGCAAGCTCACCCAGTTAGACACACTGGTGAGCGGGACCCATTTAGTTTCATGCTAAAAGGGACCAACTACAGACAAGAGGAGCCAAGATTAAGGTCACAGGCTAACAAGCAACACCAACAGGCACGGGATTGAGGCGTGCTCCCTCCCTGCTACAGTGGCAGCAAGAACTTTGGTTTACCACTGTTGTCAGCTTCAGCGTTATTGGACGGAGTATGCAATTAACCCTAAAAAGCACAACGGCACCTCCCTGACACCATCACCGAGTCCCAGCGCATCCCCCCTGCCCGTGGAGGGGTTAAACACCTGGCTGCCCACTCCATCATCACCGCGGGTACTCCCAGATGCAGTGGTGGTACGTCACCCTTACCACACACCACGGGTGGCGTCACGAACTTTAACCAAACAGTCCCATGTAAATATTCCCCCTTTTATTTGAGTGGCCGCGCGACCCCGACCCCCCGGGTCCGGAGACCCCTCGAGCCACCGTGGATCCAGATCCAAGCAGCCCGGCTGCTGATGCGGGGGCGGCACAACTACACTCCTCACTTCCCCTTTTTGACCCCCAGGTGGGCGACTCTATTCCACTCAAGCCGTCCACTGGTGTGTCTGGTGGGTGTGGTGCAAGGTGTATTTAGGATTTGATTGCTGTTGGAGGCAACACTATTTAGATAGGGACCCAGAACCAAGAGGAAGGCGGAATACTGCACGGAAGGGCAGCTTGTGCAGTACCCTCTGATGACCTGACAGTCCAGGGGCGTCACATGTGTTCCTTCCTGTGGCTTGAAGCTATGCTGGGACCCGAGTCATGAGACTGGCTGTGCTCCTGTCCAGCATGGCAGGCAACGCCAGTCTGTTACTGGTGCCGATCTCTTGTCACGACTCCTTGCTCTATATGCTGCTGTGCCCCAGGTGCTTTGTGTGGGCCAGAAGACTTGAAATCCTCTGCCCAGCGGATTCTGCTGGTGGAACATGCAGTGCCCACCAGCCTAGGGCTCCGTACCCTGTTCTCTGCGCTTGGTCCTGGGGGAGCAATGGCGCCGCTCTCCTCTCAGCGACCGTGTTCTCCCCACGTCTCACTTCTTCCTGTGTCGCTGACTAACTGTCACTGAATGAATGTCTGTATGTGTGTCGCCTTACTTCCCATGTGTAGCTCCATACCCCAGGATGCTGAACTAGTGGGTGGGAGGTCCCATACTTTGTGGTGACCATCCAAATAACCCTACCCTAACCCAGTCCTGGAGGATGGGCAACTAACTTGTGTGTGTTTTGGTGGATTGTGGTGGTTTACCGGCAATGTCCTCTTCTGGTGAGGTGCAGTACCCTGTGGCGGCTGAAGTCTCAGGGGCGCCACATACCCTTTAGATTGCCAATTGTCACGCTTTTTTTTACAGCTCATTCTGATTGCCCTGGTGCTAAAAAAAAAAAAAAAAAAATCACAGCTGCCATCAAGCCCTGGGTTAGGAATGTGGAAGTGTGTATGAGACCCCCCCACATTACTAATCCTGCAAGTAAAAAGAAAAAAAAACACAAACACACATAAATGTTTTATTTTAAATAATAAGTAAAAAAAAAACACTGCCTAATTCACCAATTTATAAATCCCCAAAACACCCCCTGCAGGCCAGACATAATCCTCAAAATGTCCCATGAGGATCTTGGCTCTGCTTCATCCAGAAGCTATAGTGATGGAAAATGTGAATGATTACTGCAGCTCCTGGGATATACTGAAGGCAGTGGGAGACCCTTCTGTGAGAAGCGGTGATGTCAATTAGGTCACGGGAGTTCACAGCCACGTCCCCATGGTACTAAGTGTGTACACCGGTGAATCCATTATCCATTAACACAGCAGTCTGGCAATCTAGCAGTCAAGTCAAGTCACTGGAATTCACACTCGTGGGCTCTCTTGCTGCCCTCAGTGAACTCAGTTGAACCTCCTGCCAGATTGCTGGACTGCTGTGCGGCTGTGTCCTGCAATCCAACAATCCGTCAACAGGTTCAACTAAAGGCCGCTTTACAGGCTACGACATCACTAATGCTATGTCGTTGGGGTCACGGAATTTGTGACGCACATCCTGCCGCATTAGCGATGTTGTTGTGTGTGACACCAATGAGCGATTTTGCATCGTCAGAAAAACGTGCAAAATTGCTCATCAGTGATATGGGGGTCCCTTCTCGAATATCGTTGCTGCTTAAGGCACGATGTAGTTCATCGTTCCAGCGGCAGCACACATCGCTACGTGTGACACCGCAGGAATGAGGAAGCTCTCCTTACCTGCATCCCGCCCGCAGTGAGGAAGGAAGGAGGTGGGCGGGATGTTACGTCCCGCTCATCTCCGCCCCACCGCTTCTATTGGGCGGCCGCTTAGTAACGTCGCTGTGACGCCGCACGACCTGCCCCCTTAGAAAGGAGGCGATTCGACGGTCACAGCGATGTCGCTAGGCAGGAGAGTATGTGTGACGGGTTTGGGCGATGTTGTGCGACACGTGCAGAGATTTGCCCGTGTCGCACAACCAATGGGGGCGGGTACGCACGCTAGCGATATCGGTCATGATATCACAGCGTGTAAAGCGGCCTTAAGTTCACTAAGGGCAACAGGAGAGATCCGAAGTGGGAATTTCGGTGACCTGACTGACGGATTTACTAAATGTCGGATTGTAAGAATAAGAAAGGTTGTCAGCTCACCCCTCTTCACTCCTGGATTCTGCACTGATGCAAGGAAACGCCCTGGCCCGGGCAGCAATGGATATCAGCAGAGGAAAAAATCCAGCATCATGGAGATTTTGTAGAAATAAAACTTGATTTTATTGTAGCAGAATAAAAAGATGCAGACTGTGCAGTGGGCACAGAGGCACAGGTGAAAAATGTGGGTTATCCAACGCATTTCGACCAGAGACCATCTGTCCACTGGGAATGCACACCTGCACGGCTTTAGTTTTAATTGAGCACTAAGTCCATCCCATGACGTGTAATGTGTACCTTTTAAATACTGAATCAGTTTGGGGTAAATCACATGCCATGAATAAGACTCTCTGGTCGAAACGCGTTGGTACCCACATTTTTCACCTGTGCCTCTGTGCCCACTGCACAGTCTGCATGTTTTTATTCTGATACAATAAAATCAAGTTTTATTTCTACAAAATCTCCATGATGCTGAATTTTTTCCTCTGCTGATATCCATTGCCGCCCGGGCCAGGGCATTTCCTTGCATCAGAGCAGAATCCAGGAGTGAAGAGGTGTGAGCTGACAACCTTTTTTTATTCTTATGGTTCATATGGCTTTGCTTTTGCCGTGCCCCCCTAGTCACTAGACTTTTACACTACGTTCACAACCTGTGTTTGTGACATTATACCACTCCTAATGGATCTCTCCGCTAACAGGAGAACCCGATTTAATGCAATTTTTAATACACAGGCTGTTCAGCCTGCTACTGACACCGCAGCAGGTAACGCACACGCACAGGTGAATGAAGATTTCGTACAACTCTTTAGATCACTTGAAAAATATAAAATTAAAGAGACAAAACTATGGTGGGACTCTACGTCACTAAACTCTTACATAGAGAAAAAGATGATACCGCGAGGACTCAGATTACTAAAGAATCCCACCTTTTCCACTCATACAGAGGAATTTTTGAATAATTTGAATTCCATTCTATCCAATTGCTCCATTAAACTTATGGAGCTCATTATCAAACATGAGGAATCAGAATTGGAAAACACCAAAAAACAAATCTTGGAAACGGAAAAAACTTTGGAATCCTTTAATATCATAAGGACTTTATACATTTACATGAAAATCTCAACAAACATCTTAATATTCTAGAAGACACCATTGCAGAAAGGAAAAAGAAAAAATTTGAAAGAGACACCCAAGATTACAAGTCCAACAAAGTCTATACATGGCGCCTTTCATCTCATTCCTCCTTAAAAAATTATAGATATACAAATAAACCTCCACATAGCAATCGCAACAGGAGGGTCAACTTTGGTGAAATCAGTACCACCTCAGCCTCCACCAACTATACAGTGGACGATTCTTCTGACTCTTCAGTTGAAGCAGAAACTAGTCATAAGAATGCTAATAGCAATAAAAAAAAAACTTCAAAAAACGTTCACAAAGAGGAGGCAGAAAGGACAGGAGGAAACAGATATCCGGACCGCCGCAAGAAAAAGAAGAGAAAATATTAACATGTCCTGTTTGGAATTTATTTGCACAAATTATTTCCCAAGATCAAATGACTGTCCTTTCAAAGGGATTAAATTTTTGTCCGACTAAAAAATTTGACATTTTTTCTACCTTACTTGACATTAACAAGGTTGCTAGAAATTTGACTCTTAGGTGTCGTTTTGATCTGGAATCTAATGAAGATGTGAACAGAGTCCAAGATCGCAACACACAAATATTTAGTAATTTAACATCATCTGAAAAAATTGCTCTTGATCCCTTGAAAAACAATACTATTCTAGTCTTCAGAGAAGCTGACAAGGGGGGGGAATTGTTATCCTTGATCTCCCATTGTACATAAAAATGAACTATGAGATATTAGAGGATCAAAATACATACATTCATCTTAATTAAAGGAGATCCCACAATTCCCTTCAAAAGAAAAATCGATAAATTATTGGAGGACGGGTTCACACAGGGAATATTCACACAAAGTTTTTGATTTTTTAAAACTGGATTTCCCAGTGATCCCTATCAATCATGCCCTTCCTAAAATCCACAAAGGGGTCTCCCCCCTCCCCCTTTAGACCCATTATTTCAGGCATTGGGTCTCTGGGGGAAAAACTAGGATCCTGGGTTGATTATTTTCTACAGCCTCTAGTAAAAGAACTTCCAGGTTTCTTGAGAGACACTAAGGCCCTGTTGTACAACCTTGATTCCTTTGCTTGGCAGTCTGACTATACCTGGATTACCTGTGACATAGTGAGTCTATACCCTTCTATCCACCACCACGTTGCATTAGAATGTTTAGAGTCATTTCTTCTCAAACAGCTCATATCCATCAGATATTCGAGATTACATTCTAACAGCAGTTAACTTCCTCCTTACTCAATTATTTTTCTTTTAATAAATCATTTTATTTACAGAAGTGTGGAGTCAGTATGGGAGGAAAATTTTCCCCATCTTTAGCCAATATCATGGTGGCGGTTTTTGAAGAGATTTACATTTTTTATCCCCTTAACCTTTTTACGGATAATATCTTCTATACTAGATATATAGATGACTTACTATTAATATGGAAGGGTGATTCAAAAATAATCCAAAATTTCGTAGATTACATTAATGGTAACCCCTTCAATCTCAAATTTACATTCTCAACTGATTCCTACAAAATCAATTATCTGGATGTCATTTTAATGGGGAACTTGAACCGTATAGACATTCTATCGTACAACAAAGATACTGACTGCAACTCTGTTTTGTTAGCCAGTTCTTGACATCCAGCACACATGATTAAAAATATCCCTGTGGGGGTAATTGATCAGAACAAAAAGAAATTGTTCATCATCTGATCTTTTACCACAGGAATCCAATAAAGTTGTCAACAAACTAAAAAAATCGTGGTTACCCTGGATGGAGTCTGAACAGGGCTCAAAAAATCATACAAAATATGGATAGAACTAATTTGCTAAAAAAACAAAACAAGCAAAGGAACCAATGTAACAGGATTACTTTTAGTACTACATATTCTCCACAATATAATCAAATCATTAGAATCATTAAAAAATACATTCCGTTATTATATCAAGATCAAAATCTTTCCAACATTTTGGGCAAATACCGATTGAACTTTGTAGACAAACATACGTTGAGTCTTGCTAATATACTTGCACCTAGTGCGGTCACTGGTTCAACAGCGAGCAGAACTTGGCTATCCTGCACGGGCTTCTACCGCTATGGTCACAATCAATGCACTGCTTGTAATTATGCCAATATTAGAAAAAAAATTACTTTTACTCATACAGGTTTAACGTACGATGTGGGCAGTTATAATAATTGCAACACATCGTATGTTATATACCTGATCGAATGCACTAAGTGCAGGATTCAATACGTAGGCTGCACGGGGAACCCGCTAAAAAAAACGAATCAGACGACATCTGTCTGATACTTCAAATGCAAATGCACTTAACATTTCAGCAGTTTCTCGGCACTTTGTTAGTGTTCATGATAGATGTACTGATTCCTTTGCTATTAAGGGCATTGAAAAAGTCACCAAGCCCATTAGAGGGGGAGATCACAGAAGAAAACTCCTCCTTAGAGAATCCTTTTGGATATTCAAGCTTGGGACCAGGGTGCCGCATGGTCTGAATCCCCGACAGGACTTAATCTTGCAGTACACCTAATAACAATGATCTGTGGTCTCTCCCTTAACGCATAATGGTCCATATACTGTATATATATTCCCTGGATTTACTATGGAATTTGCAGTATATATGCTGGGGTTTTTTTTGTTTTGTTTTTGGTTTTTTTTTGGTGTTTTTTGGTGGGTTTTTTTTTGTTTTTTGGTTTGCCTCCTGTGCAGGAATTCACTATCTAACATTCAGATATATTTTATGTACTAATATAAAATTAACTGTGTACTTGATAACTGCTTTATACAGGACTAATAGACATCTCTCTCATGTTTGCCCTCTGTTATTTTCAGCTTCCAATAATCATTCCAAATTTATTGCTGTATGACTTATATGGAAATGATTTATAATAGTATTGAAAGCTGTTTTGTAGCTCTCTCATGAATTCACCATTTTTACATACAAATCCAATGTTTTTGTGATATTTTTCTCAATCTTATTTATTCATTCTTCATATTGTGGTTTTCTACATACATGTTTTTATCCCCACTACGTGTTATTGGTGCATCTATCCACTGGGAATGCACACCTGCACAGTTTTAGTTTTAATTGACCACTAAGTCCATCCCATGACGTATAATGTGTACCTTTTAAATACTGAATCAGTTTGGGGTAAATCACATGCCATTAATAAGACTCTCTGGTCAAAACGCGTTGGTTAACCCACATTTTTCACCTGTGCCTCTGTGCCCACTGCACAGTCTGCATGTTTTTATTCTGCTACAATAAAATCAAGTTTTATTTCTACAAAATCTCCATGATGCTGGATTTTTTCCTCTGCTAAATGTCGGATTGTGGGACATGGTGGCACAACAGTCCTGCAATCCGGCAGTCAGGTTGGAGTTCACACACGAGATCTCCTCTGCTGCACTCAGTGAACTTAGTTGAATCTGTTGCTGCATTGCCAGACTGCTGTGCAGCTGGGTCCCGCAATCTGACAGTCCAATACCGAGGTCTATGGAGTTCACTGAGATCCCCCGAGTGTGAACTCCAGTAACTTGACTACTTGATTGCTAGACTGCTGTTCAGCCATGTTCTCCAATATGGGAAGGAGTCTTGCGAGGATAATTTGCATATTCCCAGTGCCTTCTGGGATAAGTGAAGAGTCACCGCGAGCTCAAGGAGAACCGGGTTTTGGCCGTTACAGCCGGAAGGAAGACTTCTGAAAGCCAGGGAAGGAGTCTTGCAAGGATAATTTGCATATTCCCAGTGCCTTCTGGGATAAGTGAAGAGTCACCGCGAGCTCAAGGAGAACCGGGTTTTGGCCGTTACAGCCGGAAGGAAGACTTCTGAAAGCCAGGGAAGGAGTCTTGCGAGGATAATTTGCATATTCCCAGTGCCTTCTGGGATAAGTGAAGAGTCACCGCGAGCTCAAGGAGAACCGGGTTTTGGCCATTACAGCCGGAAGGAAGACTTCTGAAAGCCACGGAAGGAGTCTTGCGAGTATAATTTGCATATTCCCAGTGCCTTCTGGGATAAGTGAAGAGTCACCGCGAGCTCAAGGAGAACCGGGTTTTGGCCGTTACAGCCGGAAGGAAGACTTCTGAAAGCCAGGGAAGGAGTCTTGCGAGGATAATTTGCATATTCCCAGTGCCTTCTGGGATAAGTGAAGAGTCACCGCGAGCTCAAGGAGAACCGGGTTTTGGCCGTTACAACCGGAAGGAAGACTTCTGAAAGCCAGGGAAGGAGTCTTGCGAGGATAATTTGCATATTCCCAGTGCCTTCTGGGATAAGTGAAGATTCACCGCGAGCTCAAGGAGAACCGGGTTTTGGCCGTTACAGCCGGAAGGAAGACTTCTGAAAGCCAGGGAAGGAGTCTTGCGAGGATAATTTGCATATTCCCAGTGCCTTCTGGGATAAGTGAAGAGTCACCGCGAGCTCAAGGAGAACCGGGTTTTGGCCGTTACAGCCGGAAGGAAGACTTCTGAAAGCCAGGGAAGGAGTCTTGCGAGGATAATTTGCATATTCCCAGTGCCTTCTGGGATAAGTGAAGAGTCACCGCGAGCTCAAGGAGAACCGGGTTTTGGCCGTTACAGCCGGAAGGAAGACTTCTGAAAGCCAGGGAAGGAGTCTTGCGAGGATAATTTGCATATTCCCAGTGCCTTCTGGGATAAGTGAAGAGTCACCGCGAGCTCAAGGAGAACCGGGTTTTGGCCATTACAGCCGGAAGGAAGACTTCTGAAAGCCAGGGAAGGAGTCTTGCGAGGATAATTTGCATATTCCCAGTGCCTTCTGGGATAAGTGAAGAGTCACCGCGAGCTCAAGGAGAACCGGGTTTTGGCCGTTACAGCCGGAAGGAAGACTTCTGAAAGCCAGGGAAGGAGTCTTGCGAGGATAATTTGCATATTCCCAGTGCCTTCTGGGATAAGTGAAGAGTCACCGCGAGCTCAAGGAGAACCGGGTTTTGGCCGTTCCATTGAGATTGATGACAAACAACAACTGCAGACAGATCTATTCAGGAAGCCCACTGCCGGTAACTCTCTGCTGCATGCAGGGTCTAGCCACGACTATGCCACCATCAAATCTATCCCAGTTGGGCAGTTTATGAGAACGAAGCGGATCTGCTCCACCCCGCAGAAATTTGAACATCAGGCTGATATTTTGAAAGAGAGATTCCAGTCACGAGGATACAGCAATAGATCTATTAAGGTAGGATACAATAGAGCGAAAAAACTCTCACGTGAAACATTACTCAAGACCTCCGCCAGAAAAAGTAGAAATAATGATAATATCAGGTTCATCACGACATATAACTCGCAATTTGATGAGGTAAAAAGAATTTTGCAACACCATTGGCCAGTCCTTCAAACCGAACCTACTCTGAGGCAATACATATCTGATCGACCCCAGATGACTTACAGGAGGGGTAAAAATCTCAAAGATATACTGGTTAGAAGCCACTATGTGGCGACTACCAGTACCCCCTTCAGTACAGGACCACCAATTCGGGGATGTTACCCCTGTGGTGGCTGTAAGGCATGTGCAAATATCTGCAGAGTAAAGACCTTTTTATCATCAGGGAGAGATAAAGAATTTGAAATTCGCCAATATATCACTTGTTCGACTGTTCAAGTGATATATTATGCGACTTGTGCTTGCGGCCTAATTTATGTAGGGCTTACATCGCGACAATTGAGAGTTAGGACAAGAGAACACGTACGCGATATTATTGCTGCAAAATCTATCTCCAATATGGAGGAACTAAAAACGATCCCTCGGCACTTCAAATTGAAACATGACAGTGACCCACGCACCTTTATGGTAAGGGGGATTGAACAAGTGTCAATAGGGATCAGAGGTGGCAATATTAATAAAAAATTATTGCAGCAAGAATGCAAATGGATCACCCTTTTGGAAACAAAAACACCAAGAGGATTAAACGAAACTAATTCATTTGCCTGCTTTTTATAATTTGCAACTCTGTACTTGCTCATATAGGTTTATGATAGTCCCAGGACCCCTGATTATTAGTCCAATTGTACCACTCAGTTTGTCTTCTGCGCAGCAATCCTAAGATTTATTTGGGAAAAAAATGAGCAAAAAATTTTTTTAAAAAAGATAAAAATTTTTTTTTAAAAAAAAGAGAGAATAATTTCTCTCTAAGAAAGATTATTTTGTACATACAACCAATTATATATCGTGTGTTTCTCTCCACTGACTCTATGCACTGTTTTTTAATTCGGTTTTTAATTTATGTATTGTTTGCAGTATATCCTGTACCAGCTGCAATGAATCCCCTCTCCATGCCAATGGATCCAAGATTATTAAATGGATGTTTACTGATGGAATCCTCCAGTGCATCGACCCTTGTGATATATTAATTATATATGGTACTGCGATTTAATGTGCACATCATCTTGGTCATTATTATACAGATATGGTGAGCGCACAGTGTGTTGTAGTACTGGTACACACTGTGCAGCTAATTGCAATGCAATCTGGAGCGCGTGCCCGCTGTCCTTCACTCTCCTGCTGTATCGCGCTGCTGTCTATAGGTCTGGACACGTGCACTGGTTTGTTTACCACTGCACGTGCACCAGTACCGCAGATGAGCGGTGCTTCACTGCTGGAGGCTGTGAATAGCAGCGCGCACGCGCCAACAGCAGATCGCAGGTGATATCCATCAGGCATATATGGTATAAAAGGTGAGGGGAGACCGATAATTAACAGCCCCCTGAGGAAGCAGTATCTGTGAAATGTACATAGGGGTATGGAGGATGCGCATCTGATCGATCTACACTCAAATGGGTAAATGTTATGACTAACAATGACTACTGAAGGGCTGTATGCTAACAGTGCGGCTGAATGATTTCAGCAGATTACCAGGCTCATTGCAATTCATGTTTAACAGCATTAAGCTGCTTTTTCTAATGATTTACATGGTCATTCTAATGGGCTGTATGCTAACAGTGTGGCCGAATGATTTCAGCAGATTACCAGGCTCATTGTAATTTATGCTTAACAGCATTAAGCTGCTTTATCTAATGATTTACATGGTCATCCTAATCCTGAATCGGTAACCTGTGGTTATAATAGTCATTGAATACAGTAACTGCAAAGGTAGAAATAATCACATTCTATCTAATGAAATTTGATCACAGCAACTACAAGTATAGGATAGTAAATTAATCGGCAGCCTCCCAGAGAGACAAATGCATACCATTTAAATGTGATTACACCCATCACATGGCTAATGTCAGCTACATCTGCCGGCTACCATCAGGATAAAATTATTTATACAGCCCAACCTATGAACAACACAACAAATAGTTATCTCCCATCAGAGTGTAGTTACTAAATTAAACAAAATTTGTATGATAATTGAACATTTATTGTAAAACTGTCATGAATTAATTATATTAAGACGCATTCATCCAATGCACCATGTGTGTTGTACAACTGTAACATTACATTTTTAGAAAAAACTTTTTGTGTATATATGTCTTTTTCACTTTTTGTCACTAAATTATAATAAAATTTGATATTTTGATATGAATATGTGGAATTGCTCCCAGTTCTTTTGTAATATATGAGCTCAAGGAGAACCGGGTTTTGGCCGTTACAGCCGGAAGGAAGACTTCTGAAAGCCGCGCGCCTAGCGGCGCGTGAATTTTAGCCTGTCTTCTTCATTGTGAGCATGAGTGAGCAAAGTGTGAGCAAAAGTAAGTGTGAGTAGAATTGTTTGTATTTAGTTGTTTAATTACTTAACATTTGTTTAGTGCTATCCCCATTAGAAAATGTGCTCCACTATTGCTAATGCGATCCAGTGTACATCTTGTCTCATGTATGCAGTCCTTGAAAAGCCGTTCGAGGGTGCATACTGTTGTTCGAGATGTGCGCAAGTTGCACGTTTGGAAGCCCAGATACTGGATCTAAATGAGCAGCTGGCAACTCTGAGATGCATTAGCAATATGGAAAGGAGTCTGCTGCTCACTGAGCAGCAGCTTGCTGGGTCAGATGTGGGGGAGGATCGTAGTAGGGAGCGGCAGGACGGTGAGGTAGGTAGCTGGGTGACAGTTAGAAAGGGGGGTAAAGGGAAAAGTGCTAGGAAGGCTAGTCCTGAACTGACACACCCCAATAGGTTTGCAAACTTGGCAGATGAGGGGGATGTCATTACAGGGGTAGCATTGCTGCAGCAAGGCATGACCTCTGAATGCCAGAGGAGTGTCTGCTCCAGTAAGGGGGGGAATAGGAGTGCAGGGCAGGCAAGACAGGTACTGGTAGTGGGGGACTCAATTATTAGGGGGACAGATAGGGCAATCTGTCACAAAGACAGGGATCGCCGAACAGTGTGTTGTCTTCCTGGCGCTCGAGTTCGGCACATCGCTGATCGGGTTGACAGATTACTGGGAGGGGCTGGGGAGGACCCAGCAGTCATTGTACACATTGGCACAAATGACAAAGTTAGAGGTAGGTGGAAGGTCCTTAAAGATGATTTCAGGGAATTAGGTTGTAAGCTTAAAGCATGGACCTCAAAGGTGGTATTTTCGGAAATACTACCTGTGCCACGAGCCACACCAGAGAGGCAAAGAGAGATCAGGGAGGTTAACAGGTGGCTCAGGAATTGGTGTAGGAAAGAGGGTTTTGGGTTCCTGGAGAATTGGGCCGACTTTTCAGTTGGCTACAGATTCTATGCCAGGGATGGGCTGCATCTTAATGGGGAGGGTGCAGCTCTGCTGGGGCAGAAAATGGCTAGAAGGTTGGAGGAGTGTTTAAACTAGGAATGGGGGGCGAGGGTATTCACTTTATAGAAGGGAAATGTAGTGCAGATAGTGACCATGGCACAAGTAATGACATTGGGGGTGGTACGGGGGGAAGGGTTAGGACAGTCAATACAGTAAGCAGGAATACAGGTACAGAGTCATACGTAACGTGCATGTACACTAATGCCCGAAGCCTCACAAATAAGGTGGATGAATTAGAATTAATATTGTTGGAAGAAAATTATGATATAGTGGGGATATCAGAGACATGGCTGGATGAGAGCTATGACTGGGCTGTTAATTTACAGGGTTATAGCCTATTCAGGAATGACCGTACAAATAAGCGAGGGGGAGGTGTGTGTCTATATGTAAAATCATCCTTAAAACCCATCCTGCGTGACAACATATGTGAGGGTACTGAGAATGTAGAGTCCCTGCTTAACCCAGCAGGAAGTACGCCGCCGCCTCGAAATCACTAAGGTTGACAAATCTCCGGGCCCGGATGGCATACACCCCAGAGTACTACAGGAATTGAGTTCTGTGATAGATAGACCATTATTTTTAATCTTCTCAGATTCCTTAATAACAGGGTCGGTACCGCAGGACTGGCGCATAGCAAATGTGGTGCCAATATTCAAAAAGGGGACAAAAACTGAGCCGGGAAATTATAGGCCGGTAAGTTTAACCTCTACGGTTGGTAAAATCCTTGAGGGTTTCTTGAGAGATGCTATACTGGAGTATCTCAAGAAAAATAACCTTATGACAGAGTATCAACATGGGTTTATGAGGGATCGATCCTGTCAAACTAATTTGATCAGCTTCTATGAAGAGGTAAGTTCAAGCCTGGACCAGGGAAATGCAGTGGATGTTGTGTATATGGACTTTTCAAAAGCTTTTGATACGGTGCCACACAAAAGGTTGGTACATAAAATGAGAATAATGGGGATAGGGGAAAATATGTGTAACTGGGTTAAAAACTGGCTCAGTGATAGGAAACAAAGGGTGGTTATTAATGGTACGTACTCGGACTGGGTCTCAGTTCATAGTGGGGTACCACAGGGGTCAGTATTGGGCCCGCTTCTTTTCAACATATTTATAAATGACCTTGTTGGGGGCATGCGGAGTAGAATTTCAATATTTGCAGATGATACTAAACTCTGCAGGGTAATCAATACAGAGGAGGATAATTTTATATTACAGGGAGATTTATGTAAATTGGAGGATTGGGCTGAGAAGTGGCAATTGAAGTTTAATGTAGATAAATGTAAGGTCATGCACTTGGGTAGAGGAAATAACATTTATGATTATGTACTTAATTGTAGAACACTGGGTAAAACAGACACAGAAAAAGACTTGGGTGTATGGGTGGATGGTAAACTTCACTTTAGTGGACAGTGTCAGGCAACTGCTGCCAGGGCTAATAAAATAATGGGATGTATTAAAAGAGGTATAAGTGTTCATGAAAAAAATATAGTTCTACCTCTGTACAAGTCACTAGTGCGACCGCACTTAGAATACTGTGTACAATTCTGGTCACCGATCTATAAGAAGGACATGGCTGAACTGGAGAGGGTGCAGAGAAGAGCCACC
The DNA here is from genome assembly GCF_048569485.1 of Anomaloglossus baeobatrachus. Lineage (NCBI taxonomy): Eukaryota > Metazoa > Chordata > Amphibia > Anura > Aromobatidae > Anomaloglossus > Anomaloglossus baeobatrachus. The sequence goes on along the minus strand of NC_134363.1, from coordinate 108,123,557 downwards.
AAGATTATTAGAGGAATGGGTGGGCTGAAATACCAAGACAGGTTATTAAACTTGGGGTTATTTAGTTTGGAAAAACGAAGGCTTAGGGGGGATCTAATCACAATGTATAAATATATGAGGGGACAGTACAGAGACCTTTCCAAAGATCTTTTTACACCTAGGCCTGCGACTGGAACATGGGGGCATCCGCTACGTCTTGAGGAAAGAAGGTTTAATCATAATAACAGACGAGGATTCTTTACTGTACGAGCAGTGAGACTATGGAACTCTCTGCCGCATGATGTTGTAATGAGTGATTCACTACTAACATTTAAGCAGAGCCTGGATGCCTTTCTTGAAAAATTTAATATTACCAGTTATGTATATTAGATTTTATGACAGGGTATTGATCCAGGGAACTAGTCTGATTGCCGGATGTGGAGTCAGGAAGGAATTTTTTTCCCCATTGGAACTTGTTTGCCACATTGGGGTTTTTTTGCCTTCCTCTGGATCAACATGTTAGGCTACGGTTTGACTCCCTGACGAAGCAACAGTACACAAGTGGTTTTGTGAAACGTACGTTGGAGTTTTTCCTGGGGTTTAACCCTTTCTCATCTGACTAACCTGCCAGCAATTTCCTTTGCAAAGTGTGGTATGGTATGTACGGGGTTCCTGTGGCACATATGCCTTTACTGCTCTGAGATTTTATGAGATTGATGCAGCGTGCAATATATAAGTGCTTGGCAGTATTTGGCATTGTAGGGACAGGACCCCCCTGCAGCCACTATATATACTAAGACCTATATATTTCCCTTTTTATGTGATGAGTGTCTGCTAGGGATACATATTGATTCACATGGGTTCTCTAATTGCAGATACTGCTTTAATGTATACATCTGCGGTTGATTGGTAATTTAATCTGCCAGCAATTTCCCTTGCTGAATGTGGTATGCATGGGGTTCCTGTGGCGCATATGCCTTTACTGCTTTGACATAATATTTTTGTAAGATTGATGTAAAGTGCAATATAATAGTGCTTGGCAGTATTTGGCATTGTAGGGACAGGACCCCCCTACAACCACCATAACATACTAAAACTTCTTATGTGATGAGTGTCTGCTAGGGATACATAATGATTAACGCAAGCCTTTTGGTTGTGGATACTGTTTAGATGTACACATCGGCGTTTGATTGGTTCTAATACAAACAAAACAATTTTTTGTGCCTGGTGTCTATTTTGAGTCCTGCTGATGTAAATTCTATACAAAAATAACTCTCTTATAAGACAAGTATTGTGTCCTTTATATAGCAGGTACATGTAGATCTCGGGTACAATTTTTCATTGTGTATTTTTCAAACACCTTTGTCAGTAGTGGACATACATTGTATATTTATGTTTATTTCTGGAACTATGTGGTATGACACTTTGACATCATTCCCCGGTATAGTAGTAGGATTCTCTGTAAGGGCTCTGGCAGGTTATGTATGTGCCTTTTAATATCCTCCCTCTTGGCCTCACTTTGTTCATACATTGTATATACTTGTATATGTATTTTTTCATCACTTTTCTGGTATAAAAAATACATCAATAAATACGTATGGAAAATACATATTGTTTGAAGCATTTCTACTCATTTCCTCCTGTTTTTGATCTGTAATCTGAGTAGCTCAGTTACACAATGCAGCGTCCCAATTAACCCCTTCACCCCCGGCCACTAAAACACCCTAATGACCGGGCCATTTTTTGCAATTCTGACCAGTGTCACTTTGACAGGTTATAACTCTGGAACGCTTCAACGGATCCTGGCGATTCTGAGATTGTTTTTTCGTGACATATTGTACTTCATGTCAGTGGTAAATTTAGGCCGATACTTTTTGCGTTTATTTGTGAAAATTTAGGAAATTTGGCGAAAATTTTGAAAATTTCGCAAATTTCAAACTTTGAAAATTTATGCCCATAAATCTGAGAGATATGTCACACAAAATAGTTACTAAATAACATTTCCCACTTGTCTACTTTACATCAGCGCAATTTTCGAAACAAATTTTTTTTCCGTTAGGAAGTTAGAAGGGGTCAAAGGTCATCAGCAAATTCTCATTTTTCCAACAAAATTTACAAAATAATTTTTTTAGGGACCACATCACATTTGAAGTGACTTTGAGAGGCCGAGGTGACAGAAAATACCCAAAAGTGACCCCATTCTAAAAACTACACCCCTCACACTGCTCAAAACCACATCCAATAAGATTATTAACCCTTTAGGTGCTTCACAGGAACCAAAGCAATGTGGAAGGAAAAAATGAAAATTTTACTTTTTAACACAAAAATGTTACTTTAGCCATAAAATTTTCATTTTTACAAGGGAGAAAAGAGAAAGTACACAATACAATTTATTGTGCATGTTCTCCTGAGTACGCACGGCAGAGCTCGGAAGGGAAGGAGCGCCATTTGAATTTTTGAATGCAAAATTAGCTGCACTCATTAGCGGACGCCATGTCGGGTTTGAAGACCCCCTGAGGTGCCTAAACAATGGAGCTCCCCCATAAGTGACCCCATTTTGGAAACTAGAGGCCTCAAATATTTTTTCTAGATGTTTGGTGAGCACTTTGAACCCCTGGGGGCTTCACAAAAGTTTATAGCGTTGAGCCGTGAAAAGAAAAAAAATTTTTTTTACCACAAAACGGTTGCTTCAACTAGGTAGCTTTTTTTTTCACAAGGGTAACAGGAAAAAATGCACCATAAAATGTATTGTGCATTTTCTCCTGAGTACGCAGATACCTCATATGTGGTGGAAATCAAATGTTTGGACACACAGCAGTGCTCGGAAGGCAAGGAGCGCCATTTGAATTTTTGAGTGCAAAATTAGCTGCACCTGTTAGCGGACGCCATGTCGGGTTTGAAGACCCCCTGAGGTGCCTAAACAATGGAGCTCCCCCACAAGTGACCCCATTTTGGAAACTAGAGGCCTCAAATAATTTTTCTAGATGTTTGGTGAGCACTTTGAACCCCTGGGGGCTTCACAAAAGTTTATAGCGTTGAGCCGTGAAAAGAAGAAACATTTTTTTTACCACAAAACGGTTGCTTCAACAAGGTAGCTTTTTTTTCACAAGGGTAACAGGAAAAAATGCACCATAAAATGTATTGTGCATTTTCTCCTGAGTACGCAGATACCTCATATGTGGTGGAAAGTAATTGTTTGGGCGCATGGCGGGGCTCAGAAGAGAAGGAGCGCCATTTGACAGCAAAATTGGTTGGAATCATTAGCGGACACCATGTCACGTTTGGAGACCCCCTATGGTGCCTAAACAGTGGAGCTCCCCCACAAGTGACACCATTTTGGAAACTAGAGCCCTCAAATAATTTTTCTAGATGTTTGGTGAGCACTTTGAACACCTGGGGGCTTCACAGAAGTTTATAGCGTTGAGCCGTGAAAAGAAATTTTTTTTTTTTACCACAAAACGGTTGCTTCAACTAGGTAGCTTTTTTTTCACAAGGGTAACAGGAAAAAATGCACCATAAAACGTATTGTGCAATTTCTCCTGAGTACGCAGATACCTCATATGTGGTGGAAAGTAATTGTTTGAGCGCATGGCGGGGCTCAGAAGAGAAGGAGCGCCATTTGACTTTTCAAACGCACAGACGCAGTGCACTGATCGGCCGCTGCAGGACGCACGGTCGGATGCGATAAAAAAAAGCGTCGGGGATACGTAAAAAAAAAAGACACGCCAAAAATTGACCATGGATGCAGATACGTTATGTGCATCCCCGATCAGCGCTTGGCGGGACGCACGGACGGATGCGATACAAAAAGCGTCGCAAATACGGAAAAAAGTCACGCCAAAAATTGAGCAGGGATGCCGATCCGTTATCTGCATCCCTAATCAGCGCTCGGCGGGACGCACGGACGGATGCGATACAAAAAGCGTCGTGAATACGGAAAAAAGTCACGCCAAAAATTGACCATGGATGCCGATCCGTTATGTGCATCCCTGATCAGCGCTTGGCGGGACGCACGGACGTATGCGATACAAAAAGCGTCGTGAATACGGAAAAAAAAGTCACGCCAAAAATTGACCATGGATGCCGATCCGTTATCTGCATCCCTGATCAGCGCTCGGCGGGACGCACGGACGGATGCGATACAAAAAGCGTCGTGAATACGGAAAAGTCACGCCAAAAATTGACCATGGATGCCGATCCGTTATCTGCATCCCTGATCAGCGCTTAGCGGGACGCACGGACGGATGCGATACAAAAAGCATCGGGGATACGGAAAAAAAAGTCACGCCAAAAATTGAGCAGGGATGCCGATCCGTTATCTGCATCCCTGATCAGCGCTTGGCGGGACGCACGGACGGATGAGGTGTAAAAATGGACAGGGGATACGGAAAAAAAAAAAAAGTTATACTCACAGTACCCAGAGGACTAGCAGGAGGATCACTGACCAGAAGAGCTGCAGAGGAACAGATGGCAGAGAGATGGACAGCTTTACAGGAGCAGCAGGCAGATCAGCAGAATGCCCAGGAAGGACCCAGCGATGGACGCAGATGTGATCAGGCCGGTGAAGACAGGTAAGAGGACGTCGGGGGAGAGCAGAGGGGGAGAGGGGGGGGTGAGAGCAGAGGGGGGGGTGAGAGCAGAGGGGGGGGTGAGAGCAGAGGGGGGAGAGCAGAGGGGAAGGGGGGGAGAGCAGAGGGGGAGGGGGGGGAGAGCAGAGGGGGAGGGGGTGAGAGCAGAGGGGGAGACCGGAGAGGGAGCTGCAGAAGCAGAATAGAAATAATGGGGGAGGCAGTCAGATTGCGGGGGGAGCGGATCGGGATGTCGGGGGGGGGTGGTTGGGGGGAGCAGATCGCGGGGGGGGCACGGCAGGGGCTATCACGGCAGCGCGCAGGGGCACCACGGGAGCGCGCACGGGCTGCAAAGTGAGCACAGTACTCACTTTGCAGCAGCAGCGGTGACCTCAGCAGCAGCGATGGTAGCAGATCGGGATGCCGGGGGGGGCAGATCGGGGCGTAGAGGGGCAGATCGGGGCGTAGGGGGCAGATCGGGGGGGGCACGGGCAGGGGCCTTCACGGGAGCGCGCAGGGGCCTTCACGGGAGCGCGCAGGGAGCGGAATACTTACCATTAGAGCTGCAGCGGCGGAGACATCAGAGGCGGCGGCGGCGGCAGCAGCAGCGGTGGCGTGGTACCAAAAGTACCAGCCACTCCACGCTGCAGACATGTTGGGGGAGGGCTCACAGGCCAGCACAGGCCTGGGGAGGGCGGCCACCGGCAGATCAGACCGCCCCACTGCACACTGATTGGAGCGATTGCGCGTCATAGCACGATCGCTCCAATCAGTGCTGCAGGGGCTGGGGGCGGCATGTTTGAGGTCCACCTATGATATGCTGCTGCAGCTGCGGCATCTCATAGCTGGATCTCACAGGATCGCACTAATTCGGGCATTATTTTTGCCGAAATTAGTGCGATCGATGTGGTTGGCGGTTCAGATTTGAACAGCCAATCACATCGATCGTCGATAGGGGGTGGTGATGCCGCCCCCCCTGGGGTCAAGCAAAGGTCCCCTGCTGTAAGAAACAGCAGGGGACATCATTTGAAAGCCGTTGCTATGGCCACGGCAATCAAATGAAGTTTAGGCCGTAAAATTACGTCCCTGGTCGTTAAGTCACGTTAAAATAGGACGTAATTTTACGGCCCGCGGTCGTGAAGGGGTTAAGGGATTAATGCATTGTGGTTTAAATATACTGTTGGACTATATGTATCTAATGTTAGGCTACGGGTTGAACTAGATGGACTTAGAGTCTCCCTTCAACCTTAAAAACTATGATACTATGATACTATGATAGTCAGGCAGCAGGTTCAACGGAGTTTACTGAGAGCCCCTGAGCATGAACCTCAATGACCTGACTGCTGGATTGCCGGACTGTTGGATTGCGGGACAGCAGTCTGACAGTCTGGTAGCTGTGAGATCCGTAAACCTTAAAGAAGCTGTTGGGACACCTGGAGGCTGTGAACTTTGTAACAGTTCACAGCCTCCAGGTGTTCTGATGTTCACTGGGTTGGTAATGGGAGTTCACATAAACACCTCTCCATTACCAACTCAGGGCTGCATGGCAGCTGTGATTTTTGAAACATCACAGCTAACATCAACCCATATCTTCCCCCGATTTCCACCACACCATGCCTATCGGGATGGGACACAATTGACGCATCTAATAGATGCGCTAATTGGGTGGCTGCTGCTATGAAACAGTGACCAAGGAGGATCAGAAAAAGGACACAAAACTAGGAAACCCAGAATGTTACCAGAGTGGTTGGAATTTCAGCAAACTGCAGACCTAACACTAACACACCACTAGAAGTAGCCATGGGACGTGCCTACGATGACCTGGCCGCCTCGACACAGCCGGAGAACTAATTATTCCTACAGAGAGAAATCCTGAAAGGCTAATCTGCCTCAGAGCAGTCCCCAAAGATATAGATAACCCCCCCACATATAAAGATTACAGTGATGTAGGAAAACACAATACACAGGTAGAAAAAAGAATCAGCAAAGATGTGGACTAAACTATCTAAATAGGAAAGAACAGAAAAGAGCACTGTCTGCAGCCGTGCAATACCCTAGAAAAAGAACCAACACGCCTGAGATGGAAAAATACTGAGCCCACACAGACTCTCCCCCACTATATCAGTACTCAGGTGTTACTGGGATTCAAACAAAACACTAATATAGTGGAGGGACTGAAATTAGTACCAAGCATGACAAAACAAATTGTATAGCAGAATATGGAGCAAGGTACACAGACATTCCCAGCAAGGAATGATCCAATTCCATCCAGAACTCCATACAGGCAAAATAGGAAATAAGCCTTAATACATAAACAGAAAAACAACAAGAAGGTGGAAACCACCAGCAGAGGTACAAATACCAAACTTATCTGAAAAGTTCTGGTAGACACAGAAGGAAGGGCTGGCTTCACAATGTCCTTAGCACACAGGAAACAACATTGAGCACCGGTCAGGAACAAGAGACCACTACTCAGTTATATAGGCCCAGTCAGAATAACCTGATTGCCAATCATCCCCAGCTGTCTGGTTTATATTCAGCAAGCAAACTTCACTACCAGTACTGACAACAAGAGGGACCCCCAAACTGGAACCTAGTCCAAATGTATACACAACAGGCTGCTGCAGGCTGCAATTTATAGACTGGGGAAGGCCCAATAATCGTGGAACTTCCCAGCCTGAAAATACTAGTCCCCGCTTGTCTGTTTTATCTGCTCTGGTTATTAAAAATGGGCAGGAGACCACATAAAATAAAATATTATTTATTTAAATAATAAAAAAACATGTTGTGGGGGAGCCTTTATTTTTGATAACCAGCCAAGATAAAGCACACAGCTGAAGGCTGCAGCCCACAGATATTTTATCTCTACTGGTTATCACAAATAGGCATATCAAAGTGACATAATACTCTGACAACATTCTTCCCAGAAGAGACTTGTGTTTCTAAGATGCATCCAGGCATCTTCCCCATACTGTTCCAATTCAATTTCAGTACTTTTCCATCCATTTCAGCATTTTTACAGCCCTGCAAGACATCCTGGGAGGGCCTGCCAGAAAATGATTTAAGTTTCCCATTGACTTGCTATAGATTTGTGTTTTGTGACAAATACACAAATAGTACGAAATGTTTCAGACGAATAATCCAAACCCAAATATTTCACTAGTTGCCCATCACTAAATATTGCATAATAACTAGCGATGAGCGAATATATTCGGCAGTATTCGTTTCTTATACATATAGTACGGTGTTCGCAATATCCATTACTCAACGAGTATTTTACTCCTCGCCTCGCAAGATTTGAGTCTCCTCCACGCATGTTTGATGCCTGATTTTCAGCCACTAAACATGCTGGGATTGCTTATCAATCACAGCAATGCCATAGTCATCTTTGCTACTGGGATTAGTGTGATTGGCTGGCCGAATCGTGTCATTGGGTCTGTACATCTTAGGTGCATTTCAACCGGAGCTAGCACAGGGAGTGCTCCTGTTTGAGAAGGGACAATGTTAAGCGGGCTTTACTCGCTACGATATATCTAACGAGATGTCGGCGGGGTCACGTCGTGACGCATATCTGGCCTCATTAGTGATATCATAGCGTGTGACAGCTATGAACGAGCAGAAATACTCACCGTCTCGTTCATTGCTGACACGTCGCTCATTTTCTAAAAATCGCACGTCCTGTTCTTCATTGTACCCTGTGCAGCACACATCGCTCCGTGTGACACCCCGGGAACGATGAACACAGCTTACCTGCATCCCGCCGGCAATGCTGAAGGAAGGAAGTGGGCGGGATGTTTACGTCCCACTCATCTCCGCCCCTCCGCTTCTATTGGCCGGCTGCTGTGTGACGTCGCTGTGATGCCGAACATCCCTCCCCCTTCAGGAAGTGGATGTTCGCCGCCCACAGCGAGGTCGTTTGGAAGGTAAGTACATGTGACAGGGGGTTACAGCATTGTGCGACACGGGCAAGAAATTGCCCGTGCTGCACAAACGATGGGAGCGGGTGCGATAGCAAATGTGATCGCACGAGAAATTGCATCGTGTAAAGCAGGCTTTAGTGTGTTTCTGGACCAGCTTGAAGATTCAACAATCAACCCTTTTTTAGGGCTAAATCAGAAGACCACTACAAGCTGAGTTTAGTGCAGGATGGTATATCAGAGTGGGGTAAACTTTGCTTAAAAAGGAATTTAGGCAAGGTTGATGGTTTTAAATGATCTACTGCTGCAACAAAGAAAATGCCATTTCAAAGGGTGAATTCTAAAATCGCTACTATCGGTCCTTATAACTGCTTATACAGTTTAGTGGTGTAAGGACTACAGTGTTACAAAAAAGCTAATTAGGTTGGGTTGATTGCATTCAATTATCTGTTGCCTCAAACAAAAACAAGAATATCTGCTACTATTTCTCTCGGTATGCCATCCCCATCTTACACATGCATGTGTCTAATAACATCACCTGTGTTCTGACCAACGCAGATACTGGGAAAGGTCCACATAACCACAGACACAATGACAAGTGCTTGTGAACAGGAATGCTACAGTTTCCTGAAGACACACTGGGTGAACTTGGTGGAGGCAAGGATGGAGTTGGTCCCTGAGACATCACACGTGCTTCCAACGCATAGACTAGCAAGCCCAAGGTCCATGAAGTTTTCCCTCTCTTTGTTCGCCAGTTTCTGCACCCACCTATTTCTCATCCTCCCCCTTCTGCTCCTCATCCTTAGCTAAATTACCCTCCCCATCAGTCCCAAGCTGGGAGCACTGCAGCAGTGCCTTGGCGAAGTGGCAACAGACTTTGCTGAAATTCATCTCTTTAGGTGATAAACCACATAATGCAGCAGAGCTGTTGAAAAGTCTAAAAGTCCAGACCGATTCATGGCTCTCGCTGCTGAACCTAGAACCAGGAATGTTCGAGTGTAATAATGGGTGAAACCTTGTTGCTGCTCTGAAGATTGGCAACCTGGAACATGTTCCATGCCTGGACCATGTGCTTCACTTAGTTGTACTATGAATTATGAAAACATATCCAGACTTGCTGGAGCTACTTGTCAACGTACACCAAGTCTGTGCCGATTTCCGAATGTCACTTACCACTGCTGCTGCTCTGGCAGTGCTGCAGCAGTGCTTTCAATTCCCACCTGACCAAATGCTTTGTGACCTGCCCATGTGCTGGAACTCAACATTACACATGTGGGCAAGGCTTGATGAGAAGCAGAGGGCAGTAGATGATTACCAGCTACAATATGCCCATTGGACTTCCAATCAGCCTCTGCACATTACTGCAGAGAGGGCATGGATGTCTGACATCAGGGTGGTGTGTCACCCTGGGCAAGCCAGGGGACACAGGTCACACACCACCACACCCTACATCCCAGTTAGGAACACCACAGCTAACCAAAAATCCTTGTTGCCTTCCTCCAGAGGCTGATGATTCACACCAGGGGGTGGGCCAGGCGGTTGGCTCCGCCCACCGAGGAGTTCACAGCTCTGGAGGCGGGAAAAACCAGGCAGATCAGTGAGGGAGGTGAAGGAGAAAGCTCAGGGAGGAGCAGGAGTGAGGAGCTAAGTGGAGGAGTAGACAAGTAGTGAAAGTTGAAAGAAGTAAAGTGGTAAAGGAGGAAAGCAAGAGTGGTGACAGAAAGAAAGCCTGAAGTAGTCCAGCTGTGTGCAGGACAGGTCAGCAAGGTCAGCAATGGCGGTGACTGTCTGGAGGGGGACCATGTGGAAGTTCCTGGAAGGACCGCGGACGGGTAGTGGCCCGGCGGTCTGGAGCAGTGTACCGAAGGACAGTCAGCACCAGGGCAGGGGCCTCTCGGACCCTGGCAAGGCTAGGAGTCGCCATAATTTGCCAAATCCGTCAGTGAAGGGGACGTAGATCCCCCAACAACCAAGTCCCGATTGAAGGCAACAGCCCAACCAGAGTAGGAGAGACACCGCCACCGCCCGGGCACCAGTCTCTCAGGGCCAGCGCCTGCGGGCAAAGAGTAGAGCTCCTCCGGCCCAGCTTGAAGTCGGGGAGCGGGTTACCGGTGGGAATCCATCGCTACCAACACAGTAACAAAGGTGCAAGGAAAAGGGACATCACCGTCACCTACTGGGAGAGCAAGTGCAGCCGTCCGTGGGAACCGTCTTTCCAGCCGTATGGTTTACCGTAAAACTGTGTCAACGTCTCAGGCTGAGTGAGTACCACAGTGCCGCAAGGCACAGCGCTGCCCCCGCGTCCCTGCGCCCACCAGGCCCTGCACCTCCCTCACCAACACCGGGCCCCGGGATCACCAACCCCTACCCACGGAGGGGCAACACAACACCTGGCTGCTCCGCATCACCATCCCTGGGATCCCCATATTGAGCAACGGTGGTGAAATCACCACAACCGTGGGTGGCGTCACGGACAATAAACAATTCCCACACCCAACAGCCCCCTTTCACTCACGGGCGAGGAGTGCCGCTCGAGAAACCCCCGGGAAACGGCCCACCGCTCGAGCCACCACTGAGCAGCAGCCGCCGGACACGAGCAGAAGGGGTGAGCGTAGTGTGCCGACACCCTCCTCCCCGCCCGCGACAACTTGGCGTCACGAACAGGATCTTACCGCTCTGCCGTTTGGTAGAGGTGCGCCTTGTTACCGCCGGAGGTATCCGGCAGAAAAATTTCAGAAGTCGCCATCTTTGGCGCGAAAAGTTCCCGCTCGAGCGTCTTCTCAAGTAGTAGAGGCGCGAAGGCCAAAACCCCGCCCCGAGAGAGGAGGGGCCGGAAAGAGCTAAGGGGGACGCGATGGCGGCTGGACGCATGTAGCTGCAGCTATAAAAGCAGGGACGCCAGGACTCTGCGGACATACCGTTCCTGGAAGAAGAAGCCATCATGTGGATGCCGTCCCGCGACACCGTAGCCCCCGCGCCTGGAACCGCGGCGTGGGTGGAGATCCGGACCGCGCAGCTCTACCAACGGCTGCAGGTGAAGATGCAGCTCCTCATGGAGGAGTGGGAGGCCGACATGGCGGACGTTGTAGCCACCGTGCGGAGACGCGAGGAGGAAGCGGAGAAAGGGAGGGTGAGTGACCCACGTCCTGATGCCCTGGAAGGGCCGGTCATCGCGGCTGCGGGGCCCGGTCCAAGCCCTCTCCCTTCGCTGCCTCCTTCGCCACCCGTCCCGGAGGCTGTGACCCCGCCATTAGGCCTGCTACCACCGCAACCGGTAGCAGTACCCAGCGTCCCCGCCCAGGCGGGCCAACCTGTAGCCGGAGCCCGCAGTTAACCGGAGGTGTTACCGTGGAAGATTCCGAAGGTTGAACTGGGGCATCCCCTGAAAAATCCCCCGAGCCGGAGCCGATGACCCGCTCTGAGCCGAAGGCCCAGCAGCGGAAAGCCCCTAGGCCCATCCCCCACACCTCGGCCGAGGTAGCGCCGGGTTGTTGCTGCAAGGCAGCGCCCAAGGCCAAGACACCGCGGGACATGCCGCCCAGATTCCTGACAGTGGGCAACGTCCAGGATGTCCTGCGGGGCCCGACCCATGCGCCGGAGCTCGCAGCGGCGCCGTATTGGGATAGGGAGCCGGTACCGCTGGGCCTGGAGATCGCTGAGAGGGAACGGAAGAAGGCCGAGCTGGTGGCCAGGGCCATTAGGGAGAAAGAGAACCTCCGGCAAGCAACATCCCGTGTCCGGGGACCGTTGTACGAGGGGCAGGTGAGGCGGTTTGATGTCCGCCGGGGCTATGGGTTTATCTACGAACCGGGCCTGGAGGCCGAAGTGTTTATCGCCCGGCGGGATGTGAATGCCCACCTGCCTGAGGAGCATCCCGACCGCAATCTGATGCCGGGTGACATCGTGCAATACACCCGGTACTTTGGGGAGCGGGGGTGGTTCGCGCTGGACGCTAAAGTGAGGGGCAGCCCAGAGGCCCGAGCGAGCGCAGCACTCCCTCCCTTGGCAGCACCAGAGCCTGAATATCCGGAGTAGGGCAGCAGATGCCCGTTGCACCGTCCCCGTTGGGACCACCATTTTGTTTGTTTGAAAAAGTTTTGAAAAATGATAAGAAAATGATTACCGAAGTTTCACCTGATTGTCTGTGTGATTTGCAACCGGCCGGAGCCGGCACCGTTGTCCCCGTGGGGACCGTTTAAAAAGTTGTTTGCATGGAGGACTATCCATGGACAAGCCCGTGAACTTGCAGGGCAACCACAAACATTAAGTGGCTTGTAAATAAGTTGTTTGCCGTTACCGTTTTCCGCAATGCCGCCTCCGGAGAGGCAGGTTGGAGGGAGGGCCCTCAGCAGAGCAGGCTGGGGCCCAGCCACCAAAGGAACCGGTGGCTACCCTCTGGAGGGGAAGGACAGATCCCACTCGGGTAACTTGTGCTGGACTGTGGGTCAAGGGGTGCTGCCTGGGCTTTAGGGGCAGCATCAGGGTCAGGTTGCTTGGGTGGGAGAGAGCGGAAACCGTAACCGTAAACCGTTTGCAACGTTAAAGAAATGTGCCTCCCGTTAAGGGAAGATTTATTAAAAATGTACATATGTTATTTTACCCTGTTATCTTTTACAGAAAAATAAAACCGGTGTTGGACGGCAGCCCGCGGACGGTCTGAATTTTGCTAAGGGGGAATGTGTCACCCTGGGCAAGCCAGGGGACACAGGTCACACACCACCACACCCTACATCCCAGTTAGGAACACCACAGCTAACCAAAAATCCTTGTTTCCTTCCTCCAGAGGCTGATGATTCACACCAGGGGGTGGGCCAGGCGGTTGGCTCCGCCCACCGAGGAGTTCACAGCTCTGGAGGCGGGAAAAACCAGGCAGATCAGTGAGGGAGGTGAAGGAGAAAGCTCAGGGAGGAGCAGGAGTGAGGAGCTAAGTGGAGGAGTAGACAAGTAGTGAAAGTTGAAAGAAGTAAAGTGGTAAAGGAGGAAAGCAAGAGTGGTGACAGAAAGAAAGCCTGAAGTAGTCCAGCTGTGTGCAGGACAGGTCAGCAAGGTCAGCAACGGCGGTGACTGTCTGGAGGGGGACCGTGTGGAAGTTCCTGGAAGGACCGCGGACGGGTAGTGGCCCGGCGGTCTGGAGCAGTGTACCGAAGGACAGTCAGCACCAGGGCAGGGGCCTCTCGGACCCTGGCAAGGCTAGGAGTCGCCATAATTTGCCAAATCCGTCAGTGAAGGGGACGTAGATCCCCCAACAACCAAGTCCCGATTGAAGGCAACAGCCCAACCAGAGTAGGAGAGACACCGCCACCGCCAGGGCACCAGTCTCTCAGGGCCAGCGCCTGCGGGCAAAGAGTAGAGCTCCTCCGGCCCAGCTTGAAGTCGGGGAGCGGGTTACCGGTGGGAATCCATCGCTACCAACACAGTAACAAATGTGCAAGGAAAAGGGACATCACCGTCACCTACTGGGAGAGCAAGTGCAGCCGTCCGTGGGAACCGTCTTTCCAGCCGTATGGTTTACCGTAAAACTGTGTCAACATCTCAGGCTGAGTGAGTACCACAGTGCCGCAAAGCACAGCGCTGCCCCCGCGTCCCTGCGCCCACCAGGCCCTGCACCTCCCTCACCAACACCGGGCCCCGGGATCCCCAACCCCTACCCACGGAGGGGCAACACAACACCTGGCTGCTCCGCATCACCATCCCCGTGATCCCCATATTGATCAGCGGTGGTGAAATCACCACAACCGTGGGTGGCGTCACGGACAATAAACAATTCCCACACCCAACAACCCCCTTTCACTCACGGGTGAGGAGTGCCGCTCGAGAACCCCCGGGATCCGGCCCACAGCTCGAGCCACCACTGAGCAGCAGCCGCTGGACCCGAGCAGAAGGGGTGAGCGTAGTGTGCTGACACCCTCCTCCCCGCCCGCGACAGAGGTTCTCCAAAACTTTGAGTACTCCATCAAGATGGTGAGCGGTGATGATGCCATAATATCAGCCTATCCATCCCGCTGCTGTATCTACTGAAAAGCTTCCTGCTCACTCTGAAAGAGGAACCTTTGCATGCCGAGCGAGTGGCTATTGAGCAAGAAATTACACTGGGTGATACTACTCAGCCCAGCCTCATCCCATCTTCTCAGCCCAGATTGGGTGACAATCAGGAGGAGGATGCTGAGGAGGAGGAGGAGACAAAGGAGTTGCTTGTCTGTATAGCGCCCCTGAAGCCATCAGGGTGCTACAAGGTTCTGCATCCCCATGAGGATGCAGGGCCTACACCCTTAGGGACCCAGAACCCCAGTGCTGGTACCAGCAAAAACCCAGGTAGTCCCAGTTTTTCCCCAACAATCCCCCATACAACGGTACCCAGCTAGGGTGGGACCAATGGATGGCCGCCTAGAGGTGAAGAAAATCCAGTCTACTAGTAAAAAGGGTGGGAGGGGCAGAATGTGGAGAGTAGTCAGTCAGAGAGTTGAAAGCAGTAGGAGCGGAGTGAAAGTAGAAGTGAAGCAGCGACCTGACTCGGGTTAACGGTGACCTAGTACCCAGGAGAAGTGGTTGACGGTGGAGTATGGTGAAGTACTCCCGGAACTACGCACCAACGGGGTACAGGACCCTAGGACAGGAAAGAGCTTCAAGGTGACCTGTTAACACCTGCACAGCAAGGGGACCATCAAGGACCTTGCTGACCCTAAAGAATCTGAAGACTCAGTAGCAAAGGAAGAACCGGGGACAGGACCAGAGACTGCAACCCCACAGGGTTCACGCTACCATCAGGCGGACAGAAGTTGACAAACCACAGAACGGGGACCCCCAGTTGTTCTATACTATGGGGACCCACTTACCAGAGACAGGTGCAGGGGAAGAAGGTACCAGAGAACCAAACTGGCACTGGGACGAAGGGGACCTTGAGGCAAAACCAGCCGGCCTCGGGCAACCAGTCAACATCTACCAGCGGGGAGTAAACCAGTTGCACTGAACACCTGTAGACTACCTTCTTCAGAACACTTAAATATCAATTGTCCTCGATGAACACACTTCAAACACTGATCTATAACAACAATCTGGGCACTATAATGCTCAGATAAGAAGTGGAGCTGAATGCATAGTAATTCTTGAAAAGTACAAAACTTTATTACAAAATCACAAGTAAAAACAGGAAAAAAGCCCTCAAAGTGGAGCACATCATCCCCAGTTAATAACCCTCAGAGAAATATATACAAGGATACATCCACAGGTATATTTATATATAGCCACGACTGGCTGATAACAGAGACAACAGAAGTCTATTAGTCTCCTCTGGCATATATAAGCCAATTTAGAATATCAATGCTATATCAGCCAGTAAATAGCAAAATAGTTAGGTGCTACTATTCATGAAAATGTTCAAGATCATGTCACCTGCCCATCAGCACCAGATAACATGTGCATTATTAAATAAGCTATAAACAGCGTGCAAATGACACACTGGTTTGCAACTGCATAAATCTGTGCTGATGGGGAGGTGGTGAAGAGAAAAAACTTCACAGGGCTAATTAACATTCAGTAAGCATCCATGGTCTATCATGAAACACTGTATGGCTGATAACAGAGACAACAGAGATCTATTAGTCTCCTCAGGCATATATAAGCCAATTTAGAATATCTCTGCTGTCTCAGCAGGCAGATGTTAGTTGTCCTACGGTTTTCTTTTATGGGTGGGTATGGTTTTAGTTCAGGTTAAACGTTTTTGTTTTAATGTTTTCTTCTCCTTTTGTTTTAGCCCTAGATAAGCAGTCTAATGTGCGTCTATACGAGATCACACTCCTGGCAAATTATTTCTGCCTGCAAGCAACAAATCCTAAATTGATTTGAAACATCTAATGTGGTGAAGCGGATATGAACTTCCATATATTTCAGAAGAATTTGTATTCCTAAAGCGGCTTTTCTAATAATAATTGTTATTGTGCAATCTGGTTGTGACTAATATATATAGCTGTTGGGGATAATCCTACACTATGTGCAGTCTCTTTTATATTCATATCGACTGCCTGTTTATACAAGCGGCAGAATTTATAGGCATTACTTTTGATAATATGAGGATTTGCACATTGTCATGAAGTACTTGTTTAATATTTAATATTTTCTTCTCCACATTTACTATGTTTGCAATGTAATGTATGTATGGACATCTGCATATAAGCTTGTACATGTTGAATGATCTGTGTATATCGATTGTAATCTAATTATAATAGAGACACTGCCAATTTTCCCTTAAAATATTTTTCCCTTATTTAAAATATCTTGCAATGTTTGCCATATCGGCATTAAGTTACATGTTTCCGGCAGTGCGCATGCGCCAGTCTCCGCTCCTCACACTTCCTGGTATGCGCCTTATTTGGGACATTGCGTGTCACGCTGTGTTCCAGCGCGCGCATCCAGGAGAGTGAACTTGATAGAGGTAGGCGGTGACTGACCCACGCGCCGACATTACCAGCATCATGTGACAGGGGCATGTATGGAGGCTTGTTTGGACTGCTTCTGCCATTGGCTGCTTTACGAAGATAAATGCCTGGACATCTCCCCACCCTGACATGCCCCTTTTGAAGAAGCGAGGCGAAACGGTGTCAGGGGTGGTGGAGCACTCGCCTAGTTTACCCTCTTTTCCAGGTATATGATTGTGGATAGTATTATGTAATTTTATGCAATGTCATCTTCTAGTGGTCTGTCATGAATGCCTGTGTGATATTTTAGCCGACAACTGATATGACTCACAGTGTCTCATGATAAACCATGGGTGCTTACTGAATGTTAATTAGCCCTGTGAATTTTTCCTCTTCACCACCTCCTCATCAGCACGGTAGATGTGTGCAGGTGCAAACCAGTGTGTCATTTGCACGCTGTTTTTAGCATGTTTAATAATAATGCACACATTATCTGGTGCTGAGGGGCAGGTGATATTATCTTGAACTTTCTCAGGAACAGTTGCACCTAATGGTTTATATCGAACTATTTTGCCATCTGCCGGCTGAGACAGCAGAGATATTCTAAATTGGCTTATATATGCCTGAGGAGACTAAAGGCCCCATCACACTAAGCAACATCGCTAGCAACATCGCTGCTAACGAACAACTTTTGTGACGTTGCTAGTGATGTTGCTGTGTGTGACATCCAGCAACAACCTGGCCCCTGCTGTGAGGTCGTTGGTTGTTGCTGAATGTCCTGGGCCATTTTTTAGTTGTTGCTGTCCCGCTGTGAAGCACAGATCGCTGTGTGCGACAGCTAGACAGCAACAACTACATGTGCAGGCAGCAGGAGCCGGCTTCTGCGGATTCTGGTAACCAATGTAAACATCGGGTAACCAAGAAGCCCTGTCCTTGGTTACCCGATATTTACCTTTGTTACCAGCCTCAGCCGCTCTCACTGTCAGTGCCGGCTCCTGCTCTGTGCACATGTAGCTGCAGGACACATCGGGTTAATTAACCCGATGTGTCCTGCAGCTAGGAGAGCAAGGAGCCAGCACTAAGCATTGTGCTCTGCTCCCTGCTCTGTGCACATTTAGCTGCAGCACACATCGGGTAATTAACCCGATGTGTGCTGTAACTAGGAGAGCAAGGAGCCAGCGCTCAGTGTGCGCTGCTCCCTGCTCTCTGCACGTGTAGCTGCGTGCGCTGGTAACCAAGGTAAATATCGGGTTGATTACCCGATATTTACCTTAGTTACCAAGCGCAGCATCTTCCACGCGGCGCTGGGGGCTGGTCACTGGTTGCTGGTGAGGTCACCAGCAACTCGTGTAGCGACGCTCCAGCGATCCCTGCCAGGTCAGGTTGCTGGTGGGATCGCTGGAGCGTCGCAGTGTGACATCTCACCAGCAACCTCCTAACAACTTACCAGCGATCCCTATCGTTGTTGGGATCGCTGGTAAGTTGCTTAGTGTGACTGGACCTTAATAGACCTCTGTTGTCTCTGTTATCAGCCATATAGAGTTTCATGATAGACCATGGGTGCTTACTGAATGTTAATTAGCCCTGTGAGGTTTTGCTTTTCACCGCCTCCTCATCAGCACGGTAGATGTGTGCAGTTGCAAACCAGTGTGTCATTTGCACGCTGTTTATAGCATATTTATTTATGCACACATTATCTGGTGCTGAGGGGCAGGTGATATTATCTTGAACCTTCTCAGGAACAGTTGCACCTAATGGTTTATATCGAACTATTTTGCCATCTGCCGGCTGAGACAGCAGAGATATTCTAAATTGGCTTATATATGCCTGAGGAGACTAAGGGTACCTTCACACTTAGCGATGCAGCAGCGATCCGACCAGCGATCTGACCTGGTCAGGATTGCTGCTGCATCGCTACATGGTCGCTGGTGAGCTGTCAAACAGGCAGATCTCACCAGCGACCAGTGAACAGCCCCCAGCCAGCAGCGACGTGCAAGCGACGCTGCGCTTGCACGGAGCTGCCGTCTGGAAGCTGCGGAGACTGGTAACTAAGGTAAACATCGGGTATGGTTACCCGATGTTTACATTAGTTACCAGCGCACAGCTGTGTGTGCAGGGAGCAGGGAGCCGCGCACACTGAGCGCTGGCTCCTTGCTCTCCTACCATAGCTACAGTACACATCGGGTTAATTAACCCGATGTGTACAGCAGCTACATGTTCAGAGAGCAGGGAGCCGCGCACACTGCTTAGCGCTGGCTCCTTGCTCTCCTAGCTGCTGTACACATCGGGTTAATTAACCCGATGTGTACAGCAGCTACATGTGCAGAGAGCCGGAGCCGGCAGCACAGGCAGCGTGAGAGCTGCAGAGGCTCGTAACTAAGGTAAATATCGGGTAACCACCTTGGTTACCCGATGTTTATCTTGGATACAGCTTACCTCAGCTGTCAGATGCCGGCTCCTGCTCGCTTCATTTGTCGCTCTCTCGCTGTCACACACAGCGATCTGTGTGTCACAGCGGGAGAGCGGCTTTGAAGAAAACGAACCAGGGCTGTGTGTAACGAGCAGCGATCTCGCAGCAGGGGCCAGATCGCTGCTCATTGTCACACACAGCGAGATCGCTAATGAGGTCACTGCTGCGTCACAAAAAGCGTGACTCAGCAGCGATCTCGGCAGCGAGCTCGCTGTGTGTGAAGCACCCCTAAGGGTACCTTCACACTTAGCGATGCAGCAGCGATCCGACCAGCGATCTGACCTAGTCAGGATCGCTGCTGCATCGCTACATGGTCGCTGGTGAGCTGTCAAACAGGCAGATCTCACCAGCGACCAGAGAACAGCCCCCAGCCAGCAGCGACGTGCAAGCGACGCTGTGCTTGCACGGAGCCGCCGTCTGGAAGCTGCGGAGACTGGTAACTAAGGTAAACATCGGGTATGGTTACCCGATGTTTACATTAGTTACCAGCGCACACCGCTTAGCTGTGTGTGTAGGGAGCAGGGAGCCGCGCACACTGAGCGCTGGCTCCTTGCTCTCCTAGCTACAGTACACATCGGGTTAATTAACCCGATGTGTAATGCAGCTACATGTGCAGAGAGCAGGGAGCCGCGCACACTGAGCACTGGCTCCTTGCTCTCCTAGCTGCTGTACACATCGGGTTAATTAACCCGATGTGTACAGCAGCTACATGTGCAGAGAGCTGGAGCCGGCAGCACAGGCAGCGTGAGAGCTGCGGAGGCTGGTAACTAAGGTAAATATCGGGTAACCACCTTGGTTACCCGATGTTTATCTTGGTTACAAGCTTACCTCAGCTGTCAGACGCCGGCTCCTGCTCCCTGCTCGCTTCATTTGTCGCTCTCTCGCTGTCACACACAGCGATCTGTGTGTCACAGTGGGAGAGCGCCTTTGAAGAAAACGAACCAGGGCTGTGTGTAACGAGCAGCGATCTCGCAGCAGGGGCCAGATCGCTGCTCAGTGTCACACACAGCGAGATCGCTAATGAGGTCACTGCTGCGTCACAAAAAGCGTGACTCAGCAGCGATCTCGGCAGCGAGCTCGCTGTGTGTGAAGCACCCCTTATAGACCTCTGTTGTCTCTGTTATCAGCCATATAGTGTTTCATGATAGACCATGGGTGCTTACTGAATGTTAATTAGCTCTGTGAGGTTTTGCTTTTCACCACCTCCCCATCAGCAAGGTAGATTTATGCAGTTGCAAACCAGTGTGTCATTTGCACGCTGTTTATAGCTTATTTAATAATGCACATGTTATCTGGTGCTGATGGGCAGGTGACATGATCTTGAACATTTTCATGAATAGTAGCACCTAACTATTTTGCTATTTACTGGCTGATATAGCATTGATATTCTAAATTGGCTTATATATGCCTGAGGAGACTAATAGACTTCTGTTGTCTCTGTTATCAGCCAGTCGTGGCTATATATAAATATACCTGTGGATGTATCCTTGTATATATTTCTCTGAGGGTTATTAACTGGGGATGATGTGCTCCACTTTGAGGGCTTTTTTCCTGTTTTTACTTGTGATTTTGTAATAAAGTTTTGTACTTTTCAAGAATTACTATGCATTCAGCTCCACTTCTTATCTGAGCATTATAGTGCCCAGATTGTTGTTATATACATTCTTCAGAAGCCCACTGCACCATACACTCTCTGGGTCAAAACCCTACTTGCAGAGGGTTTACCATTCTAGCTGCCAATACCACCAGCCCCAGTAGAGACATTCTGTAGTGGCGGCTGCCTACACTTAGCCGCAACACCGCAAATGGCGTCACATGTGAACATTATCTTATTCTCCCCTGTACATAAACCCATTACAAAAAGGGCCCATTGCACAGAACCGGGTAACGGCCACCACCGTGACTTCTCTAAAACCTGTACTACCCGGAACCAATTATCCCATTTCCCTGGGTGCTACAAACCTTTTTCTTGGTGTCACGGAGAAGATTGAACTGGACCCAGTCAAACCGGATGACGTGTGCCTTAAAAAACTGTGTGTTATGGACTGAACTTTAGTGTTTGAAAAACCGCCGCCATTTTGCTGTTAAAAATAACTGCGCCACAGCAGACCAAAAGGCATGAAAAGACACCCCTCCCATGACTCCTGTAAGCGAAGTTCCCATAGGTGCTTGAGTCCCGTGAGAGAGTGGTGAGAAACACCAAGGGGGAATGGGAAAATGTAGGCACCTGATAGTGGGAATACAGCAGGGTCAGCTCCGGTGGATCAAGTGGCAGCACCCAGAGCTGGAGCGGTGGTACCAATCATGCCGATTACCCTGCCGTATGTCTCCGGAGCGGCGTGGCTGCCCCAATATGATGCCCAACCGGATGCCTTACCCGGGTTTAAAAAGAAAATATGCCCCGTGTTGAACATGTATGCAATGACCGGTAAGCAGCGGGCATCTGTTGTGCTGGGACAGTTGACGGGTACAGCAGAACTGGAGGTGGAAACCTGGTCCTATATAGATCGGAAATCTGTGCCCACCATCTTTGAAAAATTAAAGACTGCTTTTGAAACCCGCACAGAAGCAGAGCTGTGGATGGACTTTTATAATTGCAGGCAGCAGCCCAGGATAACATGAGAGACTATGCGTTATGA
The DNA here is from genome assembly GCF_048569485.1 of Anomaloglossus baeobatrachus. Classification (NCBI taxonomy): domain Eukaryota; kingdom Metazoa; phylum Chordata; class Amphibia; order Anura; family Aromobatidae; genus Anomaloglossus; species Anomaloglossus baeobatrachus. The sequence goes on along the minus strand of NC_134363.1, from coordinate 108,101,573 downwards.
TTGCAAGCTGCACTACGGGCTTTGAAACACAAACCCCATTGATAACCAGGCAGGAAACAAAATGATGGTCGAACAATTCCTGCAGGCATGGGCGTACAAACCGAGGGGCAGGGGGGGCAGCTGCCCCCCCTAGAAGCAGGGGCACGGTGTAGTGGGCCGGTGCCTGTAGTGGGCCGCTGTATCTGCAGCCATCGGCACGCTGCTCAGCATTGTGTGCATGCCGGGCACACTAGCTGCAGCAGGAGGCAGCGCGCTGTGCTGTGCCGGCCCTGCTGTGTGGTGTGTGCCCGGCATGCACACAGTGCAGAGGAGCGCGCCGGTGACTGCAGCTTCCTCCTTCTTCCTATTCAAATGTATTTGCATCTTTCAGATGTAAATACATCTGATCAGTGCGCCGGGTCGGGGCCCCGTCCATGACGTACAGCAATGTGATGAGATCAGCACATTGCTGACGTCATCACAGTGCTGCGGGTGCCGAGACACAGGAGACATCAGGATCAGGAAGCGGTAAAAGCTCCATGGAGGAGCCGAAGAGACAGGTGTAATTAATGGAGATGTGTGGGGAGGGGCTGAGGACACAGAACGGGGAACATTTGTGAAAGAACACAGCTTTGTGACAGGCAGAGGAGGAGCACTGTATTCCGAGGGAGGGGGGAGGCAGGAGTGTGTAGGGATGGGGCAGTGTAATTTGTGTCTGCAGGGGGTGATGGGGGGTGCAATGTATTATGTCTGGGGAGGGTGTAATGGAGGGTGCATTGTATTGTGTGTGGGGGGAGGGGTAATGGAGAGTGCACTGTATTTTGTGTGTGTGTGTGTGTGTGTGTGTGGGAAGGGGTAATGGGGGGTACATTGTAGTGTGTGTGTAGGGGTTTATGGGGGGTGCATTGTGTGTGTGTGTAGGGGGTGATGGGGGGTGCATTGTGTGTGGGGTGATGGGGGGTGCATTTTGTGTGTGTGTGTGTGTGGGGGGGGGTGATGGGGGGTGTATTGTGTGTGTGTGTAGGGGGTGATGGGGGGGTGCATTGTGTGTGTGTAGGGGGTGATGGGGGGTGCATTGTGTGTGTGTAGGGGGTGATGGGGCGGGCATTGTGTGTGTGTAGGGGGTGATGGGGCGGTGCATTGTGTGTGTGTAGGGGGTGATGGAGGGGTGCATTGTGTGTGTGTGTGTGTGTGTGTGTGTGTGTAGGGGGTGATGGGAGGTGCATTGTATTGTTTGTGTGTGTGTGTGTGTGTGTCTGAGGGTGGGTGATGGGGGGTGCATTGTATTGTGTGCGTGGGGAGATGGTAATGGGGGGTGCATAGTATTTGTGTGTGTGTGTGTATGTAGTGGGTGATGGGGGGATGTATTGTATGTGTGTGTGTGTGGGGGAGGAGAGGTAATGGAGCGTGCATTGTAGTGTGTGTGTGTGGGTAATGGGGGTGCATTATAGTGTGTGTGTGTGTATATGGGGGGAGGGGCAATGGAGCGTGCATTGTAATGTGTGTGTGTGGGGGTAATGGGGGTGCATTATAGTGTGTGTGTGTGTGTGTGTGTGTGGAGAGGGGCACGGAGTTATTAATCGAGCTATAATTACATTTAATTGTTAAAATTTTCATTTCATTCACCTTTTCCGTTCTAATATTTTCCAACCTGAACAACCATGGCTTGCCCCCCCTAGTTTTGATCCTGGGTACGCCCATGCCTGCAGGGGTTACAATCCGTAGAAGACCGCAAACAAGTGCGCCTGTGGGCCCTAGAACACCCAAATTTGGACTTTGATGTTTTAAAATACCAAGCTATAAAAGCCCTGCAGTCCCCTGTAGCCACAGGTTCTGTTTCCCAGTCCTGGCAAACCAGTACATCGCCTGTGCGGATGGAACCCCCTTCCTCAACCGTGGCAGCAGCTAATGAGCAGGCTGCACCCCCTGGTACTCCAACTGACTAGATGGGCAGTGAGCCCCATAGGGGTCAATAGGCCCCATGACGAGCGGAAGGGTCAGGGTAGGAAGGGGGTAAGGGATTTGGCTAGGGGGCAGTGTACGGGGCTTTAGGATTGGTGGGAGTGTCGGTGGAGGTGATTGGGGGGAACTAAGGAAGGGGTGGGGTGGTACTAGGGGGTATAAAGGGGGCTGTGCCCTGGTGACCTCCTCTTTGCTGCCCAAGCTGTGTGTCCCACCTGTGCTGCTGCTCGCCGACGGGACAATGGCTGACTTGGCAGCTTTGCTGGACATGGTGCGCGGGGCCTCTGCGGTCCTGGGCGTGGATGCACTGCGGGAGCAGCTGGCGGCGGTCTTCGGGGCTGGAGCGGTAATGCCTGCTGCTCCAGCACCCGGGCCGGTGCTGCGCGCTCGGTGGGTGCGACCACCGGAGCGCTACTCCCCCGGCGTGGGGAGAAGAACAAGATCCAGGAGCCCCCTTGGGGACCATCCGGGGCAGCGGAGCCCTCCTTACTTACCTCTGGGAGAGGTACCGGCCGCCGGGAGGAATCCTCGCCGGAGATCCCGTGGGCCGGAAGTGGGCGGAGCTTCCGCGAGGCCTACTTCCGGTTTGCAGTCTGCACGGCCCCGGACCAGAGCGGCGGCAGCCCCCAGTGAAGTGCGGGCTGGGGGTGGTGCCCGGCATTGGGAAACAGAGGTGGAGACTCCCTGCAGACGGCAGGGGAGATGGAGCGGCGGCGCAGATTCGGGTGGCAGCATGAGGGGTCCGGAGGCAGGGTCTTGCAGTCCGCAGGGCCCTACGCAGCGATCAGTGATCACGGTTCCCCCCCCAGCGAGGATCGGGCTGGGGGGTAAACCCACCATCACATCTTTAACGGCTTCAGAAAGGCCTTTTCTGAACAGAGTTGCTAAAGAATCATCATTCCATTTAGTCAACACTGACCATTTTCTAAACTTTTCACAATAAATTTCAGCTGACACAGAACCTTGCTGCAAGGGCAGCAAGGCTTTTTCTGCTTGATCTACCGGACTAGGCTAATCATATAGAACAAAGAGGAGGGAAGAAAAAACGGCACCAAAATTGTATACAAAAAGTGTTAAATTTTATTCACATAAAATATATGAGGATGCAACATTTGTCATGAGAATAAATAGTACAATATCAAATAGAACAGAAAATAGAAAAAATGAGGAAACCTGGGGATGAGGAATGCAGGTGTGGGTAGAACACAAAAAGGGGGGGAGATGTAAAGTCCTACCCGTTGCCGTAACGGAACCCTGGGGGGGTGGTGTATCACTGGAGTGTATGAGTCCAAAAAATGGACCCCAGCCCCCCAAGGTAGTAAATAACCCAGATGACCCTCCACAGAGGATGTATAGTCAAAGATTGAAGTACATGACCAAAAAACAGGTAGACAAAGTACTTAGAAGAAGTATAAAGAGATAGTATCCACCAGAGTAGTCGTGAGGCAATAGAGAGGAGGCTGAAGCGTTGTGTGTAATGAATGATTATAGTCGTGAAGCCGAGAGGTGCCCAATAGCATATAAACGGCTAATAAAAAATACACACACACAATCAGGTCCTTTATGCCCGGACTAGTCGTGGAGCTGGAGAGGAAGGAAAATACACACACACAATCAGGTCCTTTATACCCGGACTAGTCGTGGAGCTGGAGAGGAAGAAAAGAAAAATGTGGAAGGTCCCGTTAAGGGACACAAAAAAGAGGGCAGATATAAACAGTTAGAAGGGTGTGCAGCCCAGCTCAAGAAGTGGACTGGTCGTGTGGCAGAGAGAGGAAGCAAGTAGGTACAAGAAAGGGAGTAGTCGTGAAGCCGAGAGGTGCAGTACAGCACAATGACGGCCAAGGTAAAACAAGGAGGGAGAGGAAAAGCAAGTCTCTGGACCCACAGTAGTTATGTGAGTCAAAAGGGAGTGAAAACAGAGGAAAAGTGAGAAGGACAAAGACTACCTGTACAAGTGGAGGGAGGTGGCGGCAGGAGGACGGTCCCAACAGCTGTTTCGCCTGAACGCTTTTACAAGGGAAGTAGGCTAATCATATAGTAAGCCCAAAGCCTGGAAAATAGGCTTTGGGTCTAGAATAGTTTGCCCTTAACAAGTGGGCCAGTTAGGCCACTTTGGTGTCCCCCTTCTTTTGCAATTTTGGATTTCATCCTCGCTTTTCCTCTGGGCAGGTTCCTTCTACCTGCCCGGGTGTTGATTCGATGGTTCAGCATTTGCAGCTGATCTGGGACCGTGTGGTTGATAATTTGGCTCAGTCTCAGGAGAGTGCCCAGCGGTTTGCTAACTGACGTCGGTGTGTTGGTTCTAGAGATGAGCGAACCGGTCCCGGTTCGGCTCGAGGTCGGTTCGTCGAACGGAGGTCTCGTTCGAGTTCGGTTCGTCGAACGTTCGACGAACCGAACTCGAACCGCATAGGAAACAATGGCAGGCATTCACAAACCCATAAAAACACCTAGAAAACACCCTCAAAGGTGTCCAAAAGGTGACAAACAACTCACAACACAACACAAACACATGGGAAAGTGACAAGAACTAATTCTCATGCGAAAATAAAAGAGCGTAACGAGGAAAAAGAGGACGAGACACAGATATAGGCATGGCACGCCCTTCTAAAATCATGTAAAACACCGCAAGGTGACTCCAAGCAGAGTCTCCATTTTTTCCAAAAATTGGGCCACACAGACACCCACCCCCTTCAGTGGCAGCACTTGTGCCCCAGTTGTACACTTCACAGGTACATTTGCATCAAGCACATTCAAAAATACGCCATCCTTAACCGTCCCCAGGATGACACCGGGGTAGGTAGCAAAGTCTTTCCTGATCCCAGCTCTGTTCATCTTGGCTCCTTTTTAAAAACACTGTAAGCAAGGGTTACTTCAAGTGGAGTCTCCCTTTTTTCCAAAAATTGGGCCCCACACACACCCACCCCTTCAGTGGCAGCAGTTGTGCCCCAGTTGTACACTTCACAGCTAGATTCGCATCAAGCACATTAAAAAACTCGCCATTCTTAACCGTCCCCAGGATGACACCGGGGTAGGTAGATAAAGTCTTTGCTGAACCATGACTTGTTCATCTTGGATCATTTTTAAAAACAATGTAAGCAAGGGTTACTCCAAGCGGACTCTCCCTTTTCTTAAAAAATTGGGCCCCACAGACACCCCATCAGTAGCAGCACTTGTGCCCTAGTTGCAAACAGGATGTTTTGATTTGCATCAAGCACATTCCAAATCCACAAGCATTTACTCTCCCCAGGATGACACAGGGGTAGTAAATTCCTTGTGGATCCATGACTTGTTCATTTTGATGAACATCAGTCTGTCCACATTGTCACTGGACAGACGCGTGCGCTTATCTGTCAGCACACACCCAGCAGCACTGAAGACACGTTAAGAGACAACGCTGGCAGCTGGACACGAGAAAATCTTCAAGGCGTAACTGGAGAGCTCTGGCCATTTTTCAAGATTTGAAGCCCAAAATGAGCAAGGCTCCATTTGCAAAGTCATGGCATCAATGTTCATTTGGAGATACTCCTGTATCATCCTCTCCAGCCGTTGACTATGTGTCAGACTTGTTGTCTCTGGTGGCCTTGCAAAGGACGGTCTAAAAAAATTATGAAAAGATTCCATAAAATTGCTGTTACCAGCACCAGATACGGTGCTACTGGTACGGGTAGACTGTTGAAGATGACGAGACCGTCCCATGTTTGTCAAATTACAACTGGGAGATTCACTTCCTGCACCTGCACGGTTGTTTGGTGGAAAAGCCGAGCTAAGATCGAGTAACAGCTTCTGCTGATACTCCTGCATATGTGCGTCCCTTTCTATGGCTGGAATTATGTGACAAAATTTGGACTTGTACCGGGGATCTAATAGTGTGGCAAGCCAGTAGTCATCATCACTTCTAATTTTGACAATACGAGGGTCATGTTGGAGGTAGTTCAGCAAGAAGGCACTCATGTGTCTTGCGCAGCCATGCGGACCAAGTCCACGCTGTGTTTGTGGCATAGAGGTGCTAACCGTTCTTTCTTCCTCTGACATCTCCCCCCAACCTCTTTCAACTGAAATTTGACCAAGGTCTCCCTCATCCGCTGAGTCTTCCATGTCCATGGACAGTTCGTCATCCATTTCTTCATGTTCTCCTGCACCTTCCTCAACATTTTGCCTGCTACCATGCGCCCTTGTTGATCCCTGTCCCCCATGGTCCCATGCCTGCCGCGTTGGTGATGATGAACGTCTGCACCTTGGTGATGTTGTTATCACTTGCGCATATGAATCCTCCTGTACTTCCTCCCTCTTCCTGCTAAACCACCCCCTGACTCCGAATAGTGTTTAGCGTGTGCTCCAGCATGTAAATGACTGGAATTGTCATGCTGATAATGGCATTGTCAGCGCTAAACATATTCGTCACCATGTCGAAACTGTGCAGAAGGGTCCATAGGTCCTTGATCTGAGACCACTCCATCAGGGTGATCTGCCCCACCTCTGCATCTCGTTGGCCCAGGCTATACGTCATGACGTATTGCACCAGGGCTCGTCGGTGCTGCCACAGTCGCTGTAACATATGGAGAGTCGAATTCCAGCGTGTCGCCACATCGCATTTCAGGCGATGAACCGGCAGGCCGAAAGACTTCTGGAGCGATGCAAGTTGCTCAGCTGCGGCGGTTGAACGGCGGAAGTGAGCAGACAGTTTTCGTGCCCTGGTCAGAAGGCCATCTAGGCCGGGATAGTGTGTTAAAAATTGCTGGACAACAAGGTTCAACACGTGAGCCATACAAGGCACGTGTGTCACCTTGCCCAGGCGAAGGGCCGCACCCAGGTTTGCAGCATTGTCGCACATGGCCTTACCAGGCTGCAGGTTGAGTGGAGACAACCATTTATTAAACTCGGACCGCAGAGCTGACCACAACTCCTCAGCTGTGGGACTCTTATTCCCAAGACATGTCAAGCTAAAGACCGCCTGATGCCGTTGCGCTCTGCTGCCAGCATAGTAATGAGGGGTGCGTGATTCCTTCTGCGCAGTGAGAACGCTGGTGGCCTGACCAGGCAGGCTTGGGGCGGAGGTGGAGGACCCAGAAGAGGTGGAGGAGGCAGAAGCAGTGGCGGAACTTGGACAGACAGAGGATTGACACACAAGTCGTGGGGAGGGCAAGACTTGTGCAGCAGACCCTTCACCATCTATCACCATAGTTACCCAGTGCCCAGTCAGCGACATGTAACGTCCCTGTCCATGCTTACTGGTCCAAGTATCGGTGGTGAAATGCACCCGTTCACACACAGAGTTTCTCAAGGAAGCGGTGATGTTGTGTGCGACATGCTGGTGTAGCGTGGGCACACCTTTCTTCGAGAAGTAGTGGCGACTGGGCATCTGGTACTGGGGCACAGCGACAGACATAAGGTCTCTAAAATCCTGTGTGTCCACCAGGCGGAAAGGCAGCATTTCGGTAGCCAAGAGCTTACAGAGGGATAAAGTCAACCTCTTAGCTTTGTCATGGGTCACAGGAAATGGCCTTTTATTTGTCCACATCTGAGGGACAGAGATCTGGCTGCTGTGTGTAGACGGTGTTGAGTAGGGTGTCCCTGGAAAAATGCAGCTTTGTGAGGAAAGTACAGGCGTAGACATGATGTTGCCTTCATCCAACGTTGGTGCTATCGATGTCTGAGAGAGCTGTACACACGCACTTTTTTTCCCTTCCAAACCAACTGATGACCTACCAAGCAAACTGCCTGTTGCGGTTACAGTTGTGGAAGTTGTGCGTGGAAAACCAGGTGTGACAGCTGTCCCCACAGTCCTAGAAGATGAAGAGTGCGCGGATGCACTAGAAGGGGCAGGCGGTGGATGGTTCGCTCCGCTAGGCCGCATTGCAGAACGGTGAGCTTCCCACTGGGACATATGATATTTATTCATGTGACGATTCATGGAAGAAGTTGTCAAACTGCTGAGGTTTTGACCTCTACTAACAGAATCATGACAAATTTTACAGATCACATAATTTGGGCGATCTTTTGCTATGTCAAAAAAGGACCAGGCTAGGCAAGGCTTATAGGGCATGCGACCTGTTGATCCACCCCGACTAGTGCTCAGAGGCAGAGTGGTGGCTGAGGATACAGTTGTACATGTGCTACCAGTACTCCGACTCTGTCCAGGAAGGCGCAAGGTAACTTCGTCATCAGTTGCATCCTCCTCCACCACCTCTGTTGACCTCCTCAAGTGCCTGACTGTGGGTTGACAGTAGGTGGGATCTAGAACTTCCTCATCAATTGTTGTGTTTGCACTCCCCTCACCCTCAGACCGAGCCTCTTCTTGCCCTGACCGAATATTTAAGTTGTCATCCCAATCTGGTATCTGCGTCTCATCGTCATCAGTATGTTCCTCATTGTCTATAACAACAGGTGTTACAGTTGGTGAAAAAGGGTCAACGTTATGCTCAGAAACTTGTCCTCACGGCCTGAATCAGAGTCACAAAGCTTCTGGGCATCACTGCAGACCATTTCCTGTTCTGTACTCACTGTAGCTTGGGAGCAGACCTCTGATTCCCAGGCTATAGTGTGACTGAACAGCTCTGCAGACTCAGCCATCTCAGTTCCACCATACTGTGCAGGGCGGATGGAGACTTCAGAGCTGGGAGAAAGCAAGTTTGATTGGGATGACAACTCAGAGGACTGGTGTTTTTTGGATGCAGTACTTGAAGTGGCGGAGAGGGCACTTGTTGGACCACTTGAGATCCATTCAAGCATTTTCCTTTTTTGGCCATCATCTACCTTTGTTCCAGTTGTCCGTGTCCGTAAAAAAGGGAGCACATCGGATTGTCCTTGGTAAGTAATAGACATCTTACTTTTGCTGGAAGATGGTCTATCTTCAGCAGATGTTAATGGAGCTTTGCCACCTTCCCCACGGACACACCCTTTTTTTCCTTTTCCAACACGCCTCTTACCCTTTCCACCAGCATCTGTCATTTTGCCACTCATTTTGATTGCGACAAGCTTGTGCACTTAAAATGTGGTAGTAAAAATTGAGAGGTGGTGTAGATTGCAGCGGTGGTCTACCTTTATTAACAGCAGAATAATCAACAATAACTATCCCTGACAATGCAACTACGGCCCTTAAACTGGCAGCATTGTTTGCTAGTATAATGGCTTAGTAACAATGAGTTTGAGTGTGCAATGCAGGCAGAGGTGCTGCAAATATCTTTGCACTTGTGGGACGATACAGAAATCCAACAGCCACTTTTAGGATGCCACTAAGTTCACTCAGTGTTTGCTAGTATAATGGCTTAGCAACAATGAGTTTGAGTGTGTAATGCAGGCAGACGTGCTGCAAATATCTTTGTACTAGTGGGATGTTAAAAAATATACTCTTAAATATATTTTTCTTCAAATACGTAAAGGCACATGAAAGAAAGAACTTCAAAAATGTAAAAAATAAATGTATTTTATCTATTTAAAAATGGTTGCCAGGGTTCAGTTACAGAAAGGAAAAAATAATATACTTTATTAGCTTACGGAAAAAGAGTTCATTTAGTCCATACTGATCAATAGAAAATCTTCATCCATCTCTCCTTGGATTCTGAATGGCAAAGCAGCATGTGTTCATCTTGCAGCCTGGGAGCCTTCTGGGACATGGGACAGCTGACAACGTGCAGGAGCGACCAGTAGCCCCCTCCATCGTGTGTTATATGACAACTGTCTAGTCCATATAGGGAAATTACTGCTGGACGCATGTCACATGGTGTAATCTCTAGAAGCTTCCAGGAGAATATATATATATATATATATATATATATATAATCTCCTTCCACGTCAGCACTTATGTATATTCAATATGGATATTTTAATATTTATTCCTTATAAGAACTCTATTAATAAACTATGCCCTCCAACATAAACAGAACTGTGAACATATATGTCCTACTATTAAATATTTAATAACTAGATGTATTAATTTTAATGTTTTTACAATCCCCCCATTGAAGCGGGTGAAGTAACCCCGAAATTTAATTAATACATCATTAAAATAACAAATCTTCTTTCCTTATTTGGCGATCATGGATTAATATCAATAATAATGATGAATAATAATTAATCTGCATTATTCATGTTGTAAGTTCAATAATATAATAATGTGGATTCATGTTATGATAGGCCGTGACTGATCAATCATATAAAAATATATAACTATACTTCGCTAGACCTAAAAAGAAATGCAAAAACAAATCCGGTCACCTTATGATGTCCTCTGAGTTGATGTCTTCTTATCTCCGATGTAATCCAGCATAAACACAGTCTCTTAGAAATAAATCCTTTGATAAAAAATGAATGGTTACCAATTTAATACAGTCCCGTATTGTGTTTATCATCATTAGATCAAGTCCATAAACTTTATTCTTTATTACAAAGTCCATAGCCAATGTTGATAAACCACAGTTCATGAGTGTAGAAGAATAGCAGAAGTCTTTGATGTCTGTGCAGTGTAATTTACATTAGTCACCTTTATCCTCCATGCTGCCTGTTGTCAAATCCTGGAACAGATGTTAAGACGTTCTTGGTCAGCACGACAGGGGTTAACTTTAACACGTCATTGCTCTTCTTAGTAACTGTAGTGAGGTCCTAAAGCACAGACCATGTGTCATTGTCCATCCTGGAACCATAGTATCACTGTGTTTCTGAGGTGCAAACGCGGTAAGTGTATTTTGTATGTTTCACAGTCTTATTTGAGACGTCACCTTTTGGACCTTTTTGCAGAATCCCTTTTAACTTTAGGAAAATTATAAAGTCTTTTTATCTTTTGTAATCTTGATTGAAGACTTCATTCCCTAATCTAGATACCAAATATGGCAATAACTATCACTAATAAATGTCACAGCGTATCATAACTCTAATACTATAATACCATGTCATTATTATTATCGTAAAAGTATTAATATAATTGATACTTAGAATGATATAATAATACTGCATAATGGTATAGACAATAGTATTCTCATGTAATGACCTTTTTTGTCATTGGTGCATTACCCTTCCAAACCCATAGGTGGCAATGTGTTGAATGTAACCAAAATATAATATAAAATAAGAAATAATATAATGTGTACCTAAAACATGTATTATATTATAAATATGAAAGGTAACAATGTGGCTTATTTAGTTAGATCATTTGTAAAATTATAAACCAAAGCAAATAACCTTTTAGGAAAGACTGGATGATTCCATCAAAACACAATAATACCCATTATAAATTATTATTGATTAAAAATATAATATAAATATTATTTGTAAATATAGGAAGGTAAACCTAGATGTACCTCGATCTTCCATCTTTATTACTCTAATTTAATTTATTTGATTTGTCTATTATTTATTAAATAACCAACTTTATAAGAAAATGTGTAACTATAAGTAATATTTCATCCTTATTGTGTTAACATATTAATATAAACATAATGTATTACTAGGAAGTAAACAATTGTATATATTGATGAAGGAAGTATCTTTTCTTCAAAAAAATGGAACTTTTCCCTTTTTATATGATTTATATTTAATAAAGTAATATTCTTATATTAGATATTACTTAACTAAATATTGAAGTGTTTTATCAATTGAGATATTTAAAATTTGAAGGAAAATAAAAATTGTAGAATTAAAATTTTGATTAAAAATGTGTATATTAAATAATAATAATTAATATAAAAAATAGGAATAAAAGGAAAAATGAAAATCGGAATAAAAATAAAAATTGAAATAAAAATAAGGCCTTCTATGTATAGAACACCTATGTCTTTAATAATACATAACCTTAATGTTACCAGTATTTTATAGGATTTCCATACCTATCATATCAGTAACCTATAAAAATAATTAAGTCATGTAACCTTGCAAATAATACTCTTCTCTTAGTATATAAATGCATTATGATATACTTCAAATATATTTTTTATTCCCAATTCTTCCTTTGTACTTGAAATATTAATTATTAAAGTATCCTGTAAACACATATATTTATCAAATATAAATGTGTGATTGAGACCAAACCTTTCCCTTTCAATATCATGAAATATGATATTATAAAAATCAATATGTCAAGATTAAATTAAATTAAAATTTACTCTTAATAAAAAATCCTAACATCTCTATACTAAAGAAATATGTCTAAGAATAAGATATATTCGGTATAAATTCCTTCATTATTTATACTTATGTACTATAACTTATTTATTCTAATAATATACATACATATTATAACCTCGGAGTTAAAACAAAAATTCCCTTTTTTTTTTCCTGGATCCAAGTACTCGACATTGGCAGCTGCTCAGACAATCAATCATTCATAGACACATCTATGCACACAAGACTGCCATGATTCTTTAACATATATCCACATAGAAACTGACAGACACAAATCCCTGTTTTCCAATTATTCTATGCGCATTTCAAAAATTATGTTACTAATTTGAAGTACTTCTTGAAAAATACAAGTTCCAATGTATTACATACTGTACATTTGACCATAGAACAAACATTTATTATTAGCTTTAGTATTTCAAAAGTCACATGCTCTGGTTATGTGCAAAGAACACCATTCCAAAACAGCAAGCAGTTTTACTGCACTCCAAAGCTCAGATTACATTTCTAATAACTCTAAAGAAGATATATATTCATAAAAGAAATGTTAAAGTAATAGTTCTCTGGCAATTGGTACCTGAGAAAATAATAATTATTATTAATCATGCTTTCACGATTAACCTTACACAATAAGATATATGTTACCTGATTGAGGACAAGAACAAATGTATAAATAAAAAGTTAATACTTCATCAATCTGCTTTACTGATAAATTCTGAGGGAAATAAAAGAATAAAATTATTATCATATTTATGATAAAAATGAAACACTTAGAATCTGTTACTTTCTCTTATTATTTCATTTTTAAATATTATTATTCATATACAGAGATCAAATTATTAATTTATAACATTTAACTATCATTTTACTAAATGAAAATATGACCTTGATTTACTATCACTACTTTTAATATATATATATATATATATATATATATATATATAATATATATATATATATATATATATATATATATATATATATATGCATAGATTCACTGTATATGAATAATCATATTTATCAAACAATAACATTAATTTACCCAGAAATCCACTTTATTTAGCTGAAGACCAAACCTACATTTTTCTTCAAAGATTCGTTGTAACTCAGGTTTTGTTCTTATATGAGAGAATGTCTCCCAACTGTCTCTGGCTATCAAATTCTAACCCGGGGAGAGGATCTGCACAAGACACCTGTTTCTGTCTTTCAAAGCTTTTACTCATCATTTGTCTGGGATCATCAATCCCAGTGACCAATCCCTTCACTGGAGACAAGGGAACCAAAGGTTTTTCCTGTGGAAAAAGATTTTTAGATGATAATAATTGGGATGGATTGTATGGTTTATAACACGTATGCATTTTCCTGCGAATTTCATATATCCTGTCACAGAAATATCTGGATCTGGGAGACACCGTTGGTTTTTCACAGAAACTCTCCCTTTTTCGTGTTGGTTTTTCAGAATTAATTAATTTCTGTTTTGATTGACTTTGGTGATTTCTAACAAAATCGATAAATGTCGTACATTCGAATAGGGACTTTTTATTTAATGCCACTGCACAAGCTACATTATCAAGGAAATTAAATTTCTTGATGAATAAATGGATCATTCCATCCAATCTGACATTTGGAATGACCGCCCTATACAAACGTTCAAAAACGGACATAAATGAGAACGTACTCTCATTCTGTTCAATTTGTAATTCCTTTTAACATCTCATAATTTGGATCAGATTAATTCCTTGCACAGAAGATAAGATTTTTCAGCCTTATGATATCGTTATCATTTGAACAATCAAATGTCTCATTGTCAGAAGACTTTTTTAATGCCAATTGTCTAAAGAAATGCTGAGGTATCCACATACGGAATAACTGATTCGTCTCACTATTGGTTAAATTTAACTTCTCAACGGAACTTTCAAATATCTCTGAATTTCTGCAAACATGTATTTTAAGATTATATGCGGGAATTAATTTGCATATGTCCAATAGACTCTTTCTAAGTTTAATTCCTAACTTAGTCTGTTCTATTTTTTTAAACTGATCGTCGCCATTTTCTCTCTGCACGTGTCCTTCTCTGACAACTCTCTGCACGTGTCCCACTCTGGCTCCTCCCCCTTCTGGCTTCTCTACATCATTTCCTGCTTCTTTCTCAGTATGCTGAAAATCACCTTGATTTCGTAGCACATGTCTGTCGCCATTATCAAGATTCTTATTTGAATTACAGTCTAAATCTGACTTTTCATTTGCAACATTACAGTCAGAACTCACAATATCACTGACTAACATTCCAAGTTCTAAGCAGTCTTTGGATTTCTCTATCACTGACTCTCCTGACAATTCAGGTTGTCTATTTCCACCATTTTTACATTTTTCTACGATTAACTTGTGAAAATCATAGACTAAATGACAGACATTTCTGATTTTCTGTTTCTCTCTATTAAAAGACCTTGCACATTCTATACGTGAATTCTCAAGTTCACACTCCTCATAAAAGCGTAACCAAATCTCCTCCACATTAGAAATATCTGAATAAGTGAACTGAATTTTACTTTGCTTAACATATGAAGAGATAAAATCCATTTTCTTACCTGAACTGATCAGATGATCTGATGGATGATCTTCTAAGACTTGATTCACCTTGTTCAGCAAGTACAATACTTCTTATGGACTGACTTTATCTTTCTTGCTCAAAAATACGTCAAAAGTTAACTTCTGTGGCTTTATAAAGTCTTTAAAGTTCATGTAAAAAAAAAACTTTCATGCAACTTGACTTATACGTATTTCCTAGGTTCTGCGTGATTTTTATAAATTGTCGATTCCCTCTCACTTTGCAGGAGGCATATGTCTCTCTCCCCCCTTATGCAAAGTGAAGGAAGAAGCACAAAAATGAAAAAAAAAAAAAACACGAATGACTGAGCTCGCCAAATGTTAAAAAATATACTCTTAAATATATTTTTCTTCAAATACGTAAAGGCGCATGAAAGAAAGAACTTCAAAAATGTAAAAAATAAATGTATTTTATCTATTTAAAAATGGTTGCCAGGGTTCAGTTACAGAAAGGAAAAAATAATATACTTCATTAGCTTACGGAAAAAGAGTTCATTTAGTCCATACTGATCAAAAGAAAATCTTCATCCATCTCTCCTTGGATTCTGAATGGCAAGGCAGCATGTGTTCATCTTGCAGCCTGGGAGCCTTCTGGGACAGCTGACAACGTGCAGGAGTGACCAGTAGCCCCCTCCATCGTGTGTTATATGACAACTGTCCAGTCCATATAGGGAAATTACTGCTGGACGCATGTCACATGGTGTAATCTCTAGAAGCTTCCAGGAGAATATATATATATATATATATATATATATATATATATATATATATATATATATATATATATATATATATATATATATATCCTTCCACGTCAGCACTTATGTATGTTCAATATGGATATTTTAATATTTATTCCTTATAAGAACTCTATTAATAAACTATGCCCTCCAACATAAACAGAGCTGTGAACATATATGTCCTACTATTAAATATTTAATAATAATAAAGTTACTTTTCAACATCCACACCATTCTAATAATAATAATAATTACTCCAATATATCATTAATCTACAGTGTGGTATATAAGGACCATGGAAAAATCGCTATAACAACACCAGAACTAAAGAAAAAAAGCGATCAAACTTCCTATGTGAATAAGATGTTTATTGGTGCAAGATATGACAAACATACAAGAGGGTGTACAATCCAGTGCGGACCACAAGCATAAAACAGATGGAACCCGAATGTGTGGATCTCAAACCAAATAGAGTTTGTAGCCAATAGCCATAACACATGTGCATAGCAATATCAGTATATAAATGAGATCCATAAGAGCCCACTGCGGGAGACAATTAGTGAAAAAATAGACATGCCTAACTACATATTGACATTGCTTACCAGATTGTCTCACCGCACACACTGGACGCCACCCCACCCGACGGACGTGCGTTTCGGCGGATGCCTACGTCAGGGGTGGTGTCATGCCAGAAAGTGTGCCGGTATAAAAAGAATCCTGGAGCCAATCAGCCGATGGTAATCCTGATGACGCATGAGCGTCCATAGCGACGGTCCACTGCATCCACCGCCGCGTCACGAGCCAAGCGACGCCCACCAGGTCACGCGGTGATCACATGACCGGGCGAACGGCGCCGCCCACAAGATACAGCGGATGGATGCAAGGAACACGTCATCACTGGGTGCGCATGCGTACAACTACCAAAACGGCACTTAGAGATTTTATGAGCCTCCACACCACAAGGATACATAAATCCAATGCTACAAAGCCCAATCCATATGAAATCACATGAAGGCTAAGTGCAAAAAAGTATATGCTATAAGAATACCTCACCCATTCTCCCTCAACTATAATAATATATATATATTTTCATATCCTCCGGGGGATAATGATATAGATTACAGCAATATTCATAAGCATATACACAAACAGTATCATTATATTAACATCGTGGGTGGTGGTAAGAAGAATTTCATCCGTAAATGGTAGCGATTGCTTGGATGTTTCAACATGGCAGATGTAGATACCAGGCAACAACACTGTGAAGATAATTTAAAATGGAATTAAAAACAAGTAAAAACACATGACTTAGAAAGTGCTTATAAAAAGGCAGAAAAACCGATATTTTCGTTTAAGCCCAGAGGTTGTACTGTTTTTAATGTCCAAATCCACTTGGCTTCCAACCGTGCCAAATTGGTCCCAATTCTTCCTCCCCTGATATTGGTTTCAATGGAATCAATGCCGCGGAATCTCAACAATGCCCCATCCGAATTATGATGCATTCTAAAGTGCTTAGGCAAGGTTTTTAAGCTAGAAATATCCGTCTCATCAACCGCGGCATTGATTCCATTCACATGTTCCCTAATGCGTATCTTCAGTGGACGTGTGGTCAACCCAACATAAATCTTAGTGCACGGGCAAACCGCGTAGTATACAACCGCACAGGTGGTACAAGTGATGGATTTCCTAATTTTAAAGTTTTTTGTCCCTGTTGAATCCAGGAAATGATCACAACGATCCATATTCGTGCATGCTATGCAGTGTCCACATGGCCTGGAACCAACCAATCGTTTGCCCAAGTCAAGGAAAGATGGAATTGATTCTTTCACCTTATAGTGACTAGCAACCAATAGATCACGTAAATTTTGGGACCTCCGTATAGAAATAAGTGGTCGTTCCGGAAGGATTTTGGATAAGACAGGGTCAGTCAACAAAATAGGCCATGCTTTTTCAAGGCATCTCCTCATACGTGGAAACCTGGAATGGTAATTAGTCACAAACCTCAATGGTTCTGAACCACAAGTTTTCTTCGGGGTATACAGCAGATCATCCCTAGAGGCATGTTTAGCTCTATTATAAGCACGCTTAATTGCCCGCCTGCTATATCCCCGTTCCAAAAATCTGTTTTTAAGTTCTTGTGCACGATGTTCAAAGCCGGACTCGACTGAACAGATCCTGCGTAACCGCAGGAACTGTCCAGTCGGGACCGAGCCCACCATATACCCAGGATGCGCTGAGGCCGCATGAAGCAGCATGTTACAAGATGTTTCTTTCCTAAATATATCAGTCTGAATATTATTCAGACTGTCCCTCCTCACTGTGACGTCCAAAAAGTCCACAGTACTTGTGCTACATTGGTGAATAATCTTAATGTTCTTATCATTGTTGTTAAGTATCACCATGAACTCCTCCAGTTCCCCCTCAGTACCCCGCCAGATCAAAAACATGTCGTCAATGTACCGTGTCCATAGAAGGACACGGCCCATTGACGACTCCAGATCCGGCAGGGAGAGGTCCCTCTCCCACAGCCCCAGGAACAGGTTGGCATAGGAGGGGGCAAAAGATGCCCCCATCGCTGTTCCCTGGAGCTGCAGATAGAAGGACCCCTTGAACACAAAATAATTGTGAGTCAGTGAAAATTCGAGGAGTTCCATGACCAATGAGACGAAGACCGCGGACAGGTTGGAGCCACGGAGGAAAAATTGAACCGCTGAGAGACCGTCGGCGTGGCGAATGTTCGTGTATAATGATTCAATATCACCAGTGACCATCATTGTACCGTCCTCCATGTATAATCCGTCCATTTTTCTCAAGAAGTCACCAGTATCTTTGATGTAAGAGGGCAATTCCTCCACAAACGGGTGCAATATAGACTCTATCCACCTGTTGATATTCTCCAAAAAGCTCCCTCGACCCGACACAATGGGTCTGCCCGGTGGTGACTGTATATTTTTGTGGACCTTCGGTAAAAGGTATAAAGTAGGAGCTACGGGTTCCGCTACCCACAGTGCCGAAGCCAGTTCTTTTGTGATGATATCATTGGACAGAGCATTATCTATAATTGTTCTCAACTGCGCCGAGAATGTGCTGAGAGGGTTGAAAGTTAATTTTTTATAACAAATCTTGTTATTAAGCTGTTTAAAAGCCTCCCTCTCATACATCATCCTCGGCCAGATAACAACATTTCCGCCCTTATCTGCTGGCTTCAGCACTATGTCAGGCAGAGACCGCAATTCCTGTAGTCGTTTCCGCTCATCCTTGGTCAAATTATCATTCATGATGGAAGTGGGAATTTTTTCAAATTCACCACTGACCACCTTTACAAACAGGTCCACACTCGTACAGGCCGATAATGGCGGAAACTTTTTGGATTTCGGGCGAATGGAGAGAGGGATCTTACCTCCGTCTGTGGAGTTATGCTCAATGGCTAATTCCTCTAATTCCCGTAATGCTGTTTGTTCCTCTTCTGTGGGGAAGAGGATATCAATGTTAGCGTCATAAAAGTGTCTCCTAAAAATCATGGAACGGGCAAACAAATTAAGATCTTTAATTGCTGAAAATAAATCAAATCTGGCAGCCGGGGAGAAGGTAAATCCCTTCTCCAACAAGGCCAGATCTACTGAGGACAATTGATGGTCACTCAAATTGATTACCTTATGGCTACCGCCACGCGGACGGTCAAACAGTTTGTAATTCCGGTTCTTATTGGAATAAGATGTGGTTTCCCTTGGAATCTGACGTCCAGATCTCATGGACCAAGATGATACATTCGAGTCAGACACATCACTGACTGACGACCCAGAAGTAATGGATGCTGCTGGATTATCCATCACAGGTTTCCTCCAGAAGTATACTGTTCCATGTTGATAATCCCGCTGATCACGGCCAAATTTATGTGTCTGGGTTTCCTGAATTTTCTTAACCACAGAATCCAAGGTCTTCTCCAATTGACCCTCATAAGAGGATAATTTCTCAATGGGGCATTCAGACTTAAATTTAGCCTGTATCACATCCAATTCCTTGTCTAATTCCATAATAGTGTTGGAGTTCAGACCCATCAGTAATTCCAAAAATATTTTGGAGCAACTACCACATGCATCCTCCCATTTCCTGATAAATTCATCATCAACCACAGGGAATGTGGGAATGACACGTACCCTTAGACCTCTGGGTATAAGATTTTTGGAAAGGTATTTACTAAGAAATGCCCTATTCCACCACAGCTTGGTGCGTTTCACCAAAAGCCGCTGCATATTTTTAAAAATATCCTCAATTTTTAAGTCACTTTCAAGTGGTATGCTCGTCTCAACTGTACCAAATACTTGCTCAATTTGACCGAGCCAAGCTTGTTCCTTGGCCCGATAGTCCATGTCCGTTAAAAAGAGGAGAGTACCTGTGCAGAACACAGCAAAAATAGTAATAAAGTTACTTTTCAACATCCACACCATTCTAATAATAATAATAATTACTCCAATATATCATTAATCTACAGTGTGGTATATAAGGACCATGGAAAAATCGCTATAACAACACCAGAACTAAAGAAAAAAAGCGATCAAACTTCCTATGTGAATAAGATGTTTATTGGTGCAAGATATGACAAACATACAAGAGGGTGTACAATCCAGTGCGGACCACAAGCATAAAACAGATGGAACCCGAATGTGTGGATCTCAAACCAAATAGAGTTTGTAGCCAATAGCCATAACACATGTGCATAGCAATATCAGTATATAAATGAGATCCATAAGAGCCCACTGCGGGAGACAATTAGTGAAAAAATAGACATGCCTAACTACATATTGACATTGCTTACCAGATTGTCTCACCGCACACACTGGACGCCACCCCACCCGACGGACGTGCGTTTCGGCGGATGCCTACGTCAGGGGTGGTGTCATGCCAGAAAGTGTGCCGGTATAAAAAGAATCCTGGAGCCAATCAGCCGATGGTAATCCTGATGACGCATGAGCGTCCATAGCGACGGTCCACTGCATCCACCGCCGCGTCACGAGCCAAGCGACGCCCACCAGGTCACGCGGTGATCACATGACCGGGCGAACGGCGCCGCCCACAAGATACAGCGGATGGATGCAAGGAACACGTCATCACTGGGTGCGCATGCGTACAACTACCAAAACGGCACTTAGAGATTTTATGAGCCTCCACACCACAAGGATACATAAATCCAATGCTACAAAGCCCAATCCATATGAAATCACATGAAGGCTAAGTGCAATCGCTACCATTTACGGATGAAATTCTTCTTACCACCACCCACGATGTTAATATAATGATACTGTTTGTGTATATGCTTATGAATATTGCTGTATCTATATCATTATCCCCCGGAGGATATGAAAATATATATATATTATTATAGTTGAGGGAGAATGGGTGAGGTATTCTTATAGCATATACTTTTTTGCACTTAGCCTTCATGTGATTTCATATGGATTGGGCTTTGTAGCATTGGATTTATGTATCCTTGTGGTGTGGAGGCTCATAAAATCTCTAAGTGCCGTTTTGGTAGTTGTACGCATGCGCACCCAGTGATGACGTGTTCCTTGCATCCATCCGCTGTATCTTGTGGGCGGCGCCGTTCGCCCGGTCATGTGATCACCGCGTGACCTGGTGGGCGTCGCTTGGCTCGTGACGCGGCGGTGGATGCAGTGGACCGTCGCTATGGACGCTCATGCGTCATCAGGATTACCATCGGCTGATTGGCTCCAGGATTCTTTTTATACCGGCACACTTTCTGGCATGACACCACCCCTGACGTAGGCATCCGCCGAAACGCACGTCCGTCGGGTGGGGTGGCGTCCAGTGTGTGCGGTGAGACAATCTGGTAAGCAATGTCAATATGTAGTTAGGCATGTCTATTTTTTCACTAATTGTCTCCCGCAGTGGGCTCTTATGGATCTCATTTATATACTGATATTGCTATGCACATGTGTTATGGCTATTGGCTACAAACTCTATTTGGTTTGAGATCCACACATTCGGGTTCCATCTGTTTTATGCTTGTGGTCCGCACTGGATTGTACACCCTCTTGTATGTTTGTCATATCTTGCACCAATAAACATCTTATTCACATAGGAAGTTTGATCGCTTTTTTTCTTTAGTTCTGGTAAATATTTAATAACTAGATGTATTAATTTTAATGTTTTTACATGGGACAATACAGAAGTCCAACAGCCACTTTTAGGATGCCACTAAGTTCACTCAGTGTTTGCTAGTATAATGGCTTAGTAACAATGAGTTTGAGTGTGCAATGCAGGCAGACGTGCTGCAAATATCTGTGCACTACTGGGACTATACAGAAGTCCAATAGCCACGTTTAGGATGCCACTAAGTTCACTCAGTGTTTGCTAGTATAATGGCTTAGCAACAATGAGTTTGAGTGTGCAATGCAGGCAGATGTGCTGCAAATATCTTTGCACTTGTGGGACGATACAGAAGTCCACCAGCCACGTTTAGGATGCCACTAAGTTCACTCAGTGTTTGCTAGTATAATGGCTTAGTAACAAATGAGCTTGAGTGTGCAATGCAGGCAGACGTGCTGCAAATATCTTTGCACTTGTGGGACGATACAGAAGTCCAACAGCCACTTTTAGGATGCCACTAAGTTCACACAGTGTTTGCTAGTATAATGGCTTAGTAACAATGAGTTTGAGTGTGCAATGCAGGCAGACGTGCTGCAAATATCTTTGCACTTGTGGGACGATACAGAAGTCCAACAGCCACGTTTAGGATGCCACTAAGTTCACTCAGTGTTTTCTAGTATAATGGCTTAGTAACAATGAGTTTGAGTGTGCAAAGGGCAGGAGGGTACAGTGGCAGGGCTGTGGGTCTCTGGGTAGAGGAAAGGAAGCCTGCCTTTCTATCCCTCCTAATGGGGAATTGCAGCGAGGAAATCCCTGACCTTAGCTACACAGACGCTGTCATCTTGTGTAGCTGTTAATCTCTGTTTTCACGGACCTGTCACCTATGGCTCTGACCCTGCCGGTATGAGCCCTTAAAAGGACTGATAGAAAGTGCTATCCCTATGCTGTACAGCGCTGTGTATGGAGCGTACACAGCAGTATCGGCGATAGGAGCTGCGTCAGTGATGACTGACACCAAGGACGCAGAAGGCAGATAATGGCGTGCTGGAGGAAAATGTCCGTTTTTATAATGCAGGGACATGTGACATGGACATCCTATCACACATGCCGTTGCTTCTCTGACTAAAAGTCCACTTAGCTGTGTGTGTGTCTGGGATTGGCTGACATGCTGGCCCGCCCCACTACACGCGCGCGCTTAGGGAAGGAAGACAAGGAAAAAAAAAAAATGACGATCGCCATTATCCATACAGCAGTGATCTGAATGCGCTGTTCCCGCACACTATACACTGAAATTTCATAATAGTGTGAGTCACAGAGTGACTTACACTATTACAGCGGAAAGCCAGCTAGTAATTAGCTGGTCTTTTTGCTGCTAGAACCGTTTTCGAACGTATCTAGAACTATCGAGCTTTAGCAAAAAGCTCGAGTTCTAGTTCTATCTAGAACAGCCCCCAAAATCACTCGAGCCGCAAACTGGAGAACCTCGAACCACGAACCGCGCTCAACTCTAGTTGGTTCTCGGTTTCGTGTAGGTGAT
Organism: Anomaloglossus baeobatrachus; assembly: GCF_048569485.1. Classification (NCBI taxonomy): domain Eukaryota; kingdom Metazoa; phylum Chordata; class Amphibia; order Anura; family Aromobatidae; genus Anomaloglossus; species Anomaloglossus baeobatrachus. The sequence goes on along the minus strand of NC_134363.1, from coordinate 108,078,527 downwards.
CTGGTTTGGCTTTCCTCCAGATTTATTCCTTTGCGGGTTTCTTCACCTAAGTTTAAGCCTCGTTTTATTGGCCCTCATCGTATAGTGGAGGTGATTAATCCTGTCTCTTTTTGTTTGGCTCTTACGAATACTTTCAAGATCCATAATGTTTTCCATAAATCCTTGTTAAGGAGACTTGTTGAGCCTGTGCTTCCCGTTGTGGCCCCTCCTGACCCAGTGTTGGTTGATGGTGAGTTGGAGTATGAGATGGAGAAGATCCTGAATTCTCGTCTTGTTAGACGTAGGCTACAGTACCTTGTGAAGTGGAAGGGATATAGACAGGAGGATAACTCTTTGGTTTTAGCCTCTGAGGTTCATGCTGATGAGCTTGTTTGTGTCTTTCATCAGTGGAATCTGGATAGTCCTGGAGGTCCTGGTGAGGGTTTGGTGCCCCCTCCTCAAGGGGGGGTACTGTTGTCAATACGGTCTGGTGGAGTTACTCTCTTGGACTCCCTCCTGTGGTCGCTGAGGTTAGTGGTTAGATTCTGTTCCACAGTTCTACACACCTGGTTTGCAGCTCAAACCTTGATTTTGGATATAGGTGTGTGCTGGCTGTTTATCTCTGTCAGTTGTCTGAAATTCCAGAGACTATAGGAGTCTGTCTCTTGTCCCTCTGGTTTCCCCACTACCAAGCTAAGCTAAGTTCATGGTTTTGTTTTATACTTTTCGTGTGTTATTTGCTTTAAGCTTCTGTGAATTATCTCTGAAGGTTTTTTTGTATCGTATCCTGTTTTGTTTGTGCCTTCAGATAAGGAAGATTTGTCTTCCTAGTCAGTCTCTGCTATGTATTTTTGCAAGGGTTAGTCAGCAGGGTAATTGCTAGTTTTTTCCCACAATGTCACCAGAGTCTTGTACGGATTGTGAACGTGCGAGTATTAGATTACTCCTCCTTTTTTGCCCATTCCATGTAGGAAGTTTTGATAGGGAACTCTTGCGGTTTGTATGAAAAAACCCTATCTTGTCTTTTGTATTTAGTATAGAGTGACCCCTCTTTGCTCCATCTTGCTCTTACTGAGTATGTCTTTTTCATCTTTGCTCACAGTCTGTACATATGGGAGGCTGCCTATTTTTCTTTGGGGAAATCTGTTCTGAGGCAAGATAGTTAGTTACTTTTCACCTTCTACCTTGTAGGTAATGTAGTCCTCCGGCTGGGTTTGAGGAATCTAGAATTGTCAGATATGCTGCCCGGCTACTTCTAGTGTGGTGTTAAGTTCAGGGCTTGTGGTCGGTACGTTATTACCTACGACGTTGGTGAATTGTGCTCATTGTAGTCATTGAACAATGGATCATAACACGCAGCCTACACACTGCATACAGCCATATACACACACATATACACACAGATGCCACCTACACACAGCATATAGCCATATACATATATACACACACAGATGCCACCTACACTTAGCGTACAGCCATATACACACAGATGCCACCTACACCCAGCGTACAGCCATATACACACAGACACCACCTACACACAGCGTACAGCCATATACACACACAAACAGATGCCACCTACACACAGCGTACAGCCAAATACACAGATATACACATACAGACACCACCTACACACAGCGTACAGCCATATACACACAGACACCACCTACACAAAGCGTACAGCCATATACACACACATATACACACAGATGCCACCTACACACAGCTTATAGCCATATACGCATATACACACACAGGCGCCAACTACGCACAGCAAACAGCCTTATACATACAGATTCCACCTACACACAGCATACAGCCATATACACATATGCCACCTACACACAGCGTACAGCCATATACACAGACAGATGCCATCTACACACAGCGTACAGCCATATACACACACACATACGCCACCTACACATAGCGTATAGCCATATATACACACATACACACACAGACGCCACCTACACAAAGCGTACAGCCATATACACACACACATACACACAGATGCCACCTACACACAGCATAAAGCCATATACACACAGACGCCACCTACACACAGCGTACAGCCATATACACACAGATATACACATACAGACACCACCTACACACAGCGTACAGCCATATACACACAGGCGCCACCTACACAAAGCTTACAGCCATACACACACACACAGATTCCACCTACAAACAGTGTACAGCCATATACACACAGACACCACCTACATACAGCATAAAGTCATATATACACACACACACACACACACACACACGCCACATACACACAGAGTACAGCCATATACACAGACCTATAAACACAGACGCCACCTACATAGCGTACAGCCATATATACACAGACACCAACTACACACAGCGTACAGTCATATACACACACAGACGCCACCTACATAGCGTACAGCCATATACACACACATATACGCCACCTACACAGCGTATAGCCATATATACACACATATACACACAAAAACACCACCTACACACAGCGTACAGCCATATACACACACACACAGATGCCACCTACACACAGCATACAGTGTTGTGAATGTTAGTTATGTTTTGGCTGCTGGGAGGCTCCCTCTGGTGGCCAGGAATGGTTTGGACTTGGACCAGGTGTGTTGTGCAATGGGCGTTTCCTTTGCTAACTCTCTGCTTATTTAAATCCTGGTCTGATAGCAGGCTGTGCCGGATGTCAGTTGTTCTTTGTATCACCAGCCTTCTTTATTCTGCTCCACACCACATCTACCCCAGATAAGTGCTTGCTCTTTATTTATTGTTTGGTTCTTTTGCTCTTATCTGGGTTTGTCATTTTCTGTGGTTATTTTCAGTTTATTTGCATGCAGGGATTTTACCCTCAGTTGCATGGCTGGGGAACTCCCTGTAGTTCTGTTTGGAGTATAGCTCCTTTGGGTCCATGTGTTTGTGGCTTGTTGAATTTGTTATGATTCTTGTTTTCTGTTCATTGGTATGACAAAAGCACCTGGTATAGGACTGAGTTCAGATCGTGCGATCTGAGGGCCTTTTTGTACTATCAGGAATTTGGAATTTTGCAGGGTTTTTCTCTGGCCACCATCAGTCCCTTTCCTGTCCTTTCCTATTTTAGTCAGTGGGGCCCTCACGTTTTGCTAATCCTGTCATCTATCTGTGTATTGTGTTTCTCCTATATCACCGCAGTCTTTGAATGTGGGGGGCTTACTATTCTTGTCTATTTTCTGAGGCAGAGCGTTATTCATCTTTCCTTCCTTTAGGATAGTTAGTTCTCCGGCTGTGTTCACGGTGCACAGGATGTTAGTTCACCCCTTGGCTACTTGTAGTTGTGATGGTTAGTAAAGGGATGGCAGCCAGATTAGTTGCCAATGCTCTTGTCACCTTTTACCAATGATTTGTGGTGGTCTTCCATGGTTCCGGATCATAACAGTACATCCAGCCAACAAATTTAAAGGGTACTCTTAAGAAGGAAAAAAAAAAAAAAAAAAAAAAAAAGTCTGCTGAGAATTTTTTTTTTTGGTGTTTTTCCTCTTCTTTGGGTTCCGTGGAAGATTTCTTTTTTTCTAGCATGGATGAATTGGGTGAGCGTGTTGCTCATCTTAATGCTAAGGTTTGTCGTATAGAGTCTTATCTTGCACAGACTCCCCTTGCAGAGCCTAAGATTCCCGTTCCTGAATTTTTTTCGGGGGATCGGGGGATAGGTCGAGATTTTTGAGCTTCAAAAATAATTGTAAATTATTTTTTGACCTGCGCCCTAAGTCCTCAGGGAATCCCGTAGAGCAGGTTAAGATTGTCATCTCCTTACTGCGTGGTGACCCTCAGGACTGGGCCTTCTCTTTAGCGTCTGATGATCCGATTCTCAGTGATGTGGACTCCTTTTTTCAGGCCTTGGGTTTATTATATGACGAACCCAATATTGTGGACCAAGCAGAAAAATTCTTGTTGTCCTTAACTCAGGGTTTGGATTCTGCAGAAACGTTTTGTCAGAAATTTCGAAAGTGGGCAGTCCTTACCAAATGGAATGATGATGCGCTTGCGGCTTTTTTGGAAGGGTGTTGCTGATTCTGTGAAAGATGTAATGGTAGTATTTCCCGTCCCTTCTGGTCTTGATGCCTCTATGACCTTGGCCATTCAGATTGATAGGCGTTTACGTGAGCGCAGGAAGATACCTGCAGGTTTTGTGCCTGTGGAACAGCCTTTGGAGCTTATGGAGTGTGATAGGGTCCTTGCTAATGCTAGTCGGCAGGGGTTCAGACGAAAGAATAGACTGTGCTTCTATTGTGGAGACGCTTCTCATAACATCTGTCTGCCCTAAACGTGAAAGGAGATTGGCTACGTCTGTTACTGTGGGTTCTTTGCAACCAAAGTTTCTTTTGTCTGTCACATGGATTTGCTCATTGTCTTCCATTTCTGCATTTGCCTTTGTGGACTCAGGGGCAGCGCTCAATTTGATGGATTTTGGGTTTCCTAGGGATTGTGGTTTCCCCATGGTTCCTTTGCAAACTCCTATTCCTTTAAGGGGCATTGATGCTACCCCTTTGGCAAAACATAAACCCCAATTTTGGACCCAGGTGCCTATGAGAGTTGCACCAGCGCATCAGGAAACTTGTACATTTTTAGTATTGCATAATCTACAGGATAGTAGAGAAAAAAAGTGGGTATTCAGCTCACCCATGTAAGAACCTTCAGTCTGCGGTTGATGCACGTAGTCCTGCGGACAGGCAGGTCCAGCTTCAGAGTAAACTTTTCTATTACCATAATCTACAGGATACCTTAGTACTGGGATTTCCGTGGTTGCAGACCCATAATCCAGTTCTTGACTGGAGATCCTTGTCAGTAGCTAGTTGGGGTTGTCAAGGTTTGCATCAGGACCTTTCCGTGTCGGCCACGTCTGCTCAGGCAGTTGATGTTCCGGCCTTCTTGTCTGATTTCCGTGTTGTATTTAATAACCAGAAATCTGATTCTCTGCCCCCACACCGGGATTGTGACTGTGCCATTGAGTTGGTGCCCGGTTGCAAATTTCCCAAGGGGCGGATTTTCAACTTGTCTGTGCCCGAACATGATGCCATGCGGTCATACATCAGGGAATCATTGGAGAAGGGGCACATTCGGCCCTCATCTTCTCCTTTGGGTGCCGGCTTCTTCTTTGTTGCTAAGAGAGATGGTTCGTTGAGGCCTTGTATTGATTACCGTCTTCTTAATAAAATTACGGTCAAATATCAGTACCCTTTGCCTCTGATGTCTGATCTCTTCTCTAGAGTGAAGAGTGCCAAATGGTTTACGAAACTGGATCTCAAGGGTGCGTATAATCTCATCCGTATTAAGGAGGGTGATGAATGGAAGACGGCTTTTAATACTCCTGAGGGGCATTTTGAGTACCTAGTGATGCCTTTTGGGCTCACTAATGCACCCTCCGTCTTCCAGGCCTTCATGAATGATATTTTTCGGGACCTTATTGGTACATTTTTGATTCTGTATTTGCATGACATCTTGATTTTTTCTGATGATTGGGACTCTCATGTTGGGCAAGTACGGGATGTTTTGCAGATACTTAAGGATAATGCACTGTACGTTAAGGGGTCAAAGTGCCTCTTTGGGGTGCAAAGGATTTCCTTTTTGGGCTTCATCTTGTCTCCCTCCGCTATCAAAATGGACCCGGTTAAGGTTCAGGCTATTTACGACTGGGTGCAACCGACTTCTCTAAAATCCCTGCAGCAGTTTTTGGGGTTTGCTAATTTTTACCGTAAATTTATAGCCAAATTTTCTGCTATTGTCAAACCTCTGACAGATTTGACAAAGAAGGGAGCTGATGCTGAGCATCGGACCCCAGAGGCAATTGTGGCCTTCCAGGAGCTTAAAAGGCGATTCACTTCTGCCCCAGTCCTGCAGCAACCTGATGTGTCTCGCCCGTTTCAAGTTGAGATCGATGCCTCAGAGATCGGAGCAGGTGCTGTTCTGTCTCAACGAGACGCTACTTCGGGTAAACTTAAGCCCTGTGCCTTTTTCTCTCGGAAGTTTGCTCCTTCTGAATGGAATTATGATGTGGGGAACCGGGAATTATTCGCTATGAAGTGGGCATTTGAAGAGTGGAGGCATTGGTTGGAGGGGGCTAGGCATCAAGTTGTGGTGCTTACGGACCACAAGAATCTCATCTATCTGGAATCGGCCAAGAGGTTGAATCCTCGGCAGGCCAGGTGGGCTTTGTTTTTTACCTGGTTTAATTTTGTGGTCTCTTTTTTGCCGGACACCAAGAAGGTTAAGGCCGATGCCGTTTCCAGGAGTTTCTGTGCTGACTCTTTGGAGGTTGTCGAACCGTCTACTATCCTGAATGATGGTGTATTTTTTGTCGGCTATTTCGCCTGATCTGCGGTTGGCACTGGCGGAATTTCAGAGGGATAAACCTGAGAGATGTCCTACAGGGAAACTGTTTGTCCCAGACCAATGGAGAGACCGAGTTGTCTCTGAGGTTCATTGCTCTGTTTTGGCGGGTCATCCTGGCATTTTTGGTACTGGGGATCTTGTGACACTCTTTTTGGTGGCCTTCCTTGTCCCGGGATGTCCGTCGTTTTGTGCAGTTGTGTGGAGTTTGTTCTAGGTCCAAGCCCTGTTGTTCACGTTCTAGTGGGCTATTATTGCCTTTGCCGGTACCTAAGAAACCTTGGACGCACATCTCTATGGATTTTATTTCAGAGCTTCCCATCTCTCAGAAAATTACTGTGATTTGGGTGATCTGTGACAGATGGTTCACTTGGTTCCCCTATCTAAGTTGCCATCTTCATCAGAGTTGGTGCTTTTGTTTTTCCAACATGTTGTTTGTTTGCATGGTATTCCCGAAAACATTGTTTCTGACAGAGGGGTGCAGTTTGTACCAGGTTTTGGAGGATTTTTTGCTCCAAATTGGGTGTTCAGCTGTCTTTTTCCTCCGGTGTTTCATTCTCAGACCAACGGTCAGACTGAAAGGGCTAACCAGACCCTGGAGACCTATTTGCGATGTTTTGTTTCTGCGGATCAGGATGACTGGGTTTCGTTTTTGCCTTTAGCTGAATTTGCCCTTAACAATAGAGCTAGCTCTACCACATTGGTGTCCCCCTTTTTCTGCAATTTTGGGTATCACCCTAGGTTCCTCTTAGGGCAGCTTGAGGCGTCTGACTGTCCAGGGGTGGATTCGGTGGTCAACAAAATGCAGCAGATTTGAGGGCAGGTAGTGGATAAATTGTTTCAGTCCCAAGAAACTGCCCAAAAGTTTGCCAACCGGCGTCGGACTGTTGGTCCCCGATTTAAAGTAGGGGACATGGTGTGGTTGTCCTCTAAAAATATTCCTATGAGAGTTCCATCTCCTAAATTTAAGCCCAGATTTATTGGACCTTATAAGGTTTCGGAGATTATTAACCCTGTATCTTTCCGTTTGACTCTGCCTGCGTCATTTAAGATTCACAATGTCTTCCATAAGTTCTTGTTGAAGAAACATGTGGAGCCAACAGTTCCTGCAGCAGTGCCTCCTGTTTTGGTACAAGGGGATCTGGAGTATGAGGTTGAAAAAATTCTGGATTCCCGTCGCAGCTTCAGTACTTTGTGAAATGGAAGGGTTATGGGCAGGAGGATAACTCTTGGGTTGTGGCTTCTCACATTCATGCGGACAGGTTGGTTTGCGCCTTCCATCATGCTCATCCCGAGCGACCCGGTGGCGTTGTTGAGGGTTCGGTGACCCCTCCTCAAGGGGGGGGGGTACTGTTGTGAATGTTAGTTATGTTTTGGCTGCTGGGAAGCTCCCTCTGGTGGCCAGGAATGGTTTGGACTTGGACCAGGTGTGTTGTGCAATGGGCGTTTCCTTTGCTAACTCTCTGCTTATTTAAATCCTGGTCTGATAGCAGGCTGTGCCGGATATCATTTGTTCTTTTTATCCCCAGCCTGCTTCATTCTGCTCCACACCACATCTACCCCAGATAAGTGCTTGCTCTTTATTTATTGTTTGGTTCTTTTGCTCTTATCTGGGTTTGTCATTTTCTGTGGTTGTTTTCAGTTTATTTGCATGCAGGGATTTTCCCCTCAGTTGCATGGCTGGGGAACTACCTGCAGTTCTGTTTGGAGTATAGCTCCTTTGGGTCCATGTGTTTGTGGCTTGTTGAATTTGTTATGATTCTTGTTTTCTGTTCATTGGTATGACAAAAGCACCTGGTATAGGACGGAGTTCAGATCGTGCGATCTGAGGGTCTTTTTGTACTATCAGGAATTTGGAATTTTGCAGGGTTTTTTCTGGCCACCATCAGTCCCTTTCCTGTCCTTTCCTATTTTAGTCAGTGGGGGCCTCACGTTTTGCTAATCCTGTCATCTATCTGTGTATTGTGTTTTTCCTATATCACCGCAGTCTTTGAATGTGGGGGGCTTGCTATTCTTTATATTAAGTGAAGGGAAATTTAAAGTAACAATTATATCTATAAACCCTTAAAACATCATTTTATTAATAGGCTTAAAAACATCAAAAATACACACTATAGAACCTAAAGTGCACAGGTGGAGAAGGGAGGAGGGTAAAGGATAAAAAACCCCTAAATATAAACCTCCCTCCTGTCCACTACCTCGCGCGGGGGTTGGCACCCTAAAGACACGATGTGGCGCCCCCACTCACCGCCGGCTATCCTTAGCCTGCCCTAATTCACCCTATCGGCAGGTATGAAAGGTGCTCAGAAACTAATAAAGTGCAAAAGTGCGGATAGCCAATGAGGTATAAAAAGAGGATCATGTAAATCAATTTGCCTTATTACCTCATATTCAGAAGTAGATGAGGTAGGTATAGCTTTTTTAGAGGTTAGGCGAGGATGCGCCAATAAAAAAATTGGAGGGGACCTTAATAACTGTCTCCTAACCACTCCCTACCTCAAGCGGGGGTCGGCACCCTAGAAACACGATAAAATATGGCGCCCCCACACCACGAAGGCTGCCTCTAAAGAGTCCCTATTGCACCCTGTCAGACAGTATGCATACAAATATAAAGTGCCTGTGCTGTGGACCTAAAGTGCATAGTGATAAATATATAACGATAAGGAGGCACTTATACTAGGATGCAATAATGAATTTACAGCAGCATTTTAAACCAGAAAGTGCATGTGCTTAATCAAAAATGCAGGGGACTAAAAAAGGGGTGTACTCATCACTGATACATGATCCAGTTGTCGCCTTTGGTTGCCTCAACGCGTTTCTCCCTCCAGGGTCATCAGGAGGCCTGATATTCAACGTGACAGACAGATGTAAAGATGAGCAGATGAGAAAAGGGGCCTGATGCCAGCAGCTCCCTTTTAAACTGAACCAGGCACCTCTAAGCCCACCCCTTCCCAGCCCCACCCCCCAACCCACACCCCCTTCCCCAGATATGGATAATATACTTAAATGTTCATAATTAGTCCATCGGCATGTTTATCAATATTTGGTGCCACATAGGCGTTACTCACACGCCTCGTAGCAACTACTGTAATCCTCCCACCGGCCGATTCGGACATGTGGAGGCCGTTTGCGTTCCAGGGTGAACCGCATCACATGACCGGAAGTGATGCTACGATACCCAGCATCAAACCGGAAGTGACGCGGTAACAACCACGGTCATGTGACCGGTGTTTGCCTTCCAGTCTGGAACGCACCACCATGTTAATGACCGGTGCAATAGGGGCAGGGAACCCCCCTTCCTTCCTCCAAATCATTGCTAAATATAAACCAGGGCATCAATCATCCCACATCCATACAGACGACCATAGAGGGACAATAGATAAACAAAGGTATACATATGTATACATAGATAGTATCTGTCCCCATCAATTATTATAATATAATATATCTATATATATCTGGGGAGGGGGGTGTGAATTGGGGGGTGGGGCTGGGAGGGGGTGGGCTTAGAGGTGCCTGGTTCAGTTTAAAAGGGAGCTGCTGGCATCAGGCCCCTTTTCTCATCTGCCCATCTTTACATCTGTCTGTCACGTTGAATATCAGGCCTCCTGATGACCCTGGAGGGAGAAACGCGTTGAGGCAACCAAAGGCGACAACTGGATCATGTATCAGTGATGAGTACACCCCTTTTTTAGTCCCCTGCATTTTTGATTAAGCACATGCACTTTCTGGTTTAAAATGCTGCTGTAAATTCATTATTGCATCCTAGTATAAGTGCCTCCTTATCGTTATATATTTATCACTATGCACTTTAGGTCCACAGCACAGGCACTTTATATTTGTATGCATACTGTCTGACAGGGTGCAATAGGGACTCTTTAGGGGCAGCCTTCGTGGTGTGGGGGCGCCATATTTTATCGTGTTTCTAGGGTGCCGACCCCCGCTTGAGGTAGGGAGTGGTTAGGAGACAGTTATTAAGGTCCCCTCCAATTTTTTTATTGGCGCATCCTCGCCTAACCTCTAAAAAAGCTATACCTACCTCATCTACTTCTGAATATGAGGTAATAAGGCAAATTGATTTACATGATCCTCTTTTTATACCTCATTGGCTATCCGCACTTTTGCACTTTATTAGTTTCTGAGCACCTTTCATACCTGCCGATAGGGTGAATTAGGGCAGGCTAAGGATAGCCGGCGGTGAGTGGGGGCGCCACATCGTGTCTTTAGGGTGCCAACCCCCGTGCGAGGTAGTGGACAGGAGGGAGGTTTATATTTAGGGGTTTTTTATCCTTTACCCTCCTCCCTTCTCCACCTGTGCACTTTAGGTTCTATAGTATGTATTTTTGATGTTTTTAAGCCTATTAATAAAATGATGTTTTAAGGGTTTATAGATATAATTGGGGCTTGCTATTCTTGTCTATTTTCTGAGGCAGAGAGTTATTCATCTTTCCTTCCTTTAGGATAGTTAGTTCTCCGGCTGGGTTCGCGGTGCACAGGATGTTAGTTCACCTCTCGGCTACTTCTACTTGTGATGGTTAGTAAGGGGATGGCGGCCAGATTAGTTGCCAATGGTCTTGTCACCTTTTACCAATGATTTGTGGTGGTCTTCCATGGTTCCGGATCATAACAATACAGTCATACACACACACAGATGCCACCTACACACAGCGTACAGCCATATACACACAAACGCCACCTACACACAGCATACAGCCATATACACACAAACGCCACCTACACACAGCGTACAGCCATATACACACACATATACACACAGCGTACAGCCATATACATACACACATAAACACAGACGCCACCTACACACAGTGTAAAGCCATATATACACAGTTGCCACCTACACACAGCGTACAGCCATATACACACACGCACAGACGCCACCTACACACAGCATACATCCATATACACACATCTACACACACAGACACCACCTTCACACAGTGTACAGCCATATATACACACACACATATACACACACAGATGCCACCTACACACAGCATACAGCCATTTACATCACACACACACACCTGGATACTCACCTATCTCCAGCGATGCTGTCCCTGATGTCCGCAGTGCTTCCAACTCCACAGTGGACTGAATATTCAGTGAGTATAATGAGCGGTCAGGAGCGGGAGGCAGCAGCGTACTGCCAAATATACACACATATACACAAATGACATGTACACACAGCGTACTGCCATGTACACACAGCAAACAGCCATATATACACACTCATGTACACGGATGACATGTACACACACGTACACGTACAGCCATATACACACACATATACACAGACTACAGGTACACACAGCGTACAGCCATTTACACACACATATATAGATGACACGTGCACACAGCGTACAGCAATATCCACACACATGTACACAGATAACATGTAAACAAAGTGTACAGCCATATATACACACACACACACGTACAGAGACGACATGTACACACACCGTACAGCCATACATACACACATGTACACAGATGACAGGGACTACACCTCCCAGCATGTCCATGTTATATAAGTACAGGAGAGAACTACACCTCCCAGCATGTCCATGTTATATAATTAAAGGAAGGAACTCCTGGGCCTTGGGCCTCCCCGGCTGCTGTCACACAGCTAAATACATAGATATATCATTTCTTAATACGATAAACATAGATGATAGATATATTATTATTATTTATTATTATAGCGCCATTTATTCCATGGTGCTTTACAAGTGAAAGAGGGTATACGTACAACAATCATTAACAGTACAAGACAGACTGGTATAGGAGGAGAGAGGACCCTGCCCGCGAGGGCTCACAGTCTACAGGGAATGGGTGATGGTACAATAGGTGAGGACAGAGCTGGTTGCGCAGTGGTCTACTGGACTCAGGTCTATTGTAGGTTGTAGGCTTGTTGGAAGAGGTGGGTCTTGAGGTTCCTCTTGAAGCTTTCCACGGTAGTGGAGAGTCTGATGAGCTGAGGTAGAGCGTTCCAGAGTATGGGGGATGCACGGGAGAAATCTTGTACGCGATTGTGGGAAGAGGAGATAAGAGAGGAGCAGAGAAGGAGATCTTGTGAGGATCTGAGGTTGCGTGCAGGTAGGTACCGGGAGACTAGGTCACAGATGTAGGGAGGAGACAGGTTGTGCATGGCTTTGTATGTCGTGGTTAATGTTTTGAACTGGAGTCGTTGGGCGATGGGAAGCCAGTGAAGGGACTGGCATAGTGGCGAGGCTGGGGAGTAGCGAGGGGAGAGGTGGATTAAGTGGGCCGCAGAGTTTAGGATAGATTGGAGGGGTGCAAGATTGTTGGAAGGGAGGCCAGAGAGCAGGAGGTTGCAGTAGTCGAGGCGGGAGATGATGAGGGCATGCACTAATGTTTTTGCAGATTCTTGGTTAAGGAAAGCACGGATCCGGGAGATATTTTTGAGTTGTAATTGGCATGAGTTGAAGAGGGCTTGGATGTGTGGCTTGAAGGATAGAGCAGAGTCGAGGGTTACTCCAAGGCAACGAGCTTGTGAGACTGGGGTGAGTGAGCAACCATCAAGTTTGATGGAAAGGCTTGTTGGAGGAGATGAGTGAGGAGGAGGAAAGACAATGAACTCTGTTTTGTCCATGTTAAGCTTTAGGAATCGTGCAGAGAAGAAGGACGAAATAGCAGACAGACATTGTGGTAGTTTGGTTAGTAGAGAGGTAATGTCAGGTCCAGAGAGGTAGATCTGTGTGTCATCGGCATAGAGATGATACTGGAAGCCGTGGGACTCTATGAGCTGTCCCAGGCCGAAGGTGTAGATGGAGAACAGCAGGGGTCCAAGAACTGAGCCTTGGGGGACACCAACAGATAGGGGGCGAGATGAGGAAGTGGTGTGAGAATGGGAGACGCTGAAAGTTCGGTCAGTTAGGTATGAGGAGATCCAAGATAGGGCCAAGTCTGTGATGCCCAGAGATGAGAGAATCTGTAGTAGGAGGGAATGGTCTACTGATATATATATATATATATGTATATATATATATATATAATTATATATATATGACATATATAGATCAAGGAGACATTATAGCTAAAGATATACATAGTTTACCCGTACATACATAATATATTTACATCAATATACCCAATACATAGAAATAGAATATAATAACATTTCTATTTATTGTGTTTCTGTTACTGTTATGTCAAAGTAAGAAGCTTTGCCATTAATTTTGACGTGAATTAATTGTATCCTCTCACTTCCTTTGTGTTTTATAGTCCATTTTGGGGTTGGACAATCACACACACAAAACTGCAGAACACAATGTATCACCTCCAATTATAGTCACAACAGCTTACAAGAGACCATATAGTGTAAACAAACACACAGCACACAGGGGAGACACCACGTAGTGAACACAGCTCAAGAAACACAACAACCGATACCAATATACAGCACACAACAAGGAAGAGACAATGCACAGGGGTGAAAGAGGTCAAATGACACAACATATACAATACACAAATGCAGAGGGATAACATACGACAGATATGTTGAAAAGCGGAAACAGTGTGTCATATGTCCACTGCTCCTGCCAGCACCACTAAGCATAGACAGATCAGGGGCGTAACGACCGCGGTCGCAGAGGTCGCCACTGCGACCGGGCCCGCAGGGTTATAGGGGCCCGGCAGCCGCTCTGCAGAGCTGGCTGCCGGGCCCCTATGTGCAGTGCCGCTGTGTAGTGGCCGACAATGCGACCGTCAGGGGGCCAGCCTGTGAGTCAGGGGAGCCCAGTGTCAGTAGAGGGGCCCCTGACCTGGAGAGGCCACCAGCCGTTTCTGAGCTGCAGCAGAGCAGGAGTGCTCCTGACCTGCACAGCAGACGGAATCTCTATCCTGCAGGACCTGCGATGACGTCATGCCCATGTGACTGTGTGGGAGGAGACACAGGATGCCGGGCAGAAAGCAAAGATACTGAATCCTGAAGGAGATTGGGACACATGACTGGTAATAAGAAAAGAGGGGACATGAGGGGGAGAGGGGCTGCAGGGTGAGTGGCATATGAGGGCTGCAGACTGTGACAGAAGGATGTGAAGGGGTGCAGAGTGTTTGAGAGGGGTAAGTTGGGGTACAGGCAGGGTGAGATATGTGGGCAGGGTGTGTGAGATGTGGGGGTGTAGTGTGTGTGATATGGGGGTGCAGGCTGTATGGGGAGCAGGGTGTGTGAGATATGGGGGTGTAGTGTGTGTGTGATATGGGGGTGCAGGTTGTATGGGGAGCAGGGTGTGTGAGATATGGGGGTGTAGTGTGTGTGATCTGGGGGTTGCAGGCTGTATGGGGAGCAGGGTGTGTGAGACGTGGTGTAGTGTGTATGATATGGGGGTGCAGGCTGTATGGGGAGCAGGGTGTGTGACATATAGGGGCAGGGGCTTAACTACCGCGGTCGCAGGGGTCGGAAGGAAAAGAGAGGTACTTGTTTTTTTATTTTGCTGGATGCATAACACATGGAGGCCTGGAGGGGCCTGGCTGCATGACACATGGAGGCCTGGAGGGGCCTGGCTGCATGACACATGGAGGCCTGGAGGGGCCTGGCTGCGTGACACATGGAGGCCTGGGGGTGATGACTCCATGATACATGGAGGTCTATGGGACTGCATAATAAACATGAAGGACACCTTATACATGGAATATAGGGGTGCATTATACATGGAGGCATATGGGGCTGCATAATACAATATGATGATTTATGGCGCTGCATTATAATACATATAGGACTATGGGGGCTACATTATAATATATGGAAGACTATGATGGCTACCTTATACATGGACTATGGGTGTGCGTTATAAAACATGGAGGACTATGTGGTGCAGTATAATATATGAAGAACTATGGGGTGAATTATAATACATGGAGAACTATGGGGTGTGCATTATACTATATGGAGGACTATGGGGGTGCATTATAATATATGATGGGTTATGTGGGACCCTTTATATTATAGGGAAGGCTATGTGGGGGCCATTATAGTATTTGGAGATCTATATACAAGGGGGGACAAAGATACAAGTATGGGATGGTAATGTTTTGTGCTGAGGGAAAAAGGCTCTTTCCCTCAGCACCCAGCTTTCCCATGCTCTGCTATACATCTCTCAGCACCCAGCTTTCCCATGCTCTGCTGTACATCTCTCAGCACCCAGCTTTCCCATGCTCTGTTATGGGAAAGCTGGGTGCTGATGGAAAGATGTATAGCAGAGCATGGGAAAGCTAAGTGCCGAGGACAAGATGGATATCAGAACATTGGAAAGCTGGGTGCTGATAGAGGGATTTCAGATCATGGGAAATCTGTATGCTGAGGGTAAAAGCCAAGTGTCAACGTCATTATCCTGTACCCCTAGTGTCAGTGTCATTATCCCATACCTTAAGTGTCGGTGTACGTGGAGGGGGGCCCCGGTCCAAATTTTGCACCAGGGCCCATCAAACTCTAGTTACGCCACTGAGACAGATGTTCATAGCATTAGGCCTATTTCTAGTTATACTCTATGGAGGACTATGTCAGGCCCATTATACTATATGGAGAGCTATGTGAGGCTATTATACTATATGGAGGACTATGTGAGGCCAATTACTATATGGAGGACTATGTGTGGCCCATTATACTATATGGAAGGCTTTGTGGGGCCATTATAATATTTAGAGAGCTATGAAGGAGCCTTTATACTTTATATAGAGTTATATGAGGTCCATTATACTGTGTGCAAGCATTTATACAGTGGGAAGGATTGTGTGGGTTCTGTCATACTGTGCGGACGGCAGTGTGGGAGAAATTATACTATTTGGAGTATAGTAAGAGCCATTATACTGTATAGAGGGCTGTGTGTGGGTCATAGTTGGAGATCTTACTGTGTTGGGGGGGGGGGGGGGGGTAACCATTCATTGCCAGGGTAATTGAAAGGGGGGTACAGTAGGGTTGTCATACTGTGCATGTGGAGGGTCCTGTGGAAGACTTTACTGTGGGGTATCATACAGTGTTTGTGGGGCACTTGTGTTGCCATCATATTTTGTGGCTGCAATGAAAGGGGAATCTAAGAGCTTCAATAAGAGGAAAGTTACATGGTAAGGGCTACAAAGTTGAGATATGCTCTTCTCTGACCAGCTGAATATTATTATTATTATTATGGTTGTTTTTTTGGGGGGGGGGGGGCACAATTAGAAATTTTGCTTTGGGGCCCCATGATTTCTATGTATGCCCCTGCATAGGAGTGAAAATAGGATTATACATATTCACTAGCAGTTTATATGCATGTGTTTGTTATATAAAATAGGCTAGATTGGTATCTATCTATACTTGATGGAAAGCTTTACTTATGAGACATATGTGACCATCTGTATACAAACAGCAGGATTTAAAACCTATGGACACCTGTCTGATTAATTAACATGTGCTAGATACTGTATCTCTCTAACATGCAAATGTAATTTAGTACCTGCTATGGCATTTGGCGCCACCTGCTGGTGGTACACTGTTTTAAATGTAATTTTAAAAATTCTGTTCTTACTAAAAATTTGGCATTTTAAGGCTACTTTGGTCTTGCTACAAAATTTCTTTATTTGTTTCTATGTCTGCTGATTAGAACAGCAAACATGTGGGGCTAACAGGTGTGGGTGGATCCATGATCCACCCACACCTGCTTGCCATTTAGATTGCGCGGTCAATATGTGACAGCACAATTTAAATGGCCGAGGCGCCATTCCCTCTTGCCATTGGAGGCCCTGTGATGACATTGTCGCACCCAGGGATATGGGGTACTCGGTTCCGGGCAGTGTCTCATTTGGGGAATGTCATGAGGGTGGGCGTTACCCGTGTCCGTGCCCTGGGCCCTTTTTGTAATGGGGATATATTTACAGGGGATTTGTGAATAAGTTATTTGTGACGCCACTTGCAGTGTTGCGGCTAAGTATAGGGAGCCGCCGCTGCAGAGTGTCTCTACTGGGGCTGATGTTATTGCAAGTAGTATGGTAGACCCTCTGCAAGTAGGGTATTGCCCCAGTGGGTGTATAGTGCGGTAAATGTTTGAAGGAGTCCAGACAGGTATTCAGTGCAACTGGTTTACTCACTGTTCTTAAGGTGTTAGCTGGTTGCCCGAGACCGGCTGGTTTCACCTCCAGGTCCCCTTCGTCCCAGTGCCAGTATGGTTTCTCTGGTACCTTCTTCCCTGCACCTGTCTCTGGTAAGTTTGTTCCCATGGTATGGAACATTGAGGGTCCTCAGTTTGTGGTTTGTCCACCTCTGTCCGCCTGACGGTAGCGTGAACCCTGTGAGGTTGGAGTCTCTGGTCCTGTCCCTGGTTTTCCCTTTGCTACTGAATCTTCGGATTCTTTAGGGTCAACAAGGTCCTTGATGGTCCCCTTTACTGTTCAGGTGTTAATAGGTCGGCTTGAAGCTCTTTCCTATTCCTGGGGTCCTGTACCCCGTCGGTGGGTCAGTCCAGGAGTACTCCACCGGCAACCACCTCTCCTGGGTACCAGGTCACCGTCAACCCGAGTCAGGGTGTCACTTCACTTCCACCTTCACACCTCTGCTGTCAACACTGAACTGACTACGTCTGCTCTCTTTCACTGCAGACTTCCTTCTCTTACTGTCTTCCTGTGTCCTGACTACTCTCCACAGTCTGCCCCTCCCACCTGGTCAACTAGTGGACTGGAGTGGCTCCACCTCTAGGCGGCCATCTATGGTCCCACCCTGTCTAAGTACCATTGTATAGGGGATTGTTGGGGAAAACTAGAATTACCTGGGTTTTTGTTGGTACCGGCACTAGGGTTCTGGGTACCTAAAGGGGTAGGCCCTGCATCCTGGTGGGGATGCAGAACCTTGTATCACCCTGATGGTCTCAGGGGCGCTACAACATCACGGGAAGCCAATGGTTGTCATGACAGCTCGGGGTCATGTGATGACCCCTGTCGCGATCATGACGTACTTTCTGTAAGAGCTGACAGAGCGGCAGCTATTAAAGGAACAGTGCATTTTTGCTTATCAGAGCTGTGCAGCACTGATCAACAAAAATTAACAAACAAACAATCAGACAGTAGGGCGACTAGTAAAATAAATAAAAAAGGTAAAAAGTTTTAAAAAATATGAAAAAATATAAAAAGCCTAAAAGTTCAAATCATCCCCCATTTGCCCCATTGAAAATAAAACAGTGTTAAAAAAATAATAAATGTACACATATTTGGTATTGCCGCATTTAGAAATGCCCAATCTATCAAAATATAAAATCAATTAATCTGATCGGTACAGAAAGCGATGAGAAAAGAATTCCAAACAACAAAATTATATTTTTTGGTTGCTGCAAATTTTTTTTAAAATGCAATTACAGGAGATCAAAAAGTAGCATCTGCACAAAAATGGTATACTGTATGTGACGCCCTGGACTAGCCAGGTAGTCACAGTTAGGCCTTTGCACTACATCCATCCCCAAATAAGGTAACAGCAGCCAACCTATTAAACCCTGGTCACCTCCCTCTGGGTTTGATGTCCACACCATGGGGGCGGAGCCAGGCAGTTGGCCACACCCCCCAGGAGTTCACATTCCTAGAGGCAGGAAAACACGTTCAGATAAGTTTTAGGAGAGGAGTTAAGAGGAGTAAAACCTGTCTGTGTCCTGACTACTGGGTAGGCGCCTGGGCACTTTGGCTAGGAGGCAGACAGTGGTGGCCATCTGCAGGAGTCAGAAAGACAGCCCGGTGGAACCGTAGGTAGCCGGGACAGGGTAGTGGGCCGCCGGTACCGAACCGGGGAACCAGCTGGAAACCGGAGCACAAGTGATGGTACTCAGACCCTGAAATGCGGTCACGAATCTACCAGACCCCATTAATTAACTGATTGAGGTCTGGACTCTAGGTCCTTTCCCACCCAAAGTCCCAAAAGAAGGCAACAGCCCACCGATTCCAGATAACGGTCACCGCCAAGGGCCAAGAGATCCAACGGGCCAGCGCCTGCGGGCAACGGGCTCTCCCGATGTACACGCCGGGGAGCGGGACACCCGTCGCTGAAGCGCGGTTGTCCAATTCTACAAAACAGGTGCAGGAGAACACAGACACCATCAACCGTTTTGGGGACCGAAGCAACCGGCTGCGGGCACTGACCATCCTCCATTTGGTTTTCCAGAGACTCCTGTGTGTTTGTCAGAGTGAGTACCATCGTGCCTGCGCGCCACGCACCAACACTGCACCACATCAACCGTGTCCCAGGGCCACCACCCCCTGCCCACGGAGGGGTTAACATCTCCCCCGGGGTGCTACATTCACCACAACCCGTGGGTGGCGTCACAAACTCTAATCTAATCCAAAAACCCCTCTCAACACACCAGCCCCCTTTCAGAGCGACGTGACCCCCGATCCGGAGACGCTCGAGCCACCGACACATGAGCCCGGATCCGAGCGGCTTGGCTGCAGCCGAGCGCAGGGCGGTACACATCGACTCTTCTGGCATCACGAACAGGATTGAACCAGCCCACTTACCTGTGGAAGTCCGCCTTGAAGTCAGCGGTGGGAAAATCGCGAAGTCCACCATCTTGCCGCCATATTGTGGCGCGAAAATTCTGCCTAAGCCGTCTTCCCCGAAGAAAGAATGCGAAAGCGAAGCCCCGCCCCCTGGGAACAGAGAGGGTCGGAGAGCGCACGGCTGCAAAAGAAGTCGTGCAGCAGGTGTGCTGTGAAAAGACCAAGGGGGGACGGAGGGAAGATGTCTGCGCCCAACGTGGATGGTGACGGAGCGCCGCCTGCGAGAGCAGCGGCACCCAATGATGGGAACGTGGCGGCCCTCGCTCCGGTCGCACGAGCAGGGGAGGCCGCGGGTCCGGTGGTCGCCCAGGTAATGCTGATCTCCTTGCCCTACGTGCCCGGTGCTACCTGGCTACCCCAGTACGATGGGAAGCCTGACGCTTTGCAGGTATTTCGGAAAAAGATATGCAAGAAAGGTAGAGGGTAGATCCAGCAAACTACCGTCCAGTAAGCCTGACATCAGTAGTATGCAAAGTTTTTGAGGGCATTTTAAGGGATGACATGCAAAAATATATTGCAGAAAATAATATGATAACTGACAAACAGCATGGATTCATGAAAGATAAGTCGTGTCTAACCAACCTGTTGGGGTTCTATGAGGGGGTAAGTTCAAACCTGGATATTGGTAATGCAGCTGATGTGATTTATTTGGACTTTGCAAAGGCATTTGATACTGTACCACATAATAGCCTTATACTAAAGCTCCAGAAGCAAGGACTAGGGGACACAATATGCAACTGGGTAAGGAATTGGCTAAGAGATAGGAAACAAAGAGTAGTCATAAATGGTACATTCTCTAAATGGGCTATAGTCAGCAGTGGGGTGCCGCAGGGATCTGTGCTTGGAACGATTCTTTTTACTCTCTTTATTAATGACCTTGTGGATGGGATTGATAGTACAGTGTCAGTCTTTGCCGATGACACCAAACTATGTAGGATATTAAAAACTGACCTGGATAGTACAATATTACAAAAAGATCTGGATAAGATGTCAGAATGGGCAGATACTTGGCAAATGAGATTTAATGTTGATAAATGTAAAGTAATGCACCTAGGACGGAGTAATCCTATAGCTGCGTATACATTAAATGGAAGTAAACTCGGGACTACAGAACAGGAGAAGGACTTGGGTATTCTCATTACAAATAAGCTGAGCAGCAGCACTCAATGTCAAGCAGCAGCTGCTAAAGCAAACAAGATTTTAGGGTGTATAAAAAGAGAGATTAGATCCCGTGATCCCAACGTATTGTTACCCCTCTATAAATCACTTGTAAGACCACATCTGGAATACGGGATCCAGTTTTGGGCTCCACATTTTAAAAAGGACATTCAGAAGTTAGAGTCAGTTCAAAGGCGGGCAACTAGACTATTACAAGGAATGGAAGGCCTCCCATATGATGACAGGTTGAAAAAGTTAGATATGTTTAGCTTAGAAAAAAGACGTCTCAGAGGAGATCTCATTTATATGTATAAATACATGTGTGGTCAATATAAAGGACTGGCACATGACTTATTTCTTCCAAAAACAATACTAAGGACCAGGGGGCACTCACTGCGAGTGGAAGAAAAGCGATTCCGACACCTAAATAGGAAAGGGTTCTTTACAGTTAGAGCGGTCAGACTGTGGAATACACTACCACAAGAGGTTGTAATGGCAGATACTATAACAGCTTTTAAAAAAGGGCTGGATGATTTCCTCAGTACACAAAACATTGTTGGTTATAAATGACTTAGTGACTAAATGTAGAACTGGTGGAGGAAGGTTGAACTAGATGGACCTAGGTCTTTTTTCAACCTAAGTAACTATGTAACTATGTAACTATGTAAGATCCTTGATCTATATGCCATGACCGGGAGACAGCGTGCAACGGTAGTGCTAGGGCAGCTGACCGGCGCTGCCAAGCAGGAGGTGGAAACCTGGGCAGACGCGGACCGGGCCTCAGTGGCTACCATCTTTGAGAAACTCCAGGCTGCCTTTGAAACCCGCACGGAGGCGGAATTGCGAATGCAGTTTTATCAATGTCGGCAGCGGCCGGTGAACAGTATAAGAGACTATGCTTTACGTCTGCAGACAGCTCTCCGTACCCTGAAGCGGGTAAACCCCCTCAGCGAGGCTGACAGCAACAAGATGCTAGTAGAGCAGTTCTTGCAGGCACTGGGGTCTGCTGAGGACCTCAAGCAGCTGCGGTTATGGACTTTGGAGCATGCCGACTTAGACTTTGCAGTGCTGAAGGAGCGGGCCATCAAGGCCCTGCAGGCCCCGACTACCGGCACTCCTGAGGCGGCCCCATGGCTGGTCGACACTGCCCCTGTCTCGGTAGCGCCCCCTCTCTTGGCCCTGCTGGCCCCGGCTGCACCCATCGGGGCGATGGAGGAGCTAGCTTCGCAAGTCCAACGCATGAACAAAGACATCACCCGGATCCTCGCCGCACTCCAGTTACCAACGAGAATCAAGCCCATGGAGAAGATCCAGCTCGCCGACAGCCCAGAGGACGTCCTTTGGATGCAGTGGAGAAGGAACAACGACCCACGGTACGAACCGCCCGTCTGCTACAAGTGCAACAAGACGGGCCACTACTCTAGGCGATGCCCGTTAAACGAGCAACCCCTGAGGCCATGGGCCAATCCTCAGGAGTAGACCCTTGTGGCCCAGCTGATTGGCAGGATCGGTACATTGGAGGCCGCCCCATCAACTCCCTGGCGGTGGATGGAGTCCCGACCATGGCCCTGCTTGACACTGGATCCCAGGTAACCACCATGCCTTATTCGTTGTACCAGCGGTATTGGGATGATAGTGAATTGGCCCCTCCAGACGATGGCCTGACTATTATTGCGGCCAATGGGCTTCCTATGGTCCAGGTGGGGTTCAAGGAGGTGACCCTGACTGTGGGACGAACGGAGCTGAAGCATCAAGGGATGATTGTGGTGCTGAATGATTCCAGTGACCGTAACTCGAAAGTGGTCCTCGGGACCAATGTGATTGAGAATTGTATGGAGGAAGTGCTGAGCTTGGTGCAGCAGTTGTCCGCCACAGCGGGAGAAGGCCGGCAGAGCGCATTGCAGTGTGAGATCCGGGCCCTCCTGCAGCAGCAGGTGAACGTGACAGGCGGAGAGATTGGTGGCGGCACCTTTGGTGGTGCCACCGCGGAGCGAGATGATGATCTGGTGGGACCCCAAGGACAGGATTACCCGGCAGTGGTGGAGCCCTTGCCGTCGGAGCATTTTACTCTTATGGCAGCCAGGGGGGTGATTGATGTCAAGAAGGGGAGAGTGCCCGTGCGAGTGATGAATTGTGGGGAGGAAGAGGTCAGGCTCCCCCGCTATGCCACCATAGCCAAGTTCTTCACGGTAGATGCACACGATATCCACAACACCACCCCCACGACCGCTAGACTCCACCCAGATAGGGATCCTTCACCAGCACACATGGAGGAGTGGTGCCGAGAGCTGCATGTTGGCACTGAGGCCACGCCCCCACATCACCAGGAAGGGTTGTACAGAGTAGTGCAGGAGTATGGGCAGGTCTTCAGCAAGCATCCACTAGACTTCGGGAGGATAAAAGGGGTTCAACACCATATCCCCACGGGTGCCAATCCGCCCATTAAAGAAAGGTACAGGCCCATTCCCCCAGCACACTACCAGTGTGCCAAGGACATGTTGAGGAACATAAAGGAGGCAGGGTTCATAAGGGATAGTTGCAGTCCCTGGGCGGCTCCCTTGGTGCTGGTAAAAAAGAAGGACGGCACCATGAGGATGTGTGTGGACTACCGGAAGATCAATCAGATAACACATAAAGACGCTTACCCGCTCCCACGCATTGAAGAATCGCTTGCTGCATTAAAAACTGCTAACTATTTCTTTACCCTTGACCTTACTAGTGGCTACTGGCAGGTGGCGGTTGCTCCCGAGGACTGCGAGAAGACTGCGTTTGCGACCACCATGGGACTCTGCGAGTTCAACAGTATACCGTACGGGCTGTGCAATGCCTCAGGAACCTTTCAGAGGCTGATGGAGTGCTGTCTAGGGCATCTGAACTTCGAGACCGTTCTGCTGTACTTGGACGATGTGATTGTGTATTCTAAGACGTACGAGGCCCACCTGGAACACCTGGCAGAAGTGTTTGCGGCCCTCGCCAAGTATGGGATGAAGCTGAAACCCTCGAAGTGTCATCTGTTGAAGCCCAAAGTGCAGTACCTTGGACATGTGGTGGGTGCGGATGGCGTAGCCCCGGATCCCGAGAAGATCACTGCTATCCAAAGCTGGCCGCGGCCAACCTCGGTGAAGGAGGTGAAGCAATTCCTGGGCCTGGTGGGTTACTACCGCCGCTTTATCAAAGAATATACGAAGATGGCTGCGCAGATGCAGGACCTCCTCGTGGGACAGACAAGGAATGGCAGATCTCGGGGACCCCCTTTCGTCTGGGATGCCAAGCATGAGGAGTCCTTCCAACAGTTGTAGTCGGCCCTGACAGGAGAAGAAATCTTTACCTATCCTGACTACGGCCTTCCCTTCGTCCTCTACAACGACGACAGCAATGTAGGCCTGGGTGCGGTCTTGTCCCAGGTCCAAGGCGGAAAAGAGAAGGTGATCGCTTATGCCAGTAGGAAGCTACGACCCACCGAGAAGAACCCCGAGAATTATAGCTCTTTCAAGCTCGAGTTCTTGGCCCTTGTGTGGGCAATAACAGAAAGATTTAAAAATTATCTTGCGGCGGCAAAGTTCCCGGCCTATACGGATAACAACCCGCTGACCCACCTAGACACAGCCAAACTGGGCGCCCTGGAGCAGCGGTGGATGGCCCGACTGTCCAACTACGATTTCACCATCAAGTACAGGGCTGGCCGCAAGAACACAAACGCGGATGTGCTATCTCGAATGCCCTATTTACCCGACGAGGAAATGGAGGAAGACCATTTGTAAGAGATCGAGTTGCCTGCATTCCATCGGCTACATAGTGAGAAGCCTCGCACTAACCAACGGCAAGCAAGCCTGGATTCGCTGCCCAGCCAGGGGTGGCAGGATGCCCAAGACCAGGAGCCTGCAGTCCGGCTGGTCAAAACACTGTTGGCTCAGGGTTCTTCCAGGATGAGTCCCACAGCCCCCTCTGAAGCCCAGCGGCTGTGGAGGGAGAGAAACCGCCTGTATCTACACCAAGGGAAGCTGTATAGGAGATCGATCAACCCGAAGACCCACGAGAAGGTTCGTCAACTGGTGGTGCCCCAAGCATGTGTACCTAAGGTCCTGCAGGCCTACCATGCTGGCGCAGGACACTTCAGATGGAAGAAGCTGGAGATGCTGCTAAGGGAGCGGTTTTACTGGAGTGGGATGCGGGAATCCATGGAAGCCTGGTGCCGAGAGTGTGGTCCCTGTACGTTGAGAAGACGGGACGAAGCCAGCCAGAAAGCCGATTGTCACCCACCAGCCACTGGAATTGGTCGCCCTAGACCACGTTAAGCTTGCGCCCAGCCGGAGTGGGTATACCTATGCCCTGACCATCGTGGACCATTACTCCAGGTTCATGGTGGTTGTTCCTGTTAAGGATCTGACAGGTCACACTGCAGCCAGAGCCTTTCAGGCCTACTTCTGCATGGCTATCCGGAGAAGGTGCTCACAGACCAAGGCCCGGCCTTCGAAGCAGAAGTGTTCCAGGAGTTCTGCCAATTGTACGGGTGCAAGAAGATCCAGACCACGCCCTACCAAGCCCAAACTAATGGGATGTGCGAGAAAATTAACCATCTGGTCCTTAATCTCCTTAAAACCCTGCCTCTGGAAGAGCGGAACTTGTGGCCTGAGAAGCTGCCCGACTTGGTGGATATGTACAACAACATCCCCTGCAGTTCTACCAAGTGTACACCGACGTACCTGATGAGGGCCCGATTGGGACGGTTGCCTGTGGATATCGAAATGGACATAGAGGTGCCCGAGACCCTTACTCCCACTGCCAACTGGGATGCCAAGCAACAGATGCAGTACCGGCAGATCCAGGAGTATGTGGAAAGAAACCTGCGTCAAAGCCGGGAGAAACAAGAGCAACGCTTCAACAAGCGGGCTCGGCAACCCCGTTCGAACCCGGAGATGTGGTACTGAAGCGTAAGAGGAGGACGCACAAGCTTGACAATCAATGGGAGAGGGCCCCCATATGTTATCCAGCCCACTGGTTGGGAGAACGAGAAAACCTACCTAATTAGTCGTGACCAGGGGAAGACCACGGCCCCTGTTTCCAGGGACCACCTGAAGAGATGCCCAGAACCCCTGAAGCTGGAGGGAGGAGTTCCTGTGCCTGTACCGAGTGGGGAAAAGGAGAAAGAGGTGAGCCATACCGTGATGGGCAACTTTCCGGCCGATTGGCTTACGCAGAATGGCGCAGGGATTATTCCCGTGATAATGTTCCCACAACCCATGGAAGAAATGGAACCGGATAACGGCCATCGCCAAGGGCCAAGAGATCCAACGGGCCAGCGCCTGCGGGCAACGGGCTCTCCCGACATACACGCCGGGGAGCGGGACTCCTGTCGCTGAAGCGCGGTTGTCCAATTCTACAAAACAGGTGCAGGAGAAGACGGACACCATCAACCGTTTTGGGGACCGAAGCAACCGGCTGCGGGCACCGACCATCCTCCGTTTGGTTTACCAGAGACTCCTGTGTGTTTGTCAGAGTGAGTACCATCGTGCCTGCGGGCCACGCACCAACACTGCACCACATCAACAGGATCCCGGGGCCACCACCCCCTGCCCACGGAGGGATTAACATCACAAGATGCCCCCAACATCTCCCCCGGGGTGCCCAGTAACTGGCAGCGGTGGTGCCTACATTCACCACAACCCGTGGGTGGCGTCGCAAACTCTAATCTAATCCAAAAACCCCTCTCAACACGCCAGCCCCCTTTCAGAGCGACGTGACCCACGGTCCGGAGACGCTCGAGCCACCGACACACGAGCCCGGATCTGAGCAGCTCGGCTGCAGCCGAGCGCGGGGCGGTACATGTATATACTCGAGTATAAGCCGAGCCGAGTATAAGCCGAGGCTCCTTATTCTACCACATAAAACTGGGAAACCGTATTGACTCAAGTATAAGCCTAGGGAGCATAATGCAGCAGTTACTGGGAAGTTTCAAAAAGAAAAATAGATCCCAATAAAATGTACTGTGCCCTATCCTTGTCCCCCCTTATATTAATGGGCCAATCCTTGTCCCCCCTTGTAGTAATGTGCCCCGCCCTTCTCCCCCCTCCCCTTACTGTAATGTGGCCATCTTGTGCCCCTTCCTTGTGCCCTCTAATGTCTTGTGTAGTTATGTCCCCTGCAGTAATGTCTTCCTGGTCCTTCTTGTCCTCTATTATGAAATAAAAAGACTGCTGAGACCCCAACAAACACATAACTGATTGTCCCATGTAATGAAGAATCAGACGCAGGTATATAAATCAGAACTCTCTTTATTTGGAGATTTAAAAACAAATCTCATCTTTTAGTGGATGGTGGTCGGTCACAGCCCAAAATTACCAAACTAAAAACCACTGAAATAAATCACGGTAAACCAGTACAAAGCGTTGTGTCGCAGCCGGACTCCCGGCGTGGGTAGCTTTTGTACCAAAAAACCACCAACGTTATTGAATTGACCGCCAAGGAGGAGCAAAGTAGCAAACTGTGCTCCGACCCCACCCAGAAAATAAGGCATACTCGATACCAACCTGCAAATCAAAAGAACTATTTCAACTTTAAACAATGTGAAATGTATACCATAAAAAAACAAAACAAAACGTGGCACTCCAGCATGGAGTACTCAACAATCCATCAATAACCGTCCTGTCTTACCTCACAATGAATGACCTTTGACTAAACCAAAGAAGATCACAAGGAATGACCTGACTAAACCGATATAAGATCCTAATGCAACCTGGAACTCATCATAGTGAAAATCTACGCGGAATAGGCAGAGGGTGTCCCCAAAATGGAAAAACAGAAACAACACGTAAAAAGGCATCCAGTGAGATCATAACTTTCAGCAAATCGGAAATCGGTCCTGCCAAAACTGGTCTCAGATGCCTTCCACCTGCATAGCTCTCCATTCTCCGGGCTGCTCATGGTGAGCAGCCAAAAATCCATAGCACGGATCTGACACCATCTGAAAAAGAGAAAATTGTTACCAAAGCAATAAACTGGTCTAATATACCTGAGGAAACAATCAGCATGTGAAGGCTCGGTGATTTGACATTGGAATCCAAATTGAAAAGACCAATTGCACAACTTATGGTATCATAACAAATATCACCAGGACTGGTACTGGGAAACAAAAGGGTATTATTCCACTTCTCCTCTTATGATCGGGACCCTGCATACCACCTAGTAAGCAGAAAACAGTGTAAAGGCACTTACCACACCTACCAGAAGTACGCCTCTACCTTTTTGTAAGAGATATATATTTGTAAGAGATATATATATATATATATATATATATATATATATATATATATTTATTTTATAGTTTGACCATTCTAATAATTTTATTACTTTTTCTCATGCTGACGGCAAAAGAGCAGATAAGTATAGACAAGGAAAATTGGTCCAAGGATAGAAAACGAGGTACTCAAGAACAAATATCTGAAGACTTGGTTGTTAGACCTTGAAATCCAAATGAAAAAAGTCCAAACGAAAAAATTTACGGTATCATAAAGACCACTGGGACTTGTTTTGGGAAATAAAAATTATATTATTCCAGTCGAACTGTAATCAAGACTCACTAGTCACCCAGTATTCAGAAAACCAGTGCAACGGTGCTTAACCATACCCACAAGAAGTGGGCAACTACCGTCTCATTTTTTTTTTTTTGCGCCACGCTATTTATCTTTTAGTTCTTACTAGTTTTGGAAGCAAACACATAATAGTGAATGTATGAAGAAACAGTGCCTACAAATATCCTTGACAGAAAATAGAAAAAGTAGTTCAGCTCACCCTTCCTAAAGTCCAGGTCAGGATCGGTGTTGGTGCACGGAGCTGCCCTGGCCTCAGGCAGAACACAGACAAGGAAACTAGAGTATGATCTCCAGCACTTCAAAGAAGGTTAAAAATATTTATTGAGGTTCTATTAAAAAAGATCCATCGATCATGAAAACAGTGAGGGGGGACACATTAAGAGAAATCCAACATGTTTCAGCTAGTAGAGCCTTATTCAAGGATTGCACTTACATGTCTAATGTGCACACAGATATACTGAAAAGAGTATATCTTTTCAGTATATCTGTGTGCACATTAGACATGTAAGTGCAATCCTTGAATAAGGCTCTACTAGCTGAAACATGTTGGATTTCTCTTAATGTGTCCCCCCTCACTGTTTTCATGATCGATGGATCTTTTTTAATAGAACCTCAATAAATATTTTTAACCTTCTTTGAAGTGCTGGAGATCATACTCTAGTTTCCTTACAAATATCCTTGCACCATGTTTTACCATAAGCTTACCATGTTGTAGAGACCTCTCAGGAGACCTCACAGCATCATCGACCATACACATCACTTCCCATATGAGGGGTGGAAATGGATCCCCTCCACTCTGGAATTGGGGCAAAGCTCCCAGAGTATAATGAAAGCAAGAAGGAGCGTAAACAACAATTATTTCTCCAACTAAACCGTAGTGGGGCCAGGACCAACTGGAAACCAAACACTAAAGAACCATATTCTGATGGACGATAGCACAGGGGGGTAAAAGGAGAAGCCATGACAAATGGTCTAAGAATGGCAGTGCTCATGTTAATGGACCAAAAGCAAAAACAAAATCTGAAGTGTAGTATTAGTGGGAAACACAGAAATATAAGGTGAGTTAACCCCTTCACAACCGGCCGATTTTTCGCTTTCCGGTTTTTTTTTTCGCCATTCTTTTTCTGAGAGACGTAACTTTTTTATTTTTCAGTCAATATGGTCATGTGAGGGCTCATTTTTTGTGGAACGAGCTGTACTTTTAAATGAAACCATCAGTTTTACCATATTGTGTACTAGAAAATGGCAAAAAAATTCCAAATGCTGAAAAATTGCAAAAAAAGTGCGATAGCACTATGGTTTTTGAGATATTTTATTCACTGTGTTCACTATATGGTAAAACTGATGTGTGGGTGTGATGCCTCAGGTCAGTGCGAGTTCGTAGACATCAAACATGTATAGGTTTACTTTTATATAAGGGGTTAAAAAAAAATCGGAAGTTTGTCCGAAAAAAGTGGCGCACGTTTTACGCCATATTCCGTGACCCGTAACGTTCTCATTTTTCGGGATCTTAGGCTCAATGACGGCTTATTTTTTGCGTCTCGAGCTGACGTTTTTAACGGTACCATTTTTGCGCAGATGCTACGTTTTGATCGCCTCATATTGCATTTTGCGCAAAAGTTGTGGCGACAAAAAAACGTCGTTTTGGCGTTTGGAATTTTTTTGCCGCTACGCCGTTTACTGATCAGATTAATTGATTTTATATTTTGATAGATCGGGCGTTTCTGAACGCGGCGATACCAAATATGTGTATATTTTTTATTTTTTTAACCCTTTAATTTTCAATGGGGCGAATGGGGGGTGATTTGAACTTTTAGGTTTTTTTGTTTTTTTTTAATTTTTTAAAACTTATTTTTTAACTTTTTTTTTTATTTTACTAGTCCCCCTAGGGGGCTATTGCGATCAGCATTCCGATCGCTCTGCAGTATCTGCTGATCACAGCTGCAAGGCTGTAAACAGCAGATACGCTGTCTTTCTCTTTTGCTGTGCCCCGGGCACAGCGAAAGTGAAACCAAGTCAGGTGTAGTACAGGAGTCATCACATGACCCTGTGCTACCATGACAACTATCGGGAGTCACGTGATTGCGTCACGTGACTTCCGGTATCGGGCGGTAAGGAAAATATTACCGCAATCGCGCTTATAATGGCGCTGTCATGTATTGACAGCGCCATATAAGGGGTTAATCGGCACGAGCAGATAACGATTCTGCTCGTGCCTAGCAGGCACACATCTCAGCTGTGAAAATCAGCTGAGATGTGTGCCGATCGCGGCATGCTGCCGCCGGAGGACCGCGGGCAGTAACATTATGTCATTTAGGACGTAATTTTACGGCCCGCGGTCGTTAAGGGGTTAACCAAACTCTAGGATACCCGAGACCCCGTAACGCACAGGACCCGAAATATTTAAAAACAAATTCCCAAACCAGAGACTGAAGTAAGGCAATTAAAGGATGAAAGAGAATCTATCAAACCATCAGACGTCTGGCCCTAAAGCGTTATATGATATTGTGATGGGGGAAATGTAAAGTGTCAACGCTGGGACTGAACCAGAGATCTGTATGTTACCCGCACAATTACAATTGAACTATACCTCAATCACGGTCAAAGGCCCATTGTGGAAAGGAGCGACTGGCATGGGAAAATTCCCCACATCAGGAGAAAAGGAAAAACCGACAAGGGAAATCCCACCCAACGGTTGAATTAATTACCAACAAACAAACAAACAACCAATAACAAAGGGTGCGACTCTAAATAGGGGAACGCTGTACCAAACATGAAGGAACATGACGTGAGTAATAAACTGGGCAAGCATTAAAACATCAAGCGGTGTATTATAGAAAGATACCGTCACACAATTAATGACCATTCAAGGAAGGGACTAAAATGGCTCAATAAAATAAGAGGAATAAAAACCCAAGAAGGGCATGTCATAAATTAATGTCTGACTGCAAAGCGACCAAAATTTGTGACAGTGTGAATGAACTGGTAAAACGAAAGGCAGACCCGATGTCTGATGATGACAGTGTGGATGAACCGGTAAAACACAATGCATGCTCCTGAAGCAAACCTGCAAAATGTGTTGGAATCGGATACATATAGATTATATTATATATATACACAGCATATATATATATACACACAGTAGGCAGCAACATTATCACTGAGCCACACATTGCAGACATGCCATCACATCAACTAATACTGAATGGTGAATAATTGTTTAATAAGGAATGGCTAATAATTAGGTAGGTAACAGAGGGCTGTCATAACAGAAACTGACCCAGTGTAGGTGTTGGAACCTGAGGCCCCTGTAGGGGAGAGGACATGAAGATTTGTTGGCAAACCCCTCAAAAGCAGATGCAACATGTGCGCATTGTAAATAGCAACCTAGTAAATCAGCAGCTCTAAGAAATATCCGCCATCCATGGAGTACTCCGGTTGCTAGCAGGGCATAGCACACTTTATTAACTCCTGGGAGTTGATTTGGTTAACTACATTTTTTTTTTTTTTTTTTTTTTTTTAAACTTTTAAACTGGAATCATGTCTTATCTCCCCTCCCAAAGCCCTAGAATAAGGGTACTCACCACTGTCTTGAGGAACCAGGAGGGGCTGGCTGGCACGCAGATGCCTGGAGGGTCGGCGGTGGGACCTATGATGTCCTACTGCGAGGACATTCTGAGGAGCGAGAGGATTTTCAGATGAAGGTGAACGCTGTAGCGAATGTCTTCAGTGATGACTTGTTCCTGAGGACCTGTGGTAAACCAAAACGCCTGCTCCGGCTATTACAGGCCGGCCAGCAGTGAAAGATACCAAGGAGCAGGGTCGTGCGGAGCGGGTACCACAGCCGTAGCGGCATGTCGGGGATCCAGCAACCGCATGCTCAAGATCAAAGACCAGGGGGGGGGGGGTTAGAAGGGGCCATACCAGCGGGAGACAGCACAGGTAGTGGTTATTAATGCATACCTCCCAACCGTCCCGGATACAGCGGGACTGTACCGGATTTCAGCGGGTGTCCCGGTGTCACGATCGTGAGGCTTTTTGTCCCGCCCGTGGCTCCGTCCACCCGCTCTCTCCCCGTTTGACTTTCTCCCCCTCCTAATGCACATGAGCAGAGCAGAGCCGAGCGCTGCTTCACTGCTTGGCTCTGTGCTGCCGCTGCTATGGGTGGGTGGCAGCAGGACTCTGGCTGCCGGCACTTTAAATCTGCAGCTCAGCGTGCACTCACTGCTGGGCTGTTTGTGTACGGAAGTGCATCTGTGGGCGGAGCTACCGAGCAACATGCTGAGCTCCGTCCACAGATAAAGAGACTGCAGGAAGAGGAGCTGCAACACCAAGGAACGCTGTATGTGAACCCCCCCCCACCTACCCAGAGCTGTATGCCCCAACCCCTCCTCACCAGAGCTATATGCCTCCAGCCATCCCCCTCACCAGATTTGTATGTCCCCCAGCCCCCACACCAGATTTGTATACCCCCCAGCCACCCCACCAGATCTATATGCCCCCCAGCACATCCCAGCTCTGTATGCCTCCAGCCCCCTCCCACCAGATATTATATCCCAGCCCCCCCTCACCAGATATGTATGCCCCAGCAGCCCTCTCCTCACCAGAGCTATATGCCTCCAGCCACCCCCCCTTCACCAGATCTGTGTGCCCCCCAGCCCCAACACCAGATTTGTATGCCCCCAGCTACCCCATCGGAGCTGTATGTGCCCCCAGATCTGTATAAGCCCCAACACCAGAGCTATATGCCCCTTAGGCTACTTTCACACATACGGTTTTTGCTCTGCGGCACAATATGGCACTCTGCAGAAAAAACGCAACCGTTTTTTTTGCCGCCGGTTGCGGTTTTTTTTGCATAGACTTACATTAGTGCCGTATTGTGCCGCATGGGCATGCGTTCGGTCCAGTTTTTGCCGCATGTGGCAGATTTTGCCGATGCCGCGGCCGGATGGAACGTTGCCTGCAACGTTTTTTGCTTCGGCAAAAAAAAACCGCATCGCGCCGCATCCGGCCGCTGCGGCGCATTTTCAATGCATGCCTATGGACGCCGGATGCGGAGCAATGTGGAAAAAAACGCATCCGGCCACCGCATGCGGTTTCTTCCACTGTGCATGCTCAGTAGCGTGCCGCAACCGGAAAAAACCGGACCGGCCGCATGTAAAAACTTATGCAAAGGATGCGGTGTTTTCGCCGCATCCATTGCATAGGTTTCACAGCCGGATTGAGCCGCAGTGCTCAAACCGGATGTGTGAAAGTAGCCTTAGTAATGTCTATGCTACCAGTAATTTGTATGCCCCACAGTAAAGTGTATTTCCCCCAGTAATGTGTATACCCCTTAGTAACGTGTATGCCCCTCAGTGAAAAACACAGACGTTCTTCACTGATGTGTTAAACACGCATGTGTTCCTTCATACTCCGTGATTCACGGCACACAGTGGTTGTCCATGTGCAATCCATGATACGTGATCTGTACTCCGTGATTGCACATGGACATATACTCACCTGCCCCCGCTCCTGCTCTCCGTGGTGCTGAAGAGTCCCGCGATTCAGCATCCAGCCACCGCTCTCTCACCTCTGCAGCTGCTTCCGGGTCGGCTCTGGCTGCATAAATGAATATGCATGCCATAATGAGCCGGGCAGGAAGAAGCAGAGAGCAGCTGCCGAACTCAGCATCGCTGGAGAAGGTGAGTTGAAAAAGATTTTTATTTTAAATGTCCGTGTTTTTCTGGTACGTGTTTCACGGATCACACCATAGTGTGGTCTGTGGGACATCAGTGATGCCAGAAAAAAAGCAGACGTGTTTCTGTGCGGCAATCACGGATACGCATGTACGCCGCACGGAGACACGGTCAGTGAAAAATCACTGATGTGTGTGCAGACCCATTGATTATGATTGGTCTGCATAGGTCAGTGATTCTGGTACGTAGAAAAAGTAGCACATACATACCAGAATCACTGACATCTGAAACAGGCCTAATATGTATACCCCTCAAGTACTGTCTATGCCCCAAGACCCTCCTGTGCTGTATATACTGTAGCCCCAGCCCCTCCTGTGCTGTATATACTGTAGCCCCAGCCCCTCCTGTGCTGTATATACTGTAGCCCCCAGCCCCTCCTGTGCTGTATATACTGTAGCCACAGCCCCTCCTCTGCTGTATATACTGTAGCCCCCAGCCCCTCCTGTGCTGTATATACTGCAGCCCCCAGCCCCTCCTCTGCTGCATATACTGTAGCCCCCAGCCCCTCCTGTGCTGTATGTACTGTAGCCCCCAGCCCCTCCTGTGCTGTATATACTGTAGCCCCCAGCCCCTCCTGTGCTGTATATACTGTAGCCCCCTCCCCTCCTGTGCTGTGCTGTATGTACAGTAGCCCCCAGCCCCTCCTGTGCTGTATATACTGTATATATACAGTGTGTGTGTGTGTGTGTGTGTGTGTGTGTGTGTGTGTGTGTATGTATGTATGTATGTATGTATGTATGTATGTATGTATGTATGTATGTATATATATATATATATATATATATATATATATATATAAAATTATAGTATATAAAACCCCCATCCTCCCTTGTGATACATACACAGCGGTGTCAGTGTGTACTGTGCGTGGCTAGGTCTCTTAAAGTGTTGCCAAGTGATCACATGCCGAGGAGGAGCTGGATAGAGACAAGCGGGGTAGGTGAGTGCGGCTGCTGCCGGCTTCCCCATATTATTACCTCCAATGTGTGTATATGTATGATGTATATATCTATGTATGTCAGTGCAGATGACTGTGTATAGATTTGTCTGTTTATATGTATTTTAGGGAATTTGTCTTCAAATATGTACCGTATATGTGCGTATGCCTGTGCCCACGATCAGGACTCGCTGTATCCTGGAGGCAGCGTGTCCTGATCTGCGGGGCTGCACGTCTCCTCCGCAGGAGACCACAGCTGCCTGTGCCCACGATCAGGACTCGCTGTGTCCTGGAGGCAGCGTGTCCTGATCTGCGGGGCTGCACGTCTCCTCCGCAGGAGAACGCAGCTGCCTCTGTCCACGATCAGGGTTCAGTGCGTTGCGGTCTCCTGCTGTGTTCTCCCTACGGAGGACGCATGCAACTGCAGCAAACAATTGATATGCTGCAGTCTGGAAAGACGCTCAGCAGGTCAGTGTTTGCTGCAGAAAAAACAAGCACAGTGGGCACGGGGTTTCTAGAAATCCCTCCACTGTGCTTGTACTGTACAATGCGGACACAGCAAAAACACGCTACATCCAAAATCCTGCAAATACTGATTGTGGGCACGCAGCCTTATACAATGTGATCAGCAGTGCTGAAAAGGATTGGATGTGGGCGTGACAGATTGCAAAATGGGTGTGGTTAGGGGCGTGGCTTAAAATTGCCGCGGCGCGCGTAGCGCGCCGCATACTTTGTCCCTCTTTCTCGTCTTTAAATGTTGGGAGGTATGATTAATGGAGTGGGGGCATAACATCAGAGACAGGGCCATCAGGTGCGTTTATTATTATAGCCTCAGCCACCGGCAGGGAGTGTGGGGTAGGGACATCACTGGATGAGGCACTGATGCTGGACAATTAATGCAACTGCTTCCAGGAATGTATGTATGGGCTGCTTCCAGGAATGATGAAAGCTGCCACATGATTGGGGCATGTACAAATTGCAGAGCGGTGTTTCCAGAGGGGGTTATACACACACACATATATATATATATATATATATATATATATATATATATATATATATATATATAATATATAATATATAATATATATACACACACACACGAACGCATATGCATATACATACACACTGTCCATAGGCTATTTATTTTTGTATATAAATTTTTTTTTTGTTTATAAATTTTATATATCCTATTTAATTTTATATTTTAATTTATGTATTTCTTATATATTTTTGTATACATTTCTTACATATATATCTATTTTATATATCCTGCTATATCCAGTGACACAGTAGAGTGGGGTATGCAGACAGGGGAGGGAGAATTGTTACACTGGATAGGCCACGTCCACCACCTGAAAGGAGCCCATACACTTCCGGATCAACTATACAGGTGGGTGCGGGTGGGCGGGGCCAGATGTGTTTGACGCGACCGCAGGGAGGGACGGTGCACGGGTGCCGAGCAGACAGCCATCAGAGGTGAGAGAGTAAAGGAGGGGGAGGAGGGGTGCTGGGACTGCAAGGGAAGGAGCACGTAGGTGCGGGCAGTTAAAAAAAGATAGCAGCGCCGCGCTCCCTGCATAGAGGGAGAGCAGCAACCGCTCAGTGTTAATGGTGGGCGGGGCCAGTGCACAGCTGCTGGCTCATATACTAAAGGGAGGGGGGTGGCGAGGTAAATACACACAGCGGGAGGGGGGGGCAGGTGCGCGCTGCCGCGCTGGGTAACTGTCGGTTGGGTGGGGCTGGTACTGAGGAGGGGGGGGAGGGGGCACTATGGGGACTGTGCACTGGGGTTTGTGATAACAGGTCTTAGGCGATCCGGTGGCCGGGCATGCCGACCTCCTGCTGGCATGGATGGGAGCAGGTACAGGAGCTTGACAATGAGGAGGGACGGGACACCGGCCAGCAATGAGGGATGACAGCCATGCATCCGAATTCCTCCTGATAGTCCGGAATGGCAGCGGTTAGATCGACTGCCGTACTCACTCTCTCCAGGTGCACAGCGGGGACAGCTGCCTCCGGGTCCCACAAAGTGGGGAGAGACCGGAAGAGACAGGGAATGGGATTAAATAGGGGCAGGCAGGAGGGGGAGATCAGAATCATTGGCTGCATCAAACAGGGAGGAGACAGAAAAAATTACATGGGACGACCGGATTAACCCCTTAATACGGGGCACAGCAGTCAAGGGGCACCCAGTCAAATACTGGAATGCTCCACATTATGCTTACATCTCCTCCATTCCCGCAGTGACCTCTGCTGCTCCTTGTAGACCCCTCTATGATAGTGCGCAATGCACGGAGCTCCTGTCTGCCGTCATGTCTTTACTGCAGATGAATGCTTTACGACGGCGGCGGCGGTGTAGCACAGCATTCAACTGCTGTAAAACGCTGACAGAATCGGTGGTGGCCCTATGTACAGGACGCAATCACGTAGGGGTGTTTTGTACCTGCCGTCTGCAAGAGGCACCCCTTGATGATCCCATCCAGTGCATGGAGCTGCCGCTGCAGGCTGCCATTGTGGCTTCACAACAGTGGAATGCTTAACAGCGGTGCTTCTTGCAGACCGCAGGTACATACACCCCTCCATGATCGTGTCCTGTACACGGGGCCACCGACGATTCTGTCATCTTACAGCAGTTGAATGCTTTGCTGCGCCGCCGCCCCTGCCGTCATAAAGCATTCAAGTGCAGTAAAAACATGGCAGACAGCAGCCCCGTTCATCGGACGCTATCACAGAGTTGAGTACAAGGAGCAGCTCAAGCAGTGCTGGAACGGAGGAGATTTGAGAATATGACATTTTTTTTTTTGTGGGACCCTGAACCTGGTATAAGCCGAAGGGGGCATTTTCAGCTTAAAAAAATGGGCTGAAAAACTCGGCTTATAGTCGAGTATATACGGTAATTAAAAACGTCAGCTCAAGACAAAAATAAAAAGCCATCACTGAGCCCCATATCCTTAAAACTGAGAACGCTATGGTTCTCTGAAAATGGAGCCAAAAGCGCATCTCTTTTTTTGGACAAACTTCTGAATTTTTTTAACCCCTTAGATAAAAGTAAAAGTATACATGTTTGTATCTATGAACTCATAAAAACCTGAGGCATGATAACAACATATCAATTTTACCATATAGTGAACACTGTGAATAAAATATCCCAATAACAATTGTGCAATTGCACTTTTTTTGCAATTTCACGGGACTTGGAATTTTTTTCCCACTTTCCAGTACACTATATGGTAAAATTAATGGTTTCCTTCAAAAGTACAACTCATCCCTCAATAAATAAACCCTTATATGCAAGACTGACAGAAAAATAAAAAAGTTAAGCTAGTTTCACACTTGCATTGAACGGCATCCGTTGCATTGCGTTGTGTGACGGATGCAACGGATGTGTTGCATATAGTGGCACAACAGATGCAACGGATTGTACAAAACAACGGAATCTTTCTTTACAGTTTTACAACGGCAGACTATTTTGAATGATCAGCTGATCACCCGGCCACCGGGTGATCAGCTAATCGTTCACAATAGTCTGCCGCTTTATGATCAGCTGATCACTCACAGCAGCCGGCCACCGGGTGATCAGCTGATCGCTCACAGCAGCCAGCCGCCGTGTGATCAGCTGATCGCTTACAGTAGCCAGTCGTCGGGTGATCAGCTGATCGCTCACAGCAGCCGGCCACCAGGTGATCAGCTGATCGTTCGGCCACCAAGAATATGTGCGGGGGGCGGAGTGCGGGGTGGGTGGAGCCGAGTGGGGCCGTGGCGCTGAGGACGTCAGTGCCGCGGGGACTGCATGGCTGGGGACAGGTGAGTGTGTGTACGTGTGTACATGTGGAGTGGAGTGCGAGAGGGGGCGGAGCCGAGCGGGGAAGTGTCGGGCTCCCTGCACACGTAGCCAGGGTAAATATCGGGTAACTAAGCAAAGCACTTTGCTTGGTTTCCCGATATTTACCTTGGTTACCAGCGTACACCGCTTAGCGCTGGCTCCTTGCACACGTAGCCAAGGTAAATATCGGGTTGCTAAGCAAAGCGCTTTGCTTAGTAACCCAATGTGTACCTTATTTACGTGTGCAGGGAGCCAGAGAGAGCATGCACAGCAAAATCCTAAGGATTCCGCTTCTCAAAAACCGTTACATGCTGCGTTCCTTCCGCCCGGCGGAAGCAACGCAGCGTCGGCCAGCGGAAGCAACGCAGGTCCATTAGTCGCAATCCGTCGTCCATACAAGTCAATGGGAAGCAGTGGAATCCGTTAACAGGTTCCGCTGTTTTCCAAAATGGCAGATTGCGAATGAAGGAAAACAACGCAAGTGTGAAACTAGCCTTATGGCTCTCGGAAAGAGGGGAGCAAAAAACAAAAATGAAAAATGGAAAATCGTCCAGGGATGAAGGGGTTAAATTTAGTAGGGCCCTCTCTCATACATTTGTGAGGGTCCCCTCATGCATTTGGTAGGGCAGCACGGTGCTCACAAGATGGCAGACCCCCTTTCTTACATGATGGCATCTGTGTATCTAATTTTATTTTTTTTATCATCATATGACCCTCAGCCATAATTTTTGGAGGGCTATCAGTCGAACGTCACTCAAACAATTGAGAGGGCCCTCTCTGATACATTTGGTAGGGTCCTCACTCTTAAAATTTGGACGGTCCCTCTCTCATACATTTGGGAAGGCCATCACTCTTACATTTGAGAGGGTCCTCTCTCATACATTTGGAAGGGCCCTCACTCTTAAATTTGCTAGGGCCCTCTCTCATACATTTTGGAGGGCCTTCTTTCATACATTTGGGAGGACCCTCCGGTGGCCGATTACCAGAAATTTGGGAGGGCCCTACCTCTAGGTCCTGTCATCATGCCTGCATTTTCCTGTGACATGCAATTGCGGCTATCTGTTATGGTAACCTCGTTTGCACTAAAATCCAAATCAGGCAAGAAGATAGTGGCAGGGCAGCACTTCCAAGTCGTGTAAAGAGTTTTTGCCTCATGTCCAGCTTGAATACCATTAAGTTATATGACATTAAAAAATCATGGAGGATGCTTGTACAATCATCTAGGTACTCAACAATCTTCATCAACTTCTCCTTCCTTGTCAGAGTACCCCGCACAGCCGTCCTTGGTGTTGGGATGTTTTCATAAAACTTCCATGATCTTGGACTTTTTTGTGTTGCACCTGGTGTGCATGTCCCTCCTCTGTAATCCATGGTTGTCTAAAGAAAACATAGCTCTGTAACGGGGGCAGGGGGCGCCTCAGGGGGTGTAGTCGGGTCCCCTCGCCTTGTGGGCCGCAGGCTGAACCCCGGCCCGGCCGTTACTTGCAATACAGGTGTGTTGCTGGGGCAGAGTGTGGATGCATGGGGCCCATTCATGACAGCGTTCTTTCTGTGCTCTCCAGCTCCTTCTTCACTTTCAGGAAAGAGACAATTGCAGGCAGCGGGTAAACCAAACACCGTTTTATTAAACAAAGCTTCCATCTTTCTGTTTGCAGCAGGCTTACTTTAGTACGTTACAAGTTACAAGTCCTTTCCTACGAAAACGGTTTCCTTTTTCTCTACGGGCACTTTCCTTTGCCTGCAGGGG
This sequence comes from Anomaloglossus baeobatrachus, assembly GCF_048569485.1. NCBI lineage: Eukaryota > Metazoa > Chordata > Amphibia > Anura > Aromobatidae > Anomaloglossus > Anomaloglossus baeobatrachus. The sequence continues at coordinate 108,037,612 of NC_134363.1, read as the reverse complement.
CCAATTGTTATCCCCCTAGCAGTGGTACTCCTGTCCCGATTTTAGTCCAGCCCTTTCCCAGGGATTTGTATTGAACTAGGGGACAGCTCCAGTACTCACTACCGGCTCCGGATTAGCTCCAACTTCTCCGGTCCACTGCCACAGCACCCACTCCTGCACTCTGCCCCGGCACTTCAGACTGAGCTTGATTGCCTCTCACATCTCACAGCACACTGCCCTGCATTCAGAGCCCAACCCCCCTTCTCTTCCCTCCTAGGCTGCCCTGCCCCTTCCTTCCCTGTCACTGTTACCAGGGGAACCACTCACTACACTGGTACCTAGGGGGGGAAGAACCATACATAACACACAACATTGTACAATGTGCCACCATACTCCTGTGGCGTCTTCAGGGGGGGGGGAAACGTCTTCTCCACACCAGGGGTCCGTCCACCCCTTACTGCTCTGCCACCAGTTTTGTCGAAGGGGAATTTTTCTTAGCAGCAGTTAAACAATGACCTTCCAGTATTGTTGTATTTTATGCAAAATATTTTATACGAAATTTTTGCTTGTACCATGGGTCGAGGAAGGTGCACAACCAATACATTGTGGTAGCCAAAATGTGTATGATGCACCGGTCATGGGAAAGGCAGTAGGACATTAACTCTGCCATGTGTGCCAGACTACCAAGAGGCAATCTCCCAATGTCCCCACCAGCATGAAGGCGATCCATCATCTCCTCCTCCTCCTTCTCCTGGCTTTCCTACTCCAGCTACTCCTCTTCAGGCCATCCATGCTGAACAGACAAGAAGCTGGTGTTGGTAGTCCCCTCTGTAAGGCAGACAAGCAACTCTTATTCCTCCTCAGCATCCTCCTCCTAATTATCACACAATCTAGGCTAAGAAGATGAGATATGAGGCTGTGCATAGTAGTATCACTCAGTGTAAGCTCTTGCTCTATAGCAACCTGCTCAGCATGCAAAGATTCCTCTTTCAGAGTGAACAGTGAGCATTCCAGTAGACACAGCAGCAGGATGGTTAGGCTGATTAAGATGGGCAATGAGCCCCATAGGGGTGAATGAGCCCATGACTATCGGGAGGGTATAGGGTAGGAAGGGGTTAATGGTGAGGAAATAGGGCTGTGTAAGGGATTAAGGGATTGGTGGTTTGGTGAGCGGCGAGGATTGGGCCAGAGGTCATGAGGGGTGGGGAGAAAAGGGGGGGTTTATAAGGGGCAGTTAATTGCAGTACCTCCTCTTTTGCCGTTGGTGCCAGTCGTGTTTGGTCAGCATCGCCGGTTCCAGAATGGCTGACCTCGCCGCGCTGTTGGAGTGGGTCCGGGGAGCCTCCGAAGTCCTGGGGGTGGATGTGGTGCGGGAGCAGCTGCGTGCGGCCTGTGGGGACGGAGCGATGGTTCCCTCAGCTGTGGCTGCGGCTGCAGCACCCGGACCTGTGCTGCGTGCTCGGCGGTCGCAGCCGCCGGAGCGTTACTCCCCCAGCGGGAGGGGAGCGAGATCCAGGAGCCCCTTACGGGACCCTCCGGGGCAGGGGAGCCCTCACCAGCCTGCAGGAGCTTTGCCGGCCTCCGGGAGGAATCCTCATCGGAGATCCTGCGGGCCGGAGGTGGGCGGAGCTTGTTTGCGGCCTACTTCCGGTCCGCGGGCGGCAAGGCCCCGGTCCAGATTAACGGCAGCCCCCGGTGATGTGCCGGCCGGGGGCGGAGCTCTGCGGAACGATGTGTCGGTGGGAACTCCCTGCAGACGGCAGGGGAGGCGTGCGGATAGTGCAGCACAGGAGCTGCAGATCGCCAGCCAAAGGGCTGCGGGGGATGGGTCCAGCAGCCGGCAGGGCCACAGCAGGCAGTCGGTGGTGACGGTCCCCCCCAGCGTGGATCGTGCTGGGGGGAGGACTCAGCGTATATCGGAGGCCGGACGGCCTTCCTGCAGTCGGCAGGGAGGGAGACCAGTGGGGATGGCAAGTGGAGCCGAAGTGCAGCAGCCGACCTCGGGATCATCGTGGGTGGACGGCGGCAGGACGCCGCGTCGGGCGACACGAACAAGGTCCAGCAGGAGGCGATTGGAGGAGCAGGGTGCGGTGACCGTGGGGGTTGACGGCCGCCAATCGCGAGCTGTCCCCTTGCTGGTCCCCCCTGAGGTCCTCAGCGGCGATTCGGACTCTGGTGACGAGGACGGAAGCGACAACACAGCGAGACGGATTGAGCGTCAGGAGACTCGCGATACGGCTGTTCCGGATCCGATTCAGAGGCAGCCCGGTGAGCGAACGACGAGTATGCTTAATGTTGCGGGTAGTGTGGGGGGGGTGTCTTCTGTGTCGGCGAGTGCGCAGGGCTCTGGGGTTCGGGAGCCGTCGGCGTTGCCGGGGGCAGAGTTTTGGGGGCAGTTATTGGGGGTGTTGCAGGGGCTGTCGGCTGAGCGAGCAGGTGCGAGTGGGTCTGGTTCTCCGGCGGGGGCTTGGGTGGGTCCCTCGGGTGGCGTGCCGCCGGTGGTGGCGGCGCAGAGTGTTGTTACGCAGGGAGCTGCAGTGGCGACAGAAGCAGGGCAGGTGGCAGGAGTAGCGGCCGGGTCGGACGTGGTGAAGGACGGGGAAAAAGAGAAGGAAAAGGAGAAAGAGGATGAGGTGGTGCGGCTAGATGATAGGGCGCGGAGCGAGGTATACGTTTGCTTCGAGAGTCCGCTGGGGGTGCATTTAAAAAAGGAGGTGAGGGAGAAGATATGGAAAGGGGAGTATGTGGAAATTTTTTCCCTGCTTCCCCTTGAGAAATTTAACTTGGATAAGGTGAAGCCAAGCGACTCAAAAAAGGAGAAGGAGGATGAGGAAAAGAGGAGGTATAGGCTTATTCCAAGGACATTTACCAACTGGTTACAGGCCTTTGCGATCTTAGCCAGTGTCATTGGGGAAAAGGAGCCGGAACATTGTTCCGCACTTTTCGGGTATATGGATTCGATTGGGGAGGCGTATAGAGTGTACGGCGGTTTAGGTTGGTTGAGGTACGACGAACAGTTTCGGCAGCGCAAGGCTCTGCGGGCCGGACTAAAATGGGACCACAAGGACATCTCCTTGTGGATGAGGTTAATGACAGCCCCGGCTCAGCCCTTTCGTGGGGCTGCCGGGGGTTCGGGTACAAGCAACGGGTCTTCGGCGGGTCAGAGAAAAGGAGCTTGCTGGCAATTCAATGAGGGACAGTGTAAATTTGGGGCCTCGTGCCGTTTCAAGCACGAGTGTTCCGGATGTGGAGGTTCCCATCCTGTGTCCAGGTGCTTTAAGAAAGGAAAGGGTAAGCCCGGGGAGGGGGCTGGAAAAAGGGAGGACGCCGGTGAGGGTAGAGGCGATGCTTCCCTATTTAAGTAGGTATCCGGATGTACGGGCGGCCGAGTTATTGAGGAAGGGTTTTACTGAGGGTTTTCGGATTCCGTTTGAATCTGGGGCCCCAGTTTTTCGCCCGGGTAACTTGAGGTCTGCAAGGGAACACCCGGAGGTTGTGAAAGAGAAGCTGGACAAGGAGGTTGAATTAGGGAGGATGGCGGGCCCCTTTCAGGACCCACCAATTTCCAATCTTCGGATTTCGCCATTGGGGTGGTTCCCAAAAAAGAGCCGAAGAAATTTCGGCTCATACATCATTTATCCTACCCGGCTGGGTTGTCGGTGAATGATGGGATATCACCTGAGCTGTCAGCGGTTTGTTATGTTTCTTTTGACAGAGCTTTGGATTTGGTGCGGGCAGCCGGGCGTGGGGCCCTGATGGCAAAAGCGGATGTGGAGGCAGCTTTTCGCTTGCTCCCAGTGCATCCGGACAGTCAGCATCTGTTGGGATGTATGTGGGAGGGAGGGTTTTATGTGGACCGTTGCCTGCCCATGGGATATTCTATTTCTTGTTCTTATTTCGAGGCGTTTAGTTCTTTTGTGGAATGGGTAGTCCGGGACATGGCGGGGGTGCACTCCGTGATCCATTACTTGGACGATTTCCTTTGTGTTGGGCCGGCAAGGTCCTCGGTTTGTTCATTGTTGTTGTTTACGTTGCAGCGGATAGCGCAGAGTTTGGGTATTCCTTTGGCAAAAGACAAAACGGAAGGGCCAGTGACTGCTTTATGCTTTTTGGGCATAGAAATTGACACGATGGCAATGGAATGCCGCTTGCCGGAAAGGAAGTTGGTGGATTTAAAAGCGTCAGTGCGGTCATTATACCAGGCTAAAAAGGTGAAGCTGAGAGAGCTGCAGTCAGTTTTGGGAAAATTGAATTTCGCCTGTCGCATCATGCCGATGGGGCGCATCTTTAATAGGAGATTGGCGAGCGCGACTGCTGGGGTGACAGCGCCGAATCATTTTGTCAGAGTGACGAGGTTGATGAAAGGGGATCTGCTGGTTTGGGATTCTTTTTTAGACAAGTATAATGGTAGGATACTGTGGATGAGCAAGGCAATGTCCAATAGTCAGATTGAGCTGTTTACGGATGCGGCAGGGGCGACGGGTTTTGGAGCGATTTTCCAGACTCATTGGTGCGTGGAACAGTGGCCACAAGCATGGAAGGAGAAAGGGCTGGTGAAGAATTTGGCTTTGCTGGAATTGTTCCCGATCATAGTGGCGCTCGAACTGTGGGGCTCTGAATTTTCGGGAAAAAAGGTTTGCATGCATTGTGATAATATGGCGGTGGTTCATTCGATCAATTCGTTGTCAGCAAAATCTCCCCCGGTGGTGGGGTATCTGAGGCATCTGGTGCTCCGTTGCTTGGCACTGAACATTTGTGTTGTGGCGAGGCATGTGCCGGGGGTTCAGAATGAAGTGGCTGATGCGCTGTCTCGGTTTCAGTTTCGCAGGTTCAGAAGGCTGGTGCCGGGAGCAGACGACGATGGAGCACTATGTCCGGAATGGTTGTGGGATCTAGCCTTGGCGTAGCTTGGGAGGGCATTAGGAGATCGGTGTCTGAGGCTACTTGGTGCCGATACCAGGCAGTGTGGAATGAGTGGGAAGAGTTAGGCGGATCGGAGTTCATGGGGCCGGGTTATAATGGCCGAGTGGTGGGGGTTTTGGCGGTGATTAGTGGCGATTTTTCAGCGGGGCGGTCCGTATCGGTAATGAGTTACCGTTTGTCAGCCTTGGCCTTTTTATTCAAGTTGCAAGGTGTGCGGGATGCCACGAAGGATTTTCTAGTACGGCAGGCCATGAAGGGTTTTAGGAGAGGGGTGCGGTCGCGGGACTCTAGGCGGCCGATATCGCTACCATTGTTGGTGCGTTTAGTGGGCTGCTTGGGGGAAGTATGTGTGTCCCCTTACGAGCAGAGGTTGTTTGCAGTAGCATTTGTGTTGGCCTTTTTCGGGGCCTTTCGGATTGGCGAGTTGGTTAGTCCGGCGAAGCAGGTAGTAGGAGGTTTGTTGTTGGCAGACGTAACGCTTGGAGTTGATCGAGTGGAATGTCGATTACGTTTTTCCAAAACGGACCAGGTGGGGCGTGGGCGCCTGGTGGTTTTGTATGGGATACCTGGACACCCATTGTGCCCGGTTGGGCAGGTGACGGAGTTTTTGAAGTTAAGGGGAGGTTATCCTGGGGTTTTCTTGAGACACATGGATGGTTCTGCGCTGTCCAGATTCCAGTTTATTGCGGTTTTAAAAACTGTGTTGGCACGAGTAGGGGAGGTGCCAGGTGACTATGGGTCACACTCCTTTCGGATTGGGGCAGCGACAGAGGCGGCCAGGTGGGGCTTGAGTGATGATTGTATCCGGCGTATTGGGAGATGGGAGTCGTCCAGGTTCCGTTTGTACATACGGCCTCACCTGCTGAGGGGTGAGGGGGAGTGACTCGGCTGGTTTGGAATTACGGGGGTTAATAGGTGGTTATTGTGAGACATGGTTTTCGTTCAGTTGCGGTTTATTCTTGGTTTTATATTTTTTAGGTGTGTGCCTGGTGTGGATTCTCGGGCATTCCTTTGTTCACTGGGGAGCGTTGCGGGCGGATGTGCGTCCCGACGGTCGGCAACTTGGAGTGGCGAGGACGGATGCACGGGTCAAATGGATCGGGATTCGGGGCATGACCTGGGGGAGAGTTCGGCCAGAGGTGGCTTACTATAGCAGGATCGCCCAGGATCCTAATGTTCTCATTTTGCATGTGGGGGGGAATGATTTAGGGGTGAGGACAGCAAGGGAACTAAAAAGGGACATTAAGCTGGATCTTTTGCACCTGTGGAGAGCGTTCCCGGGTATTATTATCGTATGGTCGGATATTGTGGCTAGGGAAAATTGGCGTTTTGGGAGGTCGGTCGACCGTATTAATAGGGCACGTATTAAATTGAATAGGGCGATTGGCCGGTTTGTGGCGCGGAATGGGGGCTTGGTGGTGCGACATAAGGAATTGGAGGAGTCGGCAGGTCAATATTTGAGGAGAGATGGGGTGCATCTCACAGATATCGGCTTGGACTTGTGGATGCTTGGTTTGCGGGATGGTCTGGAGCAAGCCATAGGGGTGTGGGGGGCCCGGGCCACGTAAGGAGTCACGCGGCCGGTCTGTGGCGGGGGGATAGGTCCGTTCCTAGAGGCTGGGAGCACCGATAGTCGGTGGGGAGTATGAAGTCACTCAGGGGTAGTGGCTTCAGACAGGATTGGGAACTTGTGGGCGTAGGTCCTGCAGGTTCTGGGGAGGGGTATTTTAACGATGGAACGTTAGTACCCCACACCTTGGGTTGGTTGGACACAGCCGAGGTGGTCCTCTGGGCCAGTGGTATGTTACGGCCAGGGGATAAGGATGATTAGTGGCTTCTTGGACGGAGCTATCGGTTGTTTGCCAGTTGGGAGGGTATACATGTATCGGTTTATGTTTAAAGAGGGTGGCATGCTGAGCCACAAGTTTTGATACATGTATACTGTTAAATAAAAGCTGTGGCCATTCGCCCAAAAAAGTTGTTATGTCTTTATTTCAAGTAGAGTGGTTAAGAGGTGTTTTGGTACATGGGAGACCCAATTATCCCTTTTAGATACGTCAAGATGGGCAATGAGCCCCATAGGGGTGAATGAGCCCATGACTATCGGGAGGGTATAGGGTAGGAAGGGGTTAATGGTGAGGGAATAGGGCTGTGTAAGGGATTAAGGGATTGGTGGTTTGGTGAGCGGCGAGGATTGGGCCAGAGGTCATGAGGGGTGGGGAGAAAAGGGGGGGTTTATAAGGGGCAGTTAATTGCAGTACCTCCTCTTTTGCCGTTGGTGCCAGTCGTGTTTGGCCCGCCCACCCGCCCTTAATATATAAAAAAAAAAAAAAAAAAAAAAAAAATAACAAAGGTTTATATGGTGGTTTTCTTTGTTTGTCGCAGCGGGGGGATAGGTCCGTTCCTAGAGGCTGGGAGCACCGATAGTCGGTGGGGAGTATGAAGTCACTCAGGGGTAGTGGCTTCAGACAGGATTGGGAACTTGTGGGCGTAGGTCCTGCAGGTTCTGGGGAGGGGTATTTTAACGATGGAACGTTAGTACCCCACACCTTGGGTTGGTTGGACACAGCCGAGGTGGTCCTCTGGGCCAGTGGTATGTTACGGCCAGGGGATAAGGATGATTAGTGGCTTCTTGGACGGACCTATCGGTTGTTTGCCAGTTGGGAGGGTATACATGTATCGGTTTATGTTTAAAGAGGGTGGCATGCTGAGCCACAAGTTTTGATACATGTATACTGTTAAATAAAAGCTGTGGCCATTCGCCCAAAAAAGTTGTTATGTCTTTATTTCAAGTAGAGTGGTTAAGAGGTGTTTTGGTACATGGGAGACCCAATTATCCCTTTTAGATACGTCATGGCATTATCATCGCTCACCATCTTAGTGGAGTCCTCAAAGATTTAGAGAACCTCACAGATATCAGGCATCTATGCCCGCTCAGCAGTTGTTATGTGCAGAGGCTGATTGGAAGTCCAACGGGCATTTTGGAGTTGGTAATCAACTACTGTCCTCTGCTCTCTCCAGATCAAATGCACCTAAGATGGTGTCAGTGAGTCTTATATAGACCCGACACTGAAACCTTAATCTATACCCTCGATCAGCATAAGGTTAAATGATACAAACACAATTTGCCCAAAGGGCAACTAGAGGTATACTAATTAACTAATAAAACTTAACTTTTATTAATATTTGCAAAATAAACAGACAAATTTAAAATTAGCAAGTAGAGCGACCTAATACATTTGCTAAGTCAGGTGTCCAGCCACGGACCAAACACCATATACACGTGGACTACCGTCCTCAGGGATGTATTTGCCTTCGTGCTACCCTAGGCACTTTAAGTGGTCGCGCTCCTTACTGACAATGTCAAACTATGATTTTGGGCACACAACATCTATTTAAGGTGGATCTGCTCTGTAACACACTTGAAAAAGTGCTAAACGCTCTAAGAATGAAGATCTGCAATTGCTGCACACACGTTCACTTTTATTTAGCTTAATGTAACAGCTTCAGATTTTCAAAGACACTAAAGGTCGCTTTACACGCTACGATTTCTTGTGCGATCGCATGTGCGATCGCACCCGCTCCCATCGTTTGTGCGGCACAGGCAATTTGTTGCCGATGTCGCACAAAGTCGATAACCCCCGTCACATGTACTTACCTCCCGAACAACCTCGATGTGGGCGGTGAACATCCACTTCCTGAAGGGGGAGGGACGTTCGGTGTCACCACGACATCACACAGTGGCTGCCCAATAGAAGCGGAGGGGCGGAGATGAGCGGGACTTAACACCCCGCCCGCCTCCTTCCTTCCACATTGCCGGCGGGATGCAGGTAAGCTGCAGTTCATCGTTCCTGGGGCGTCACACGGAGCGATGTGTGCTGCCTCGGGAACAATGAACAACCGGCGTGCAGAAGGACGTTCGATTTTTAGAAAATGAGCAACGTGTCAACGAGCAATGATAAGGTGAGTATTTTTGCACGATCACAGTCAGTCACAGTCACAGCTGTCAGACTCTACGATATGTCAAACTATGCCTGATGTGCGTCACTAATGACGTGACCCCGACGACATATCGTTAAATATATCGTAGCGTGTAACTGGCCCTCTAGGCTATGTGCCCATGGGACTTTGTACCTGCGGATAATAAACGTTTAAAAAATACCTTATTTTTTGTGCGATATCTTCTATGTTTTAGGTCCATTAATTCTGAGCACATTGGTGTGGGTCTGGGTCCGCAGACCCCCGTAAATTGTTCAAAAGACCCCTTAGAAGTGCACAGTTCAGGAGACAGGACAATGACTTTCTACAGGATCCGCTCTGTGCTGTGTGTCCTCTTCTAAAAGAGCTTGACTGTACTATTGTAGATGCTTCCTTCTCGCTATGCACTAATCCCTTCATCCCACAGATTCCCCTTTGAATGAAGACATGACACCCGCTTGGATAATTTGGCCAAATCGGCCTTTATTATACAAACATGACATTAAATAAATATCTTTCTTTAAAGCGAGGAGGGTTCTTGGAGCTCCAAAACCTGGCGGACGTTCCCATAAAATTGATAAACCATCCAGAGTTGTCCCCAGCCGCCAAACGACCATAAGCTCGGGGACACCATGACCGGAAAACCATTTCCCTAACACCGACTCCCAGGGGACCCCACCCTGGAGAGCCCCAAAGTCTGCCAGGTAATTACCATTCCAAATAAAAGAAGGGGGGTTACCATCCACCTGATGTACAACCCCCCACCACCATTTTACCACCAACTCCAAGAACCCCACCTCACTACCGCCACCACGAGCATTACCTGAGACCTCATAATGCGAGTCACCCCACCAACAAAGCGCTCGCTCCACCTTCCTGAACACCTGCTAACCACAGGTGCATCCACCGCGCCAACCTGTCCGTTCCAAGCCAAGAAACTCCCCACTGCCCTATCCACCTTAATTTCAGTCCTGTCGATCCCCTCTATCGACCGAACAACCAGTAAGGTTTTGTAGGCACAATATCCGACCGCACCATCTTCACCTCTCGGGGAGGCGGAGCATAGCTGCAGTAAACCTTGGCAAATAACTCCAATTTAATGCCCCATAGGGGGATATCCCCACATCATTTTCACCCGTGTGCAACACCAGCACATCGGGGGCACGATCCAACCTTAAAATGGTGAAAATCCAGTGTTACCTTAGACCACTCATACCTGGAACCAGATCCAAAGCACTAGAACGTGATCTCTCAACCAACCCAGCTGGCACTCATTCCTCCCCTCACCTGCCATCAGCCCCCCCCCCAATTCAGGGCAGTGACCCAATTATCCAAGCAGTGGCGCACCGCCTAGGAGAACGTAGAAAAAACAGGGGGGGGGGACATTTTTCCTTTTTTTAAAAAAAAATTATACTTTTGCAGGAAGTCCCCCACTTTTCCACCTTGGTTGAGGCCCAAGACCACCAATGGGCCTGAGCGATCACCCCCCAACAAAAATAAATACCCCCTGCAACACTCTACCGACCGCCTTATCAACCTCTTTACTGCTCACAACCTGACCCCCCCATTTTTTAATATTTATTTAAGATGTATTCAATTTGACCATTCCAACCAAACATTTCATAGGGTAGGTTAACCCCACAACAACCTGACTCAACATGCCACCTCCACTTGACGATGGAGTCACCAATTCCCCTAATTCCCCAAAGAGCAACTAAGAACAACTAGCCGAAAACCACTTCACCTCAAATGGGGGAATTACTCACTGGTCTTGGCAGTGCCCACCGTTCCAAGCAATTAACCAGTCCAGTTAAAGGACTCATCCCGCAAATCCCTCAAAAATTGCACTAAACAGTTTAATGACATCAACCAGACATTGAAACTTACAACCAGTAGTGGTCCTGAGCCATAAATTATTAACCTCAGACCTTCCTTCAGCCGACACCCTACGTAACCAACACAGCAGTGCCCCTACCAAATCCTCCTCAGACTCCCCCGTGCCGAATTCCTGACTCCGATCCCCCGTTGCCTCACCAATCCGCCTCATATGCTAACCTAGTACCCCCAGCAAAGGATACTGTAATGCATAATAAGCCTAGTGCCCAAATACCACCTCACAAAGCTCCTCCGGCCACTTGCAGCTGGTGGACTCTGCCTCTAGTGCCAGGCACCAAAAGCGATCCCACTACAATTGAAAAACAGCATTAACGCTAATTTCCAAACACCTGGTGCCTGCGCTGCCACTATCTTTGTACTAAAGCAAAAAGGCGCCGTAACCCAAAATGCCTCCATAGCCCTGTTAACGGAGGAGAAACACCAAAAATTAGTTGCCAAAAACACCTGTTGACGCAACGAAAACTGATGTTTTTATTGCTGAAGTAGTCCCCCCACATGGAACTGGCCACTACCAAGAAAAACTCGAACAAAATCTGATTCCTGGTAAAATACTGCCTCCACCCAGGATTGTGGCTCTATGTCCATCCCCCATTTGCCCTGCTGAAAGCTCTGTCAACCAACCCAACTTGCCGCTACAGTAAAAGTTCACAATCAAAATAGACCACAAGCTCCAAAACCCTAACGACCATCCATTATAACTACCCAGGAAAATATATCCTGGCCCCCACTGCCAGGTCGTTGAAGAATTCCTCCGGCAACCGTATACAAAGCGTGGGGGCCTTGCCCCCGCCATAGCCACCTTCTCACTACCCGAAAAAATTCCGGCTATGGGCACATGCAAAAGCAAATTAAAGCATGCCCAGCAACAACCAAAGGTCTGCCACTGCATTTGATTTTTCTTATTCATTTTTTTAAATATATAACCCGCTTTGCGCACTTCAGTCCCCCCCTGCTCTCCATCCTCCTAGAATCAATGGAGATTCCCAAGATGTTCAGACAATTGCCAGGGCCCTTCTTTCTCTCCTGGCAAACTGCTGAACTATCCATGCCCTAGCCCTTAGCAAAGATGGCAAAAAATGGGGAGCTGACCGCCCCATGTACAGGAAGTTGTTGTCTTTTTTTTTTTTTTTTTGAGGTAAGACTCATCATCAGCAACCCAGCCATACTGCAACCCCCCATTCTAGAAATGAACCAAACCCTTCCAATAGGCACAAGAAAATAGGGCAAACCATAAGTAAACACCAGACCACAAAATATGAACCATCCCAAAACAACCTAACAAATGCATGCTGTCAGGACGCCCTGGCAACAAACGGCATGTCAGAAACGATAACTCACAAGTGACCCGGAATTTATTCGGCTCCTTCTTTTGCACCACCCCTAACGAAGAAAAACCACCAGAACCAGAAATGGCAGAGATAAAACTGAACCGCCCAATACCTGCACGATACCTCGCACCAAAATTATTATTATATTTTATATACATTTACTATTATTATTATTATGATTCTAGAACCCACCGCAGCCTGAACCCTGGTATCTCAATGAGCCGTAAGGCCCCGTCACACACAAGGACAAATCCCCGGCAGATCCGCGGCCGCAGCAAAACCCCGGACACACCGATCCATCTGTATACAGCCACAAACCTGGCACTGATTGTCCGCAACTTCACCGCGACCACCGATCCGCCGCAGATCCATCCCCGCACGCGACAAAACCCCCAAGGCTTTATGCAGTGTCATCCATCCTTCCACTGCCTGACCTGCCCATCATTTCAACACCGGGTGGGATCGCCACAAAACCAATGAACCTTCCTTGTAGCAGAATACCCTTGAACAATTCTCAGGCCCCCCCCCCCCCCCTTTTTTTTTTTTTTTTGTGTGTGTGTGCCTGGATGCTTGAAGAATGGCAAACACCTGCAGCCAGTTAACAAAATCGAAAGTTTAACCATTCCCCCTTCTCTATCTGCCCTGACACCGTGACCCCCACCACAAGATGTGGCCTAACTTGATGACCAACCGGCGACCTGCCTCAACGCCTGACACCCAAAACGGAAACGGGGGACCCCATTGACCCGACCTTTGCCTGCTCCACACGTTCCGGCAACTCCTTCCCAAACCCTAACATGCTGCAGACCCTACTAACTGACCCCACAGAGGCCCCCCAACATGCTAAAACTAAGACCGCCACCATTTCCCCTGGGCCTAGGAAAATCGCACTAGATGAACACACACAGAACATATAATTAAACTCACCAGGCTGCGTGGGGGCATGGGACCCACCAGCCGGAACACCCGATTCCTCAGGATGTTGAGGCACTCAAGCCGCTTAAGCAGCTTGCTTAGGGAGACCCCAGCAAGCCGCCGCGCTCAAACCTAGCGGGACCACCAGGGAGCAGACTACCTGTTGAACGACCTCCCAGGACGTGGATCATCCCCTCCTAGATGACAACCTCTTCCTCGACACGGACCTCATCCGCGAAGATGAGCCCCTCCGTGCTGCTGACCTCCAACATAAAGGCAACCTCCACTGTGATGACGACAGCCTCCTCCTCAATGCTGACCTCCTTCCAGATGCCGATCCCTGCGCCGACCTCCTTACTGATAACCATTACCGAGCTGAAAATGACCTCCACATTGACCTCCAGCCAGATGATGACCTCCGCACTGACCACCACACTGAAAACGACCTCCACGCTGACCTCCAGCCAGATGATGACCTCCGCGCTGACCCCCTCACTGAAAACAACCTCCATGCTGACCACCAGCCATATGATGACCTCCGCGCTGACCACCTCACTGAAAACAACCTCCATGCTGACCGCTAGCCAGATGATGACCTCCGCGCTGACCACCTCACTGAAAACAACCTCAATGCTGACCGCCAGCCAGATGATGACCTCCGCGCTGACCACCTCACTGAAAACAACCTCCATGCTGACCGCCAGCCAGATGATGACCTCCGCGCTGACCTCTGTCCCCGATGACGACCTCCGCGCTGACCTCTGTCCCCGATGACGACCTCCGAGCTGACCTCTGTCCCCGATGACGACCTCCGAGCTGACCTCTGTCCCCGATGACGACCTCCGAGCTGACCTCTGTCCCCGATGACGACCTCCGCGCTGACCTTTCCCTCGATGTTGACCTTTGCTTTTCTGACCTCAAGCCTGAAGCCGCCCTCCGCGCCGACCTCTGTCCCCGATGACGACCTCCGCGCTGACCTCTGTCCCCGATGACGACCTCCGCGCCGACCTCTGTCCCCGATGACAACCTCCGCGCTGACCTCTGTCCCCGATGACGACCTCCGCGCTGACCCCTGTCCCCGATGACGACCTCCGTGCTGACCTCTGTCCCCAATGACGACCTCCGCGCTGACCTCTGTCCCCAATGATGACCTCCGTGCTGACCTCTGCCCCCGATGACAATCTCCGCGCTGACCTTTCCCTCGATGTTGACCTTTGCTTTTCTAACCTCAAGCCTGAAGCCGCCCTCTGCGCTGACCTCTGTCTCTGAGTGTTTCTCCGGATGTCCAGTTGCTGCCACCACAAGCAGTCCCCCCACAGGTATATCACTGGGAAGGACCGCCGCCATCTTGTTGAAGCCCTGATCACTAGAGGCTTGAGGCAGAGCCTCGGTCACATGATACACCGAGGCCCCGCCCACCTCCGCAGGTCCCGGCTGCCTTGTAAGATTCCTCCCCTGTTCCATCTAAAAGAACAGGATGGAGAGATGGACAGGGAGGGTCCCTGGGGAGGGGGTTCTTGCGGCACCACTGAGACCTCAGGAGCTGCTCCTGGTGGCAGACTGTCAGGCACCCTTGCCCTGCGTGCCCACTGGGGAAGTGGATCTTCTGCAGCAACCCCCACAGCCGAACGTCCCAATATCTCCAGCACCTGTGCTCTGATGCAGTTGCTGCTGGCAGCACCCTGCAGCTGCTCCAGAAGTTTTAAATCACCATGATTACAGTCACATCAGGAGACGAGGTGAAGGGGGCTCAGCACCTTTTCTGCTGGCTTCACATGCTGTTCTGATAGTACCCACCCCTTCTACTGATTCTATATTCCCAACTGACCACCCCTAGCACTTAACCCAGCCCCTTAAACTTCTGACCCCCCACAGCCCCGCTTTCTTTCCCTGCAACCAGTGTTAACCCCTCGTTGCCCTTCAAAGTCAGTCATGAGTCACTTTGCCCATGGCTCCGCTGTGGGCTCCGTTCAGCCTTTTCAGTTGTAGTTGAGAGTCTCTGGACCAGATTTCTCACCAATCTGCTCAGAATTATTGGGCATAAAATATCAAAAAAACAAAAAGTTTAGTTACTCTTTGGAGGTGCATTTACACTGCTGCCAATAATCAGAAACCGATTGATCTATCTAAACCGGCTGTCAGATCACCAAACTCACAAGCAAAAGGTTTGTTTGTCGAGTGAAGTGATTTTTCCATTTACATAAATAAACATTTATATAAGGAATGATTCCTCTACAATAATCACACACAGTTTAACTTAAAAGGGGTTGTCCGGTCTAGAATGATAAGTCTGCAGTGCATCTATGTGTTATGCCTGCTTTACACGAGACGATCTATCATGCGATAGATCGTCGGGGTCACGGTTTTTGTGATGCACATCCGGCATCGCTTGCGACGTCGGCCTGTGTGACACCTCCTAGCGACGCAGTATTGATCACATATCGTGAGTCCTGTACTCGTCGCTAGGTTTCATAAAATTGTTTATGAAACATGGCGCCTGTTGTTCATCGTTTCCGTGGCATCACACGTTGCTCCGTGTGACACCACGGGAACGATGAACATCGCTTACCTGCGTCCCGCGGCTCCCGCCGGCTATGTGGAAGGAAGGAGGTGGGTGGGATGTTTACATCCCACTCATCTCCGCCCCTCTGCCTCTATTGGCCGGCTGCCGAGTGACGTCACTGTGACGCCGAACATCCCTCCCACTTCAGGAAGTGGATGTTCGCCGCCCTCAGCGATGTCGCACGGGAGGTAAGTACATGTGACGGGAGGTTTACGACTTTGTGCGCCACGGGCAATCAATTGCCCGTGACGCACAAACGACATGGGCGGTTACGATCGGTCATGCAATCGCTCTACTCTTTGACTGCAGACCTGTGAATCCTCCCAGCGCACTCATAGTGGTCAAGAATGTGATATGCAGACTCCTAGTGAGAACTCGTCTAGTGGATACGGCCTCGCATAATGCACTTGTATTGAGCGAGGTGGCGTCCCCTAGATGGGTTCTAGCTGGGAGTCTGCATATCGCATACTTGACCGCCGTTCCCGTCGCAGACACCGGAGAATCCTCGTAGTGCACAGTGAGTGCACTTGGAGGATTCACAAATCTGCAGTCTCACACAGTGACACACAGAGGGACAGCAGACTTGTCATTCTAGACTGGACAACCCCTTTAATATTTGCTTCAAAATCTATTTTTTAAAATGCAAATGAGGGGCTTCGGTGCATCCTTGGCGTGGACTATGCCTTGATGCACTCTTATATTTGCATATAAAAGCCAGTCCCTTGTGTTGATTGACAGTGCTCACTTAGTAAGAGCAATAAAAATCAGACATACAAGCTGATATTAGAAAGCACACGCTTTTACTATTGGAATGCTGTCAATAAAAACAAAAGACTTTAAAATACAAATATGAGAGCGTAACGGTGCACTGAGACAAAGCCCACCCCAACGGTGCACCAAAGCAAAGTCCACCCCAACAGTGCACCGACACAAAGACCATCCCAACGGTGCACCGACACAAAGACCACCCCAACGGTGCACCGAAACAAAGACCACCCCAACGGTGCACCAAAGCAAACACCACCCCATTGGTGCACTAAAGCAAACACCACCCCAACAAAGACCACCCCAACGGTGCACCAAAGCAAACACCATCCCAATAGTGGACCAAAGTAAACACCATCCCAACAAAGACCACACCAACGGTGCACCAAAGCAAAGACCACACCAACGGTGCACCCACCCAAAGACCACACCAACGGTGCACCAAAGCAAAAACCAGCCCATTGGTGCACCAAAGCAAAGACCACACCAATGATGCACCAAAACGCACTCATTTGCATATTAAATAAAAGTAGATTTTTCTGCAAATATTAAAGGGAACCTGTCACCAGTTTTTCAGTCTATAAACTGCGGCCACCACCTCTGAGCCCTTATATATGGCATTCTAACATGCTGTATATAAGAGCCTAGGACGCTGTGTAGAACATAAAAATCCCATTATAATACTCACCTAGGGGACGGTACGGTGCAGACTGGTCGAATGGGTGTCTCCGTTCTCCGGTACCGGCGCCCCCTCCTTCGGCCATCTTTGTCCTCCTTTTTCTGAAGCCTGGGTGCATGACGCGTCCTACGTCATCCATACTCGCCGGCATTGTGGTCCTGTGCAGTCGCACTTTGATCTGCCCTGAATGCATTGTAGTGCACCTGTGCAGGACCTCAATGTCGGCTAGTGGGGATGACGTAGAACACGTCATGCACCCACGCTTCAGAAGAAGAAGAAGGACAAAGATGGCCGAAAGAGGAGGCGTCGGTACCGGAGAACGGAGACACCCATTCGACTAGTCTGTACCGCACCGCCCTTTTGGTGAGTATAAAGTGATTTTTATGTTCTACACAGCGGCCTGGGCTCTTTTATACAGCATGTTAGAATGCTGTATATAAGAGCCCACTGGTAGTGGCCGCGGCTTATAGTCACCAAATCTGGTGACAGGTTTACTTTAAAGAAGCACTCCGGTCACTTTTTCATCTAAACCTGTGTAAATGTTAGTGTAGTTTACGGTCTATGATAATTCACTCACCGATCACTGTTTGCTCATGTCCCCGACTCCATAATGACTTCACATCCACAGCTCATCTCTGCAGACTTCCCTCTTCTCTGGGCTTCTGCAGCACATCTCACCATGGTGCCCTGTAAAATAATAATGTTATTATAATGTTCCTGAATGACAATAACCACAAACGCTGTGCCATAAATAAGCCCTATGCTGTGGAGTGAAAACAAATAACTGCTCCTCACTGTGCTCCCCGCAAAAGAATATTACTCCACACAATCCCTCTTAATGTACATGGCCTCCACACTATCCTCTCCTATAAAATATTCCTACCACACCATCCCCATTTATATACTATGATCGCCACACAGCCCCCTAATAAAACGCCACACTGCCCCCCTTATAAACTACACCCACCACACCTTCCTCAATTATGAAATATGATCTGCACACTGTCTTCTTCACATCATGCTGCCCCCTCCTCACAATGTCCCTCTCCATACAGAGCCCTCACATTGCCCCTCTCAATACTGAGCCTCCCATGCTGCCCCCTCCTCACAATGTCCCATGCCTGCTGCCCCCTCCTCACAATGTCCCATGCATGCTGCCTCCTCCTCACAGTGTCCCATGCATGCTGCCCCCTCCTCACAATGTCCCATGCATGCTGCCCCTCTCCATACTGAGCCTTCCATGCTGCCCCTTTTTAATGTACTCCAAATGCTGCCTGCCCCTTTTCCATAATGAGACCACCATGCTGCCCCACTCAGCATACAGACACCTCCATGCTGCCCCACTCAGCATACAGACACCTCCATGCTGCCCCACTCAGCATACAGACACCTCCATGCTGCCCCACTCAGCATACAGACACCTCCATGCTGCCCCACTCAGCATACCGACACCTCCATGCTGCCCCACTCAGCATACAGACACCTCCATGCTGCCCCATTCAGAATACAGACACCTCCATGCTGCCCCACTCAGCATACAGACACCACCATGCTGCCCTACTCAGCATACAGACACCTCCATGCTGCCCCACTCAGCATACAGACACCACCATGCTGCCCCACTCAGCATACCGACACCTCCATGCTGCCCCACTCAGCATACAGACACCTCCATGCTGCCCCACTCAGAATACAGACACCTCCATGCTGCCCCACTCAGCATACAGACACCACCATGCTGCCCTACTCAGCATACAGACACCACCATGCTGCCCCACTCAGCATACAGACACCACCATGCTGCCCCACTCAGAATACAGACACCTCCATGCTGCCCCACTCAGCATACAGACACCACCATGCTGCCCTATTCAGCATACAGACACCACCATGCTGCCCCACTCAGCATACAGACACCACCATGCTGCCCCACTCAGCATACAGACACCACCATGCTGCCCCACTCAGCAGACAGAGACCACCCTGCTGCCCCACTCAGCATACAGACACCACCCTGCTGCCCCACTCAGCATACAGACACCACCATGCTGCCCCACTCAGCATACATACACCACCCTGCTGCCCCACTCATCATACAGAGACCACCATGCTGCCCCACTCAGCATACAGACACCACCATACTGCCCCACTCATCATACAGAGACCACCATGCTGCCCCACTCAGCATACAGACACCACCATGCTGCCCTACTCAGCATACAGACACCTCCATGCTGCCCCACTCAGCATACAGACACCACCATACTGCCACACTCAGCATACAGACACCACCATGCTGCCCCACTCAGCATACAGACACCACCCTGCTGCCCCACTCAGCATACATACACCACCCTGGTGCCCCACTCAGCATACAGACACCACCCTGGTGCCCCACTAAGCATACAGACACCACTCTGGTGCCCCACTCAGCATACAGACGCCACCCTGCTGCCCCACTCAGCATACAGACGCCACCCTGGTGCCCCACTCAGCATACAGACACCACCCTGGTGCCCCACTCAGCATACAGACGCCACCCTGCTGCCCCACTCAGCATACAGACACCACCCTGGTGTCCCAATTCAGCATACAGACGCCACCCTGGTGCCTCTGTCAGCATACAGGAGAGGATAAGTTGTGCTCACTGCTATAATCCTGGTGCTCGGGAAAAAAATATATCAATCAAGAGGGGTAGTCCCGGCACACAGTGTGTGAAAAAAATGGTAAGTCCAGGTATGATATGCTTGAACAAGATTTCTTTATTTTTCACAAAATTACTGTACTGCCCGCCCAACGTTGCGGCTCACGCAGGAGCCTTCACCAGGGGTCAAGAGTACCGAGGAAAATGGTTATGGTAAAAGATCATGTAGGTACATCAAGACTTAGTAGAGTCAGCTAAAGGGTTATTCCGGCAAGAGGAGATTGTTGCCACATGTAAAGTAGACAAGGGAAACGCCAATAAGGGGTTAGCATACAGAGTGAAGGGGCTCACACGGTAGATAAGGGTACAGGATGATTGCAATGAGACACTGTCATATGTGTACTACAATTATTGATCATATGTAGTATGACAAATGAATTGTCAAGATGACGTCAGTGGTGCATACGAAGTACGTTATAGTGGGGTCATATAGAATGTCAAAGTCCATGCTGCCCCACTCAGAATACAGACACCTCCATGCTGCCCCACTCAGCATACAGACACCACCATGCTGCCCTACTCAGCATACAGACACCACCATGCTGCCCCACTCAGCATACAAACACCACCATGCTGCCCCACTCAGCATACAGACACCACCATGCTGCCCCACTCAGCATACAGACACCACTTGCTGCCCCACTCAGCATACAGAGACCACCATGCTGCCCCACTCAGCATACAGAGACCACCATGCTGCCCCACTCAGCATACAGACACCACCATGCTGCTCCACTCAGCATACAGACACCACTTGCTGCCCCACTCAGCATACAGAGACCACCATGCTGCCCCACTCAGCATACAGAGACCACCATGCTTCCCACACAGCATACAGACACCACCATGCGTCCCCACTCAGCATACAGACACCACCATGCTGCCCCACTCAGCATACAGACACCACCATGCTGCCCCACTCAGCATACAGACACCACCATGCTGCCCCACTCAGCATACAGACACCACCATGCTGCCCCACTCAGCATACAGACACCACCATGCTGCCCCACTCAGCATACAGAGACCACCATGCTGCCCCACTCAGCATACAGAGACCACCATGCTGCCCCACTCAGCATGCAGAGACCACTATGCTGCCTCACTCAGCATGCAGACACCACCATGCTGCCCCACTCAGCATGCAGACACCACCAAGCTGCCCCACTCAGCATGCAGACACCACCATGCTGCCCCACTCAGCATACAGACACCACCATGCTGCCCCACTCAGCATACAGAGACCACCGCGCTACCTCACATCTAATGCTGAGCCCCCTCCCACACTACCTCACATTTCATACTGAGTCCTCTACATTGCTCCACTCCATATTGAGCCCTCACACTGCCCTTGTCCATATTGACCCCCCCATAATGACCCCCCCCATACTGAACCCCCATGCTACCCCTTTTCCAGAATGAGCTCCCAATTCTTCCCCCTCCATACTTAGTGAATTGATACTCTGCACTTCTGAGGGGGTGCACAAGGAGGGTCCAAAACCATCTCAAGTAGATGTAGAAACTTGGTGCTCGATCAATGTGAATAGTGTTTTTTATTGTGAAGAGCTTGTAGGAGCAGCACAAGCCCAGCATTGTCACATAGATAGCGGATGACACCACGTCATTCCCAGCTACACCGCCCACCACGCTACTATACCTTCTGAGGACCCTCTGCACGCACTGATGAAGGTCTTTTGACCAAAACATCTGTGCTTGTGCTGGTCCTACAAGTTCTTCTCAATAAAAAACACTGCTCACATTGATCTTGGGTGCCAAGTTTCTACATCTACCCCCTCTCCATACTGAGACCGCCAACATACCGAGTCCTTATACTTTTCCCCATCGATTTTGTCCCTTGCACTATCCCTCCCACTGTAATCCCGCCTAAACCCCCCTGATCTACAGCATTAGGCCCCCTACAGCAATAGGCCCCCAAAACCCCACCTCCTACAGCAATAGGCCCCCTAAACCCCCCCTCCTACAGCAATAGACACCCTAAACCCCCCTCCTACAGCAAAAAGTCCCCTAAACCCCCCTCCTACAGCAAAAAGTCCCCTAAACCCCCCTCCTACAGCAAAAGGTCCCCTAAACCCCACTCCTACAGCATAAGGTCCCCATAACCTCCCTCCTACAGCAAAAGGTCCCCATAACCCCTCTCCTACAGCAAAAGGTCCCCCTAAGCCCCTCCTACAGCAAAAGGTCCCCCTAAAATCCCCTCCTACATCAAAAGGTCCCCCTAAACCCCCCTCCTACAGCAAAAGGTCCCCCTAAACCCCCCCTCCTACAGCAAAAGGTCCCCCTAAACCCCCCCTCCTACAGCAAAAGGTCCCCCTAAACCCCCCTCCTACAGCAAAAGGTCCCCCTAAACCCCCCCTCCTACAGCAAAAGGTCCCCCTAAACCCCCCCTCCTACAGCAAAAGGTCCCCCTAAACCCTCCTCCTACAGCAAAAGGTCCCCCTAAACCCCCCTCCTACTTCAAAAGGTCCCCCTAAACCTCTCCTCCTATAGCAAAAGGTCCCCCTAAACCCCCCTCCTACAGCAAAAGGTCTCCCTAAACCCCCCCTCCTACAGCAAAAGGTCCCCCTAAACTCCCCCTCCTACAGCAAAAGGTCCCCCTAAACCCCCCCCCTCCTACATCAAAAGGTCCCCCTAAACCCCCTTCCTACAGCAACAGGCCCCCTAAACCCCCGCTCCTACAGCAACAGGCCCCCTAAACCCCCCCTCCCACAGCAACAGGCCCCCTAAACCCCCCTCCTACAGCAACAGGCCCCTTAAACCCCCCTCCTACAGCAACAGGCCCCCTAAACCCCCCTCCTACAGCAACAGGTCCCCCTAAACCCCCCTCCAACAGCGACAGGCTCCATTCCCCCCCTCCAACAGCAACAGGCTCCATTAACCCCCTCCTACAGCAACAGGCTCAATTAACCCCCCCCCCAACAGCAACAGGCTCCATTAACCATCCCGCCCAACAGTAACAGGCTCCATTAACCCCCCCAACAGCAAAAGACTCCATTAACCCTCCCTAACAGCAACAGGCTCCATTAACCCCCTCCTACAGCAACAGGCTCCAGTAACCCTCCTCCTTCTGCAACAGGCTCCATTAACCCCCCTCCTTCAGCAACAGGCTCCATTAACCCCCTCCTACAGCAACAGGCTCCATTAACCCCCTCCTACAGCAACAGGCTCCATTAACCCCCTCCAACAGCAACAGGCTCCATTAACCTCCCCTCCTACAGCAACAGGCTCCCTAAACCTTCCCCTCTACAGCAATAGGCCCCCTTGACCACCATCTTCTTTAATAGGCCCCCTAACTCTAAGACTATACTAATAGCCCCAGCCCCCTAAACACTGTCAAGTCATAGGCCCCCTAATCTCCAGACTACATTAATAGGCCTCCTAATCCCCAGTCTATAACCTCTGCCTCCCCTCCCCCACAATCCTAACTTTATAGCCTCTGCCTGCCTCCCCCCCTCCCCTCACTTCACAGCATAAGGAACTCTGCAAGTGATTACCTACTCCTGTTCAGCCGCCGCTGCCCGCCTCCTCTTGCCGAAGCTGCAGCTCCTCCTCCGGTGTCTGTCATCCTCCTCCTGCTGCTGGCTCCGGGGAGTTCTCTTCCTCCGCGGCATCTAGAGCTTTGGCCGCCACAGCACGGAGCTGATTGGCGCGCCTCTGACCCCGGCAGTGCAGGCACCAGCACTTCCGGGGTCAATCAGCTCCCTGTGTATGGCGCCCGCAGTCTATTTGTAGGCGCGTCTTAAAGACGCAGTTACAGATAGATGGAGGTGCGCCTCTCACCCCTCCCCCCCTCCGAAAACACAGCGGATTTATTAGACTGTCTAACGGAGGGGGATGTAAAAAAAAAATTATTTTTTTTTTGCAGCCAGAAGGTGCCGCCCCCCGCAACCCACCGCCCCAGGCACCGGACCATGGGTGCCTAATGGTGAATACGGCCCTGACCGTCCTTCAGTGTCATTAATGTCAATCAGCTAATAGCCTCCTCGACATGTTTCACACTTTCTCATAGTGAATATGATTAGTATAGCCAATCTGATGAGTTTGACTGATCTTCCTGATGGTGAATAAGCACATAGCATATGAGTGACTTTGTGAGATACACCAATGGATATTGGGATTTCATATGATGTGACACCTGATTGGTTGATAGTGATTGAATGACCTATGGTTAATGTCATCACCAGAACTTTTAAGAGGGGCTGTAGTCTGATCATCAGCTCATTAAAGCCTCAGTCTCCTGATGAAGCCAGTCATGGTGAAACATGTCAGTGAGGATATTAGCTGATTTATTTTAGAGGCAGTGTAGGGCTGTACTAATCTGATGACATTGTAGGACAGTAGTCCACCTGTATGTGGTGTTTGGTCCACGGCCGGACACCTGACTTAGCAAATGTATTAGGTTGCTCTACTTACTAATTTTAAATTGGTCTGTTTATTTCGTGAATATTAACCCCTTCATGACCGGCCGATTTTTCGCTTTCGGGGGTTTTTTTTGCCATTCTTCTTCTGAGAAACGTAACTTTTTTATTTTTCAGTCAATATGGTCATGTGAGGGCTTATTTTTTGCCTAACGAGCTGTACTTTTAAATTAAACCATAAGTTTTACCATATAGTGTACTGGAATACGGCACAAAATTCCAAATGTAGAAAAATTGCAAAAAAAGTGCGATAGCACTATTGTTTTTTAGATATTTTACTCACTGTGTTCACTATATGGTAAAACTGATGTGTGGGTGTGATGCCTCAGGTCAGTGCGAGTTTTTAGACACCAAACATGTATAGGTTTACTTTTATATAAGGGGTTAAAAAAAATTGGACATTTGTCCGAAAAAAGTGGCGCATGTTTTACGCCATATTCCGTGACCCGTAGCGTTCTTATTTTTCGGGATCTATGGCTCAGTGATGGCTTATATTTTGCGTCTGGAGCTGATATTTTTAACTTTACCATTTTTACGCAGATGCGACGTTTTGATCGCCTGTTATTGCATTTTGCGCAAAAGTTGTGGCGACAAAAAACCATCATTTTGGCATGTGGAGTTGTTTTGCTGCTACGCCGTTTACTGATCAGATTAATTGATTTTATATTTTGATAGATCGGGCATTTCTGAACACGGCGATACCAAATGTGTGTATATTTTTTATTTTTTTTAACCCTTTAATTTTCAATGGGACGAAAGGGGCGTGTTTTAAACTTTTAGGTTTTTTTGGGTTTTTTTAAACTTTTTTTTTACTTTTTTTATCTTAATAGTCCCCCTAGGGTGCTATAGCGATCAACAATTTGATCGCTCTGCTCTGTCTGCTAATCACAGGTACACTGCTGTAAACAGCAGATACGCTCACTTTCTGCTTCCCACGGCTCCGGGCCGAGTGAAACTGAAAGTAATTCATGGCAGGTACAGGCGTCATCATATGACCCTGTGCTACCATGACAACTACCGGAAGTCACGTGTTCACTTCACTTGATTTCCAGTATCGGGCGGTAAGTAAATGTTTACCACAATCGCGATTATAATGGCGCTATCACATATTGACAGCGCCATTTAAGGGGTTAAACGGCACGAGCAGATAACAAATCTGCTCGTGCCTAGCAGGCACACATCTCAGCTGTGAAAATCAGCTGACATGTGCGCCGATCGCGGCATGCTGCCGGCGGCAGACCGCGAGCAGTAACATTATGACCGCTAGAGGGTTAATGAAAGTTAAGTTTTATAGGTCTTTAGTTAGGGTACCTCTAGCTGCCCTTTGTACAAATAGTGTTTGTGTTATATAGACCAGATTTATAGTCGAGTAAGGAATAGCTCCAATGTCGTACTAGTTGTGCGAGTAACGAATAGTGCCGAGTATATTTTCTCATCACTAATAATGACTGGTCAATTTTGGCAGAGAAAGAAGCAAATTTGTCTTATCAGAGCTGTTCCAAAATTACTTATTTAAATGTGTACTATTCATTACTGAAATAAAAATTAAAACGACAGATAATCTTCAAATACTGCATATCGAACTAATAAAGGCATTTATATTTTTTTAAAGCTATGTCTAAAATGCAAACTATTTTTTTACCCTGTATTCAGCACTCTTATGTACTTGGTTTTATGATGCAGACTAAAGAAAGCAGTGGGGTATGTTTGAATCGCTGTATTGTACAATGTACTGTATGTAAATAGTGTGATATTGTGACTGGGTGTACAGCAGAGCAAGGAGAGACAACAGGCTGAGGATGATCCAACAGGTTTACTAACAGGAATACAGGAACAGCACACGACAAGTCCAAATAAAACAGATTCGGGGGCACCTCCCGATAATCCAAAGTGCCAGATCACAACGTAATAGTCCTTTTCAGAGTCCCAGAAATCCCACACAATCCACTAGACGGCGAGATCTGTCCGCAGAATCAGATCTCGCTCCCTTCCTCTTCAAAACTCAGCTCCCAACTAACTGCTCTAACATGTTCTTCTCTCCTGGGATCAGCCCCTTAGTTGGGCACACCTACCCCTGGCCATTTGATGCATGAATGGACTTTAGACTGCTGGCTCTGTTCTGTTTACCAAGTTGTAGATTGGAGAAGTCCCATGCTGAGAAGAACAATATATATATGCACCCCCCACCAAATCAATGACAATAGCTACTGCTGAAGCCTGATTGCAATATGATACAGGCTCGGGGAAGGTATGGTCACTTACATCACAAGACATATTACTACAGCCAATACAGTGAGAAGGCAAAACACATCATGACAATTCCTTCCCCTCCCAACTTGTGTACGTACTAGGGACCTCTACAGGTCGCTGGTTAAGTACACGCAGGCATGGCTGACAGGACTCAAGGCTCCTCTTGCCTGGACAGTGCATCTGCATTTTGGTGTTGGCTGCCCCTTCTATACTGTATGGTAAAGTTATAGGGCTGCAGAGCCAGGCTCCATCGCAGTAATCGTCCATTGTCCCCAGAGACTCTGTTCAGCCAGGTGAGGGGATTGTGATCAGTAACCACAGTAAATTCTCGTCCATACAGATACGGCCGTAGTTTCTTAAGGGCCCACACTACAGCCAGACATTCTTTTTCAACAGTTGCATAGGCCACTTCTCGGTCCAGCAGTTTCCGGCTGAGATAGGCAATGGGGTGCTCCTCCCCGGCTGCATTCACCTGGCTGAGGACAGCTCCCAGTCCATAAGCAGAGGCGTCCGTTTGCACAATAAATCTCCACTTATAGTTTGGAGCAGCCAGGACAGGATCGCAGACCAGAGCGTCCTTCAGCCGGTTAAAAGCCTCATCACAGGCTGGAGTCCAGATCACCAGCCGGGGCATTGTTTTCTTGGTCAGGTCGGTAAGAGGCTTGGCCACAGTACTGAAATGAGAAACAAATTTTCTGTAATAACTGGCAGTGCCCAGAAAAGCCATAACTTGTTTCTTAGTTTGGGATACAGGCCAGTCTCTAATAGCCTGGATTTTGGCAGACTCAGGACGGAGCTTCCCTCCTCCCACTCTATGCCCTAGATATTGGACTTCACCCATCCCCAATTGGCATTTATCGGGTCGAATAGTTAGGCCGGCTGCCAGAATCAGGTCCAAAATAATGGCTACTTGATTCAAATGTTCCTCCCATGTGTGGCTGAAGACGGCGATATCATCCAAGTAGGCACAAGCAAAGTCACCACATCCCCGGAGGATCTGGTCCACCATTCTCTGGAAGGTGGCCAGGGCATTTTTCATTCCAAAAGGCATGCTTAGAAATTCATACAGACCAAAGGGGGTTATAAAAGCGGACCGTTCTCTCCCTTCATCCGTTAGAGGGATCTGCCAGTATCCCTTACTGAGATCCAAGGTAGTGACATATCGGGACCCAGCCAGTCGGTCTAGAAGTTCGTCAATACGAGGCATTGGGTAAGGATCGTTGACGGTATGGTCGTTTAGTCGCCGATAGTCCACACAAAATCGAGTACTCCCATCCTTCTTGGGTACTAACACCACAGGGGAGGCCCAAGGGCTATGGGAGGCCTGGATTACCCCAAGCTGTAACATCTCCTCCAGTTCGTGCTGCATGGTGTTTCGAACTGATTCAGGTACCCGGTAAGGAGCCAGTTGTATGGGACGGATACCCTGAGTGTCCACATGATGTTGGGTGACGGTGGTTCGACCTGGTTGGGATGAGAAAGCAGCCCGTCTCTGTTGAAGCACTTCCAGCATCTGGATTTTCTGTAAGGAGTCCAGGTGATCTCCCAGGGGAACCTGTTACACAGTGTATGGGGCTCTCGCTGCTTCCACGACATCAGGTAGAGAGTCCTCATCCTCTTGACCATCTTCTGAAGCCAACCGACATCTTGCTATCATTGGAATGTTCCGGTCATGGTACTCCTTAATCATATTCACATGGACAGTCTTTTGCCTTAGCCCCTGATCATCTAAAGCAAGAAGGTAATTGGTATCATTCAGTTTTCTGAGAACCCGGAAGGGACCCTCCCATGTGGTCTGCAGTTTATTCTGCCGATTGGGAACAATCATTAAGACTTGTTGTCCTTCTACAAACTCCCGATAGCGTGCTTTACGGTCATACCATGTCTTCTGTCTGGTTTGAGCCATACGCAAATGACTCTGGGCAAAACTAGCAAGTTGGGCCAGGGTTTCTCGCAGCTTTAGGACATAAGGGACAACAGGGGTTCCTGTATCTTCAACTTGCCCCTCCCAGTATTCCTTGAGCAGGGTTAAGGGTCCTCGGGCCTTTCTTTCATAGAGTAGTTCAAAGGGGGAGAACCCAGTGGACTCCTGGGGAACTTCCCGATAGGCAAACAAGAGATAGGGTAGGTACTTCTCCCAGTCTGAATCTCGGTCCGTGAAGGCCCTCAGCATATTCTTCAGAGTGCCGTTGAATCGTTCACAAAGTCCATTTGTTTGGGGATGATACGGGGTCGTTCGGATCGCTCGTACTCCACAGGTGCGCCACAGACACTGGACCAACTCTGACATAAACTGGGAGCCTTGGTCCGACAAGATCTCACTGGGGAATCCTACTCTGGTAAAAATAATAACCAAGGCCTCGGCCTCCTTGGCTGCAGAGATACTTGACAAGGCCACGGCTTCTGGATATCGGGTGGCATAGTCCACAACAGTGACAATGTACTGCTTTCCAGATTTACTTGGTTTAGCCAGAGGTCAAATTATATCAACAGCTACTCTTTGAAAGGGTTCTTCTATTATAGGGAGCGGTTGCAGGGGTGCCTTTGGGTGATCTCCGGGTCGCCCTCTACGCTGACATATGTCACAAGTTCGGCAGAAATGCGCCACTGCTTGGGAATCCCCGGCCAATAAAAAGTTTGAGTCAATCGTCTCTCGGTGCGGGTTTTGCCTTGATGGCCAGCCGTAGGAATGTCATGAGCCAGGTGTAATAGGGGAATTCTGTACTTCTGAGGAACAATCAGCTGTTTGCTATAAGTCCAGGGCTTATCTAGGGAGTCGGCATTGGCAACCCGATACAGAAGTCCATTTTCTCTCATAATTCTTTCTCTGTTCTCCCCAAGCTGCCCTATTTCAGCTCGGGCTCTAAAACTAGCAAAGGTGGTGTCAGTCTCTACTTCTTGTCTAAACTGAACTTTATCCCAAGTAACATTCATATTATCCCCACAAGAAGAATCACTCACCGGCTGTAATGGCAGTTCTGGTGGCCTCATTTCCATGGATGGGTTGTACACGTCCACATGGGCTGCTCTCTTCGCTTGACTTCTGGTTACCGCACCGACAAAGTGGCAATGAAGATTCCCCACATCTAAGTCACTTGGCAAGTCATCAGGCACAGAATCCAGCTCTTCTCCTGGTGAAGGTGTCTGTAGATAATGAACAGGCAAAGGCGGTCTGTAGCTGTTCTGTCTCTGAACACCTGGACATTGGAATTGCATGTGCCCAGGCTGCCCACACCCATAACATCTGCGCTCTGGGATTCTTCCTCCACGTCGTATTCCCAAAGGTGGAGCATGAGTAATGCGAGGCACAGTCACACGAAGGTCCCCATGAGTTGACGGTCTAGGGTGATGGTGAACATTGGGGCCAGAAGGACCAGGGGCCGCCAGCGTTGGGATTTTGGTGGTTTTCTTCTCACTGGGTAGTAGTTTTTTCCACTGAGGCTTGATGGTGAGAGCCTCATCAGCTAGAGCTGCAGCTTCCTCCACAGTGGCTGGTCTCCTTTCACGCACCCATTCCCGGATCTCAGCGGGGCACTTGAAGTAAAACTGCTCTTTTAGGAGGACCTGGAGGACGGTCTCCAAGGTTAAGGCCTCCTCTGCCTCCAACCAACGATGCCACAGATGTTTGAGTTTGTGGGCATACATCTTGAAGGACACTTCCTCATCACATGCTAGAGTACGGAACTGAGTCCTGTAAGTGTCTGGCGTTACAGCAGAATGTTCTAGAATAGTCTGTTTAATATCCGCATACTCACAGTTCCACCGAGGGTCCATAGCTCTATAGGCTGCAGCAGCTCCACCCTCTAAGAGCCCAACCAGATGCCGGACGCGCTCCCTTTCTGGGACTTCCATTAATCGACACTGATGCTCAAAGTCCTGGAAGAAGCCCTCAAAGTCACCATCAGCCTCATTAAACTGCTTGAAGTCTTTGCGGGACACCCTGGGAAGTTCCCTCATGATGGGTGCTGGGGTTACAGTCTGTCTGGAACCTCTCGCGGCTTCCACAGCGAGCTGCTTATCCAGCAATGCCATCTCCTCCATCCTGCGCTCCTTCTCTTTAGCTCCACGCATGACCTCTATCTTATATTCTATGGTGGTCTCCTCTCCCAGCAAGGCCATCTCCTCCTCGTACCACACAACCCATTGACTTTTTTGGGTATTTACCTCCGGCTCCCGTCTTTGCTCCCCTTGCTGTGGAAAATGTTCCTCGGTGCCATCTTGCAGGCAAGCGTCGTTTTCCAATGCCTCAATTAGTTGCTCCTTAGAGAGTCCTTTGTAGCCGACACCTAATTCACGGGCCTTTGTTTGTAGGCTCACCACAGTCCAGTTCCTGTATCCTGAGGTTCTGGTTTCAGACGTTGATTGGCCGTTGTCCTCCATTTCTTCTGCTCTGATCCCGCCGCTGCCACCAGTTTGTGACGGGGTGTACAGCAGAGCAAGGAGAGACAACAGGCCGAGGATGATCCAACAGGTTTACTAACAGGAATACAGGAACAGCACACGACAAGTCCAAATAAAACAGATTCGGGGGCACCTCCCGATAATCCAAAGTGCCAGATCACGACGTAATAGTCCTTTTCAGAGTCCCAGAAATCCCACACAATCCACTGGACGGCGAGATTTGTCCGCAGAATCAGATCTCGCTCCCTTCCTCTTCAAAACTCAGCTCCCAACTAAAGGTCCAGTCACACTAAGCAACTTACCAGCGATCCCAACAACGATAGGGATCGCTGGTAAGTTGCTAGGAGGTTGCTGGTGAGCTGTCACACTGCGACGCTCCAGCGATCCCACCAGCAACCTGACCTGGCAGGGATCGCTGGAGCGTGGCTACACGAGTTGCTGGTGAGCTCACCAGCAACCAGTGACCAGCCCCCAGTCTCCTAGTTACAGCACACATCAGGTTAATTAACCCGATGTGTGCTGCAGCTAAATGTGCACAGAGCAGGGAGCAGCGCACACTGAGCGCTGGCTCCTTGCTCTCCTAGTTACAGCACACATCGGGTTAATTGCCTGATGTGTGCTGCAGCTATCTGTGCACAGAGCAGGAGCCGGCAGCACAGCAAGTGAGAGCGGAGGAGGCTGGTATCAAAGGTAAATATCGGGTAACCAAGGACAGGGCTTCTTGGTTACCCGATGTTTACATTAGTTACCAGCCTCAGCAGAAGCTGGCTCCCTGCTCACTGCACATTAGTTGTTGCTGTCTCGCTGTCACACACAGCGATCTGTGCTTCACAGCAGGACAGCAACAACTAAAAAATGGCCCAGGACATTCAGCAACAACCAACGACCTCACAGCAGGGGCCAGGTTGTTGCTGGATGTCACACACAGCAACATCGCTAGCAACGTCACAAAAGTTGTTCGTTACCAGCGATGTTGCTAGCGATGTTGCTTAGTGTGACGGGGCCTTAACTGCTCTAACATGTTCTTCTCTCCTGGGATCAGCCCCTTAGTTGGGCACACATCCCCCTGGCTATTTGATGCATGAATGGACTTTAGACTGCTGGCTCTGTTCTGTTTACCAAGTTGTAGATTGGAGAAGTCCCATGCTGAGAAGAACAATATATATATGCACCCCCCACCAAATCAATGACAATAGCTACTGCTGAAGCCTGATTGCAATATGATACAGGCTTGGGGAAGGTATGGTCACTTACATCACAAGACATAGTACTACAGCAAATACAGTGAGAAGGCAAAACACATCATGACAGATATGATCACTGGTACTGTGCTGAGATGGTTAATGTGGGTTACCTGGGCCGTGTTTGTTATGGCTGCTTCTCACTTGCGAGTTTCTCGCAGTAGAGCAATGCGAGAAAAACTCGCATTGGAATCGGACACATGTTAGTGAATGATTCAGCTCTCATCTGCGATTTTTTTCTCAGTCCAAATCGGACTGAGAAAAAAATCGCAGCATGCTGCTTTTTTGCGAGTTTCTCACACCATTTGTCCCAATGATTTCCTATGGAAGGGGATTAAAAGTAGGATCACACACGCGCACCAGCGTTCACATTTGCGAGTGTGGCAGTAACTTCGCTCATTAAATATTCAACAGATGAATGTGACATCACATTCCCAAAGGTAAATTAAATGACACATGTGTAATAGCTTTTATATAATTAAGATGTTGCATGAAACTAGCATCGCAAACGTGACACACACGCGAGCAAAAAGCATCGCACTTGCGTTGCACTCGCACCTAACGTGAACTAAAATCAGCCGAGTATTTTTCAGCCCAGTCGGACCGATTTTACTCGCATAGATGTGTTTCCAGCCTTATGGCCAGCTAAAGAGATGCGTGGGACGGCTGTTCACCATATCTCCACCTCGGGGTGTGGTCCCAGGGGTAAAAGTCAGACCTCTGGACAAACCCATGGCCCTGCTCTGAATTTCCTGTGGTGGAGGAAGTAGCCGGGCTTGACTGTGGGTGGAGGTGTGGAAACCTGCTGTCTGAGAAGGCTATGTTGGGACTTATATCGTTGGACTGAGTCTGGAGACCTGGTGTTTGGGAACGTGCCTGTCTCCCGCTTGTAATGCCATTTTGTATGCAGTACTGGCAATAGGCTTTATGCACTTTATATAAAGCAGCTTGAGACTAAGGAAGCGCCTCCCGTGTCTACCTGAAGCACGCATGCTGAGTGAGTACCCCCCAGGTTGCAAGGTGCAACATCCCAATAGTCACTGTCTTTTCAACAAAATTTCAGAAATCAATAGCACAAGCAAACATGATAAAATACAGGAACCTTGGATTACGAGCATAATTTGTTCTGGACCTGTGCTCTTAAACCAAGTTCCTCTTATATCAAAGTGAATTTTCCCATAGGAAATAATTGAAATGCAGACAATTCGTTCCACAATTCAAAAATATTTTACTGAATTTATACAAAGGAAAGAAAAAAAAGTGTAGCACCCAGGGATATGGGGTACTCGGTTCCGGGCAGTATACATCTTGGGAATGTCACGATGGTGGCCGTTACACAGTTCCGTGCCCTGGGCCCTTTTTATAATGGGGATATTTACAGGGGATTGGTGAATAAAGTTTATTTGTGACGCCACTTGCAGTGTTGCGGCTAAGTGTAGGGAGCTGCCACTGCAGAATATCTCTACTGGGGCTGATGGTATTGGCAGCTAGTATGGTAGTGCCCCCCACAAGTAGGGCATTGCCCTAGCGGGTGTATGGTGAGGTGGGCGTCGGAAGGAGTCCAGACAGGTATTCAGTGCAACTGGTTTACTCACTCTGGATGTTATCTGGTTGCCTGAGGCCGGCTGGTTTCGCTTCCAGGTCCCCTTCGTCCCAGTGCCAGTCTGGTTCTTTGGTACCTTCTTCCCCTGCACCTGTCTCTGGTAAGTGGGTCCTCGTGGTATAGAACACTGGGGGCCCCCAGTCTGTGGTTTGTCCACCTGACGGTAATGTGAACCCTGTGGGGTTGGAGTTTCTGGTCCTGTTCCCGGTTCTCCCTTTGCTACTGAGTCTTTGGATTCTTTAGGGTCAGCAAGGTCTTTGATGGTCCCCTTTGCTGTTCAGGTGTTAACAGGTCGGCTTGTGGAGTAACAGTACTCCACCGGCAACTACTTCTCCTGGGTACTAGGTCACCGTCAACCCGAGTCAGGACGTTGCTCAGTCACACCTTTTCACCTCCACTGTCAACTCTATTCTCCATTGACTACACTCCACGGTCTGCCCCTCCCACCTGGTGAACTTGTGGACTGGAGTGGCTCCACCTCCAGGCGGCCATCCATTGGTCCCATCCTACCTGGATACCATTGTATGGGGGATTGTTGGGAAAACTGGGATTACCTGGGTTCTTCGTGTTGCCAGCACTAGAGGTTCAGGGTCCCTAAGAGGGTAGGCCCTGCAACCTGGTGGGGATGCAGAACCTTGTAGCACCCTGATGGGTTCAGGGGCGCTACAAAAAGATATCAGCTCACCACATAGATGTCTCCTCACAGTAGCCAACGGGAGTATGTAGAAACAATGCACGGATCCTGTGGCCGGTGTCCACATGGAAGCACAGAAAAAAGGAGTTTGAATCCAGCACTGGTAAAATATTTTTCTTTCTTTATTCCATAACGTTAAACACGATAGTGAAAAAGATTAAAGCAACTCCAAACTAAAATGTGGCCAAATTTCGCGTTTCGAACAACTATATGTTCTTGATCATATTGAACATTATGTTGAAGGAGAGACGAAATAACATAACATTCTTCCCTTTTTGGGAGGTATCATCAATAAACAGTTTCAAACATTTTCAACAGTTACCAGTCAGCAATTCATGCAATTAATATCAACATGAAAAAAAAACCAGTTATTCTTCCTTGGCTGCTGGTGGTGCTGACTCGCCCACCCCAGGGCTTTGGGACACTCGGTGCCGAGCCGGACTAGTCCGGGGGTAGTCAGCGGTGGCAGGGCCCGACTACGTGACCCTGGCGGGGTCAACTAATATGACGGCTGTTGTGGTGATGATCAATAATAAAGTTTATGGGAAATATCTTCGTGACGCCACCTGTGGATTGCGGCTATGGAACCGCCGCTGCTGGATAGGGCCTCCGGGGCTGATGTAATAGCAGCTGGGATGGTTCTGCTCCCCACAGGTGGAGCGGTACCCCGGGGACACCGTTGGTGCTTATTAAAGTCTATGGTGATTTGGTGAGTGATGCGGAGCAGGGCAAAATAAATGAAGCAACACCAGGGGGTGCAGTTTCAAGGTTTTTACTCACACTTCCAGGGCTGCAGCAAACTGGTTGCCTTTGGATTGCTGAAAATCACTGTCAGGGACCTCCGCCGATCCTGGGTAGTTCTTGAGGTAAATGCCGGTGCACCCTTGTTTATGTCTCCTCCCTCGACTGACTTCAAAGCCTTGACCTTTATAAATAAACTTGTCTCAACCTCCACCATAGGGTCTGGTCAAGAAGGCTTGCCTGGATGGAATCTTGCCCTCTTCCCAGGGGAGCTACGGTGGGTTGTGGCCCTGGGCACTTGCAACCACCCTGGGCCTTCGGTGTTTATCTTTAGGAATGTCTTTCTTCAATTGGCTTCTAGGGACCGTCCCTGGATGCAGCCTGATCCCTCCCCCCTATGTTTTATTTGAACAGGCCACGAGCTTGAAAGCCTTCCGTGGCCCTGGAATCCTTTCTTTACTGTCTGTGGCATCACCTTGGCCTAGCTGGGCCCCAGGGTCTCCACCAGGAAGCTTCTCTTTCAGCCACTTTCTCTCCACTCTGCTGAGATAACTACCTCCCTCTCCTTCTCCTCTCAACCAACTCCAACAACTCACTTCTTGCTAACTGACATTGAACTTCCTGTTCCTACGCTTACTTTCAGTTGGCTCCTCCCACTTTCCCCATTGCTAGGCCCCACCCTATGTGAGAAGAGATGGGTCTTATGACCCCCCAGTATGCAGCATGGGGGTAGCTGCCACTATCTCCGGTCCCAACATATGCCTAACAACAGGTGTAGTGTGAATTTGCCTGTGAGCCGGCGTTTACCCCTGTCCTTACCCAGGATGGGACATCACACCTCTGGCTGAGGTGCAATGTCTCTGTGGCGACGGAAGCCTCAGGGGTGCCACAGTGCCAGAGGGCTGGTCCCAATCCCCTGGCTCTGGGCACTCAATGCACACCCACGGGCAAACTATCCAACCTTGTCCCAGCACGGGCAGGACGGCTGCCCGTCAGCATCATACCGGTCAGGGAAAATAAAACTTGTAGTGAAAAAATATCTATCTTTACAATCTGCTGATAATTAATGCTATAATTAGTAGAAAAAGGAACCTGAGAAAGGGCAGAAAAATTACTATCAGAATTATGATAGGCAAAATATTTTGCCTATCATGTAAATCAACTTTCTTTTTGGCTCGTTCTATGGTGGTGACAGAAAAACCTCTCTTTTTAAAGCGTTTCTGAATAAGAGCACATTCTTTATTATAATCCGCATGGTGCGAACACGTTCTTTTTGCACCAACAAATTCACCCACTGGTAAGTTGTCCTTAATATGCCTAGGATGGCAGCTGGCTGCAAGTAGCATGGAGTTACCTGCTACAGGTTTACGAAATAAAGAACAAATTACATCACCTGTGGTAAGAGAACCAGTGAGCAAAATATCAAGAAATGCTATACTCTTGGTGCCAAAATTATATGTGAATTTAATATTAAAAGGATTGTTATTAAGATAATTGATAAAAGAAGGGATCAATTCACAAGGACCATTCCACACAATCAATCCATCATCTATGAATGTAAAAAAATAAACAATTTGATCAGATAATGGATTGCCTCATTATAAATATAACAATCCTCCCAATAGTTCATGTAAATTATTGCCACTGATGGGCAAAATTTATCCCCCATAGAACAGCCAAGCTTTTGGAGAAAAAATTGATTAGAAAATTTGAAAAAATTATTTTGCAACAAGAACCAAATGGCATCCAGAATAAAATTCAGGAGCTGGTCAGAGTAATGTGTATATCTGTTCATATACTCCTTGATGGACATCAATGCCAAGGAATGGGGAATTGAGGAGTATAATGAAGAGAAATCACACCTAATCCACACATAATTTGAAGACCATCGCACTGTATGCATTACACTGAGAATATGTTTTGAATCCTGAATATAACTATGAGAACATTGTGTGAGTGGCTGTAATCTATCATCCACCCATTCACCCAATTGTTCCAGGAGTGAATCAACCCCTGATACGATTGGTCGCAATGGGGTCGCATTTGAATAAATGTGAAGTTTTATATACACTTCTGAAATTCTTGGACATCTCTGTGCCGGGATCCACCTTCTATTGATTGTTCTCCAGCCTTCCTTATCCAGCGAGCACCATCCAGATTCTCCTCTTAGGCTATGTGCGTACTTTGCGTCGAGGTAGTGGCAGTTTTCCATGATCTTTTCGCGCCAAAACGCCATCTTCCCCGTGAAAGCGTGCGAAGCCTAAGCCCCGCCCTTTGTCTTGTGTGTGAGGCCGGAACCGAAGTTCCCAGAGGGCCACAGCGCGCGAAAGAGTGCTGAGTGAAAACTGAGGGGGCGTGCTGGAATGTAACAAGAACAGAAGAGAAGCAAGGACGCCAGGACTCTGCCATAACGTTCCTGGACAAAGCAGAGGCAAGATGGCGTAACGGAGCTGGTCACCGGAACGTGCTGTTCCCGGGACCGCAACTTGGATAGAATAAGAGATGAAGCAGCTGTGCAGGAGAATGCGGACACAGTTCCTGTTTATATTGAACCACTGGAGGGAACCGATGAGGAGCTTGTCGATGGCAGTGCGAGCCCATGAGATGGAAGTCTCACGAGAAGAGAGGGTAAGCGGTAACCCAGTCCCTGTCGATTACCGTAATCTGTCCACTGCAGCTGAGGGATCCAGACCGCCCACGCTCGCGACGAGCATTCCACCGTCACCTACACCGTCCTCGGTGGATGCCGAGCTGTCTACTTCCATCCTGGCAGCGGAACCTTTGGTGCTTGTTTATGAGGCTCCAGCTACAGAAACCCCGGTTTCGACTATCATCCCAGTCATGACAGCGGTCATCCGGACCCCGGCCAGACCCGGCCGCATCATTGGGCCCATCCTCAGAGGCGGAGTACCCGGACCCTGCAACCACGGCTGCGGAGCAGTCATTTTTTTTCTACCTGCAGATAAGAAATGGAGCCTAAATATCCACCAGTTCCACTGCCGCGCGGCATTCCGACGGCTGTTGGGGCCGCAAGAGTCCACCTCAAGCCAGAGCCAGTCAGGGAGCTGAGGCCGGATGCTGATGCCCCCTTCTGGGAACGACACCAGCGACAGCTGACACCAGCGATGACAACTCCAGACCAATGGCAGTGGAAGATCGTTGCCCGTACAAAGAAGTAAAAAGAGAACCTGAAGAAAGCCACATTTCGAGTCCGAGGGCCACAGAGAAAGGGCCTAGTGCGGCGCTTCAACCCTGAGAAGGGGTGGGGTTTCCTCTGGGAAGCAAGTGTCCCTAATGAGGTGTTTTTGGCTCGAATCGATATCAAGCAGCATCTCCCGAGGGATCACCCGGGCCGAAATCTGGAGCCAGGGGAAGTAGTCACTTATACACGACACTGGAGCGAGCGGGGCTGGTACATGCTCAATGTGAAACTGCTCGCTATGGTAAATGAGCAAGTTGTGCCAGCTACCGCGGTCGACTACCAGCCTCCGAGTGGGCGGCACTAGTAGTTTAAAAATTTTCATAATGCCAGTAGTTTTAACGATACCATAGAACTGTTATGTATCGGTGTTTTCGGTTGTTATTTTCCACAGTTTGTTATTTTTCATTTAGAAAATGTTAGCAAATGTTCAATTAACCAATTCCAAATGAACGAAGAAGTTACCTGATTAACAACGAGATTCATTTACAGTGTGTACACCTGATACATGGACTCCGATGATTTTTATAGTTAGTAAAAATGGACCACGGTCACAGGACTGGCGTGACCAACACAAACTTGTGTTTTGTATATAGTTGCACCTCCTGTGCCAACCAGAGTCGTCTAATGATTGTGATCATGAATGAACCCAGTGATCATAACCCGAAGATAGTGCTGGGAACCAATGTGATGGAGCACTGTATGAGTGATGTGTTGGCCCTACTGCAGCAGCTGGCCGCCACGGCGGCGGGGAGCCGACAGAGAGCTGTGCAGCGTGAGATCCGAGCCTTGATGTACCGCCAGCATGTAAACTCAACAGGAGGAGAGATTGGTGGGGTGAGAGTGATGGATGCTGCTCCGTTGATTGTGCCCCCTTGGAGTGAGATGATGATTTGGTGTAGGGCAGCAGTAGGGCCTCAGGGGCGTGACTACCCTGCCATGATAGAGCCCATGCCCTCCGAGCACTGGCCCACAGTAATGGCCGCCCGAGGGGTGGTAGATGTAAAGAAGGGGAGAGTGCCCGTGAGGGTGCTGAACTGTGGGGAGGAAGAAGTCAGGCTTCCCCGGTATGCTACCCTTGCCAAGTTGCTCACCCTGGATCCCCACACCATCCACGGGGCAGCTCCTCCAGTTTCCCCACCTGCTACCAGCACTCACCCGCCCCAAGGGGAGTTAGACGAGTGGCACCAACAGCTACACATGGGCACTGACGATACCCCTACACATCACAAAGAAGGGGTATACAGGGTGGTACGGGAGTATGAGCAAGTTTTTAGCAAACATCCACTAGACTTTGGGCAGAT
The DNA here is from genome assembly GCF_048569485.1 of Anomaloglossus baeobatrachus. NCBI lineage: Eukaryota > Metazoa > Chordata > Amphibia > Anura > Aromobatidae > Anomaloglossus > Anomaloglossus baeobatrachus. The sequence continues at coordinate 107,998,013 of NC_134363.1, read as the reverse complement.
CAAAGGGGTCCAACACCACATCCCCACCGATGAGCACCCCCCTATGAAAGAGAGGTACAGGCCTATTCCCCCTGCGCATTACCAATGTGCCAAAGACATGTGGAGGAACATGAAAGAGGCAAGGGTTATTAGGGACAGCTGTAGTCCCTGGGCCGCCCCGTTGGTACTGGTCAAGAAGAAGGATGGCACCATGCGGATGTGTGTGGATTACCGGAAGATTAACCAGATAACGCATAAAGATGCTTACCCACTGCCCCGTATTGAAGAGTCTTTGGCCGCACTGAGAACTGCGAATTACTTCTCTACCCTTGACCTCACCAGCGGGTACTGGCAAGTGGCGGTGGCACCGGAAGACCGGGAGAAAACTGCCTTCACCACCCCAATGGGGCTCTGTGAATTCAATAGTATGCCGCTCGGGCTGTGCAATGCCCCTGGAACCTTCCAACGGCTGATGGAGTGCTGTCTGGGGCATCTAAACTTCGAGACCGTCCTGTTATACCTGGATGATGTGATTGTGTACTCTCAGACGTATGAAGCCCATCTGGAGCACCTGGCCGAGGTGTTCGCATCCCTTGCCAAATACGGGATGAAGTTGAAGCCCTCTAAGTGTCACCTGCTGAAACCCAGAGTGCAGTACCTGGGGCATGTAGTGGGTGCAGAAGGTGTCGCCTGCGACCCCGAGAAGATTACTGCCATCCAAGACTGGCCGAGACCAACCACAGTGAGGGAAGTAAGGCAATTTCTGGGTCTGGTGGGGTACTACCGGCGCTTCATCAAGGGGTACACGAAGATGGCTTCCCCCATGAAAGACCTCCTCGTCGGACAGACCAAAGGTGGTAGACCCATCGGAGCCCCACTGGTGTGGGAAGAAAGGCATGAGGAATCCTTCCACCAGCTGAATGCGGCCTTGACTGGAGAGGAGGTCCTAGCGTACCCTGATTACAGCTGCCCATTCATCCTCTACACTGATGCCAGCAATGTGGGTTTGGGGGCAGTCCTATCCCAGGTCCAGGACGGGAAGGAAAAAGTGATTGCTTATGCTAGCCCAAGGCTCTGGCCGACTGAAAGGAACCCTGAGAACTACAGCTCCTTCAAGCTCGAGCTCCTGGCACTGGTATGGGCTATCACCGAGCAGTTTCGCCATTACTTGGCCGCAGCAAAATTCAGCGCTTTCACGGATAACAATCCGCTGACTCACCTGGACACGGCCAAGTTGGGTGCGTTGGAGCAGCGGTGGGTGGCCAGGCTAGCCAACTATGACTTCACAATCAAATACAGGGCCGGTCGTGTCAACATTAATGCTGATGCACTCTCTCGGATGCCCCATTTGTCAGAAGAAGGGTGCGAAGATGACGACCTTGAAGAGATCGAGTTGCCTGCATTTCACCAGCCGCCAACTGAGAAGGTACATGTCCACCAACAACGGGTGAACCTGGACCCGCTGCCAAGTCAGGAGTGGCAGGAAGCTCAAAACCAGGCGCCCGCTGTCCGCCTAGTCAAGACCCTGGTGGAGCGAGGCGCTGCTGGAATAGACCCTGCCGCCCCAGCTGAAGCCCAACACTTGTGGAAGGAACGGACCTGGCTGTATCTACACCAAGGGAAGTTGTACCATGAGCTGATTAACCCGAAGACTCATGAGAAAATCCACCAGTTGGTGATTCCCCAAGCTAATGTCCCCACCGTTCTGCAAGCATACCATGATGGTGCCGGACACTTCGGATGGAAGAAGCTGGAGATGCTGTTCAGAGAGCAGTTCTATTGGAGTGGGATGCGGGAGTCTGTAGAGGCCTGGTGTCGAGAGTGCGGTCCTTGCACGCTGAGGAGGAAGGACGAAGCTAGCCAGAAGGCGCCCCTACACCCGATTATTACACATCAGCCGCTGGAGCTGGTCGCCTTGGACCATGTAAAGCTCACCCCCAGCCGAAGTGGGTACACCTACGCTCTGACCATAGTAGATCATTATTCAAGGTTCATGGTGGTTGTCCCGGTCAAAGACCTAACCGGCCGTACCGCCGCTAGAGCGTTCCAAGCTTACTTCTGTCGACCACATGGATACCCTGAGAAGGTGCTTACTGACCAAGGCTCAGCCTTTGAAGCGGAGGTGTTCCATGAGTTCTGTCAGCTGTACGGCTGCAAGAAGATCCGGACCACGCCTTACCATGCCCAAACCAAGGTGTGAGAAGATGAACCATTTGGTCCTTGGCCTCCTCAAGATGTTGCGGCTAGAAGAGCGGAACCTGTGGCCGGAGAAGCTGCCTGACTTGGTTGATATGTACAACAATATCCCGTCCAGCTCAACGAAGTGCACCCCAGCATATCTGATGAGGGCTCGCCCCGGCCGACTGCCGGTGGACCTGGAAATGGGACTGGAAGCCCCAGAAACACTCCCCTTGACGGCTGAATGGGACACCCGGCGGAGGGTTCAGTACTGACAGATTCAGGAATATGTGGAGAAGAACTTAAGTCGGAGTCGGGAACAACAGGAGCGGCGCTTCAACCAGAAGACGTCTGCTGGCCCTTTCCAGCCTGGAGATGTGGTGCTGAAGCGGAAGAGGAGAACCCACAAGCTGGATGATCAATGGGAACAAACCCCGTACGTCATACAGACCACAGGATGGGAAGATGGGAAGGCCTACCAGATCAGTCGTGACCAAGGGGGCACTTTGGCCACGGTTTCCCGGGACCATCTGAAAAGGTGCCCACCAGCATTGAGGGCAACGGCTGAAGTACCGGTTCCTCCACCAGCAGAGAAGGCAAAAGAGGTAATCCACACCATGATGGGTGACTTCCCAGCGGATTGGCCTACACAGAACGGCGCGGTGATTCTTCCAGTGATACTATTCCCACAACCCGTGGATGAAGAAATGATGGAGGTGGTCAACCGTGAGCCAGAACCAGTGCCAGTGCCCAGGGATGAACCTGTGCCCAGCTCCCCTATGCCTCCGCTTGCCCCACACGATAACAGGGAAGAGAGACTGATTGTTCCCTCTCCCCTGCTGCCTGTCACCACTGACACCGGACCCCGAAGGTCCACCCGCCCCAACCTAGGTAGACCCCCACTTAGGAACAGGGAAACCGTTCTTTAAAAGGAGGGAAAGAGTGTGTGTGTTTAAAGTTTTAAAAGTTGAAAGTTATGAGAAAATGATAAGTGATCAACCGATGAAGTCACCTGATTGAACCGTGATTTGAAACCGGTCGTGGCCGGCACTGTTGTCCCCGTGGGGACCGCTTGAAAAGTTGCATAAGGGACTCCTTACGGACAAGCCCGTGAACTTGCAGGGCAACCACAAACGTTAGTGGCTTGTAAATAATGTTTTGTTGCAGCTTACCGTTACCGCCTCCAGAGAGGCAGATTGGAGGGAGGGCCCGCAGTGGAGCAGGCTGGGGCCCAGCCACCACCGGAACCGGTGGCTACCCTCTGGGGGTTCCAGGGGACCCACATCCATGGGGAGCCCGCTCGGGTAACTTGGTGCTGGACTGGGGTCAAGGTGTGCTGCCTGTTTCTTAGGGGCAGCATCAGGGCCAGGTTACTTGGGTGGGTGAGAGCGGAAGCCGTAACCGTTTGAAACTGTTACCGTAACGTTTAAGAAAAGTGCCTCCCATTGTGGGATGATGTTCTTCTACTTGTATTGTTTTCTTATCTTTTTCAGAAAAATAAAACCGGTGTTGGACGGGCAGCCCGCGGACGGTCTGCATTTTGCTAAGGGGGAATGTGACGCCCTGGGCAAGCCAGGGGTCACAGGTAATGACATCACCACACCCTACACCCCGGTTAGGTACACCTAAGCTAGACCAGAAATCCTTGTTGCCTTCCTCCAGGGGCTGATGTCCACACCAGGGGGTGGGCCAGGCGGCTGGCTCCGCCCACCAAGGAGTTCACAGTCCTGGAGGCGGGAAAACTGGGCAGATTAGGCTTGGAGTTTGAAGTAGAAGGAGGGAAAGTAGTGAAAGAGGAAAAGTGACAGTTTGAAAGCCTGAAGTTGGTCCGGGTGTGTGCCCTGGACAGAGACAGCAAGGTTAGCAGACGGCGGTGACCGTCTGCAGGAGTGGCCTATAGGAGGTGCCGTAAGGACCGTGGACGGGTGGTGGCCCGGCGGTACCTGATCGGTATACAAAGAGAAGCCGGCACCATTGGCAGGGGCCTTTCGGATCCCGCCAAGGCTAGGAGTCGCCGTGAATTTGCCAAATCCGTCAGTGAAGGGGACCTCCGGGTCTCCAAACAACTAAGTCCCGATTGAAGGCAACCGTCCAACCGTATGAGAGAGACACCGCCACCGCCAAGGCACCAGTTTCTCAGGGCCAGCGCCTGCGGGCAAAGAGGGGCTCCTCCGGCCCATATCCAAGTCGGGGAGCGGGTTACAGGTGGGAACCCATCGCTACCAACATTACACAAGGTGCAGGGAAAGAGTCACCGTTAACTACCGGGGAAAAGCAACAGCAGCCGTCCGTGGGAACCGTCTTTCCAGCCGTATGTTTTACCGAGAACTGTGTCACCGTCTCAGGCTGAGTGAGTACCACCGTGCCGTGAGGCACAGCGCTGCCCCCCCCCCGCGACCCTGCACCTCACCAGGCCCCGCACCTGGCCTGCCATCCCTCATCCTCCACCCCATCACTGGGCCCCGGGACAACCAACCCCTACCCACGGAGGGGAGAACTAGCAACTCTGCTGCTCACCTGTCACCGCTCCCGGGATCCCCATACAGAGCAGCAGTGGTGTCCACACAATCACCACAACCGTGGGTGGCGTCACGGACAATAAATCCCCAAAACCAATCCCCTTTTCACTCACGGGCGAGGAGCGCCGCTCGAGTCCCCGGGATCCGGCCCATCGCTCGAGCCACCGAGCAGCAGAGGCCGCAGCAGCAGCGGCAGCCGGACCCGAGCAGTGGGAGAGCGCAGCGTCCCCTCCTCCGCCCGCGACACTTGGCACCAGTGGGACAATAATGGAATACAACAGCCAGTTCTTGTATGCCACTAAATGGCAGCATTTTTTTATATCATTATAGCTTATTAAAAACAGAGCAGGAGGGTGTCTTGCAGAGGTGCTAGAAATAGCTTGGCACCAGTGGGACACTAATGAAGTCCAACAGCCACTTTTAGGATGCCACTAAGTTTACTCAATTTTTGGTATTATAATGGCTTAGTTATAATGAGTTTGAGTGTGCAATGCAGGCAGACGTGCTGCAAATATCTTTGCACTAGTGGGACAATACAGAAGTCCAACAGCCACTTTTATGATGCCACTAAGTTCACTCAGTGTTTGCTAGTATAATGGCTTAGTAACAATGAGTTTGAGTGTGCAATGCAGGCAGACGTGCTGCAAATATCTTTGCACTAGTGGGACAATAATGAAGTCCAACAGCCACTTTTAGGATGCCACTAAATGGCAGCATTTTTTGCTATCATTATAGCTTATTAAAAACAGAGCAGGAGGGTGTCATGCAGAGGTGCTGCACATAGATTTGCACCAGTGGGGCACTAATGGAGTACAACAGCCACTTCTTTTATGCCACTAAATGGCAGCATTTTTTGCTATCATTATAGTTTATTAAAAACAGAGCAGGAGGGTGTCATGCAGAGGTGCTAGAAATAGCTTGGCACCAGTGGGACAATAATGGAATACAACAGCCAGTTCTTGTATGTGTCGCGGGCGGAGGAGGGGACGCTGCGCTCTCCCACTGCTCGGGTCCGGCTGCTGCTGCTGCTCGGTGGCTCGAGCGATGGGCCGGATCCCGGGGACTCGAGCGGCGCTCCTCGCCCGTGAGTGAAAAGGGGTGGTTTGGGTTTTAGGGATATTGTCCATGACGCCACCCATGGTTGTGGTGATTTTGTGGACACCACCGCTGCTCTGGACGGGGATCCCGGGAGCGGTGACAGGGAGCAGCTTTGTTGTTAATTCTCCCCTCCGTGGGTAGGGGTTGTTTGTCCCGGGGCCCAGTGATGGGGTAGGGATGGATGACAGGTGGGTTGCGGGGCCTGATGAGGTGCAGGTTCGCGGGGGCAGCGCTGTGCCGCACGGCACGGTGGTACTCACTCAGCCCAATGATGAGGACACAGTTCACGGTAAAACACTCGGCTGGATGGACGGGTCCCTCGGATGGCTGCGGTGTTGTTGCTCCCGGCAGGTTAGCAGTGACTGTCTTTTCCCTGCACCTACACTGTCTGTACGGTTCCAATGAGTTCCCACCGGTAACCCGCTCCCCGACTTGGATATGGGCCGGAGGAGCCCCTTTTGCCCGCAGGCGCTGGCCCTGAGAAACGGTTGCCTTGGCGGTGGCGGTGTCTCTCTCACTAGGTTGGACTGTTGCCTTCTGTCAGGACTTGAATGTTTGAAACCCAGGAGGTCCCCTTCACTAACGGATTCGGCAAATTCACGGCGACTCCTAGCCTTGCCGGGGTCCGAAAAGCCCCTGCCACTGGTGCTGGCTTCTCTTTGTGTACCGGTCCGGTACCGCTGGGCCACCACCCGTCCACGGTCCTTACGGTAGACTCCAATTGGCCACTCCTGCAGACGGTCACCACCGTCTGCCAACCTTGCTGATCTGTCCGGGCCACACACCCGGACCAACTTCAGGCTGTTTTGCTGTCACTTTTCTCCTTTCTCACTCCTCAACTGTCCTCACTCCTCTCCAAACTCTATCTCTCCACTCCTCAAACTGGTTTTCCCGCCTCCAGGACTGTGAACTCCTCGGTGGGCGGGACCAACCGCCTGGCCCACCCCCTGGTGTGGACATCAGCCCCTGGAAGAAGGCAACAAGGGTTTTGTCTGACCTTGATGTGCCTGCTGGGAGTGTGGGGTGTTGTGGTGTTGTTCTCTGTGGCCCCTGGCTTGTCCAGGGCGCCACATTCCCCCTTAGTTAAATGCAGACCGTCCTCGGGCTGCCCGTCCAACATCGGTTTTATTTTCACCAACTGAAAAGATATAAAAAACGGTAACAGACATACAATTATAACATCTTCCCATATTGGGAGGTACTCTTACTTAAACGTTGCAGTAACGGTTACGGCTTCCGCTCTCACCCACCCAAGCAACCTGGCCCTGATGCTGCCCCTAAGCAAACAGGCATCACCCTTTGACCCCAGTCCTGCACAAGTTGCCCGAGCGGGTTCTGTCCTTTCCAGGGGACCCACGTCCATGGGGAGCCCCTGGAACCCCCAGAGGATCGCCACCGGTTCCGGTTGTGGCTGGGCCCCAGCCTGCTCCACTGCGGGCCCTTCCTCAAATCTGCCTCTCCGGAGGCGGTAACGGTGAAAGCCACAACAAACATTATTTACAGGCCACAAGTTTGTGGTTGCCCTGCTAGTTCTCAGGCCTGATAGTAAGGAGTTCCTTATGCATAAATTGAAAAGGGGGTCCCAACGGGGACCAGTTGCCGGCTATGACCAGTTCCAAATCACAGTTGCCAATCAGGTGACTTTTTCACGGTAATCATTGACTTATCATTCATTTTTAAAAACTTTTCAACTTTTAAACAGTGGTGGTCCCAACGGGGACGGTGACAACGGCATTCCGCTGCCCTTACAGTGCACTTTCGTCCTCCCCACCCGGCTCTGGGTGGAAGAACACGGGCACCAGCCCCTCCAGCGCATAGCAAGCGCAGTGAGGTAGGGACGCCCGATACCCGTTGTTCTCACTCCTGGGGATGTAAGTTGCCTCCATGTCATGCAGAGCGACGACTCCTTCATCTTCTTCCGAAAAGGGCTCGGTGTCAGGCCCGGAATCACTATCGTCCGTCCCTGCGCCAGGCGGGTTGCCGCCAGCTGCCGCAGCTTCCAGGCTCGCCACTCTCTCGGCCACTGTTACGAAGGGGTGTACGCCCGACGGGCCAGGCGCAGCGCGGTGCACGGGCAAAGAGGACGGAGGCGGCATGGGGGCCAGGGGTAGACCGGGTCCCTCAGCCGCAACGGCCGGTCTCTAAGGGACACAGGGGCGTCAGTCACTCACCAGCTCCTCCATCATGGCCTCCATTCCATAGACCCGTGCAACTGCAGCTACCTCCTCCACCTCCGTGGTCCACTGCTCCATCAGCCTACAGATCTGGCTCCGGTAGTGTTGGCAGATCCCTGCCGTTCGGGCCCTCAGCTATGCCGCCGTCCCGGGCACCGGCTCGGTAGCCTCCGCATAACTAGGTGGAGCGGACATTCTTTGGCGCTGGCCCTGAGAAACGGTTGCCTTGGCGGTGGCGGTGTCTCTCTCACTAGGTTGGACTGTTGCCTTCTGTCGGGACTTGACTGTTTGGAAACCCAGGAGGTCCCCTTCACGAACGGATTTGGCAAATTCATGGCGACTCCAAGCTTTGCCGGGGTCCGAAAAGCCCCTGCCACTGGTGCTGGCTTCTCTTTGTGTACCGGTCTGGTACCGCTGGGCCACCACCCGTCCACGGTCCTGACGGTAGACTCCAATCGGCCACTCCTGCAGATGGTCACCACCGTCTGCCAACCTTGCTGATCTGTCCGGGCCACACACCCGGACCAACTTCAGGCTGTTTTGCTGTCACTTTTCTCCTTTCTCACTCTCACTCCTCAAATGTCCTCAATCCTCTCCAAACTCTATCTCTCCACTCCTCAAACTACTCTCTTGGTTTTCCCGCCTCTAGGACTGTGAACTCCACGGTGGGCGGGACCAACCGCCTGGCCCACTCCCTGGTGTGGATATCAGCCCCTGGAGGAAGGCAACAAGGGTTTTGTCTGACCTTGATGTGCCTGCTGGGAGTGTGGGGTGTTGTGGTGTTGTTCTCTGTGACCCCTGGCTTGTCCAGGGCGCCACATATGCCACTAAATGGCAGCATTTTTTGCTATCATTATAGCTTATTAAAAACAGAGCAGGAGGGTGTCATGCAGAGGTGCTAGAAATAGCTTGGCACCAGTGGGACAATAATGGAATACAACAGCCACTTCTTGTATGCCACTAAATGGCAGCATTTTTTGCTATCATTATAGCTTATTAAAAACAGAGCAGGAGGGTGTCATGCAGAGGTGCTGCACATAGATTTGCACCAGTGGGGCACTAATGGAGTATCATAGTATCATAGTATCATAGTTTTTAAGGTTGAAGGGAGACTCTAAGTCCATCTAGTTCAACCCGTAGCCTAACATGTTGATCCAGAGGAAGGCAAAAAAAACCCAATGTGGCAAACAAGTTCCAATGGGGAAAAAATTTCCTTCCTGACTCCACATCCGGCAATCAGACTAGTTCCCTGGATCAATACCCTGTCATAAAATCTAATATACATAACTGGTAATATTAAATTTTTCAAGAAAGGCATCCAGGCTCTGCTTAAATGTTAGTAGTGAATCACTCATTACAACATCATGCGGCAGAGAGTTCCATAGTCTCACTGCTCGTACAGTAAAGAATCCTCGTCTGTGATTATGCTTAAACCTTCTTTCCTCAAGACGTAGCGGATGCCCCCGTGTTCCAGTCGCAGGCCTAGGTGTAAAAAGATCTTTGGAAAGGTCTCTGTACTGTCCCCTCATATATTTATACATTGTGATTAGATCCCCCCTAAGCCTTCGTTTTTCCAAACTAAATAACCCCAAGTTTAATAACCTGTCTTGGTATTGCAGCCCACCCATTCCTCTAATAATCTTGGTGGCTCTTCTCTGCACCCTCTCCAGTTCAGCTATGTCCTTCTTATATATCGGTGACCAGAATTGTACACAGTATTCTAAGTGCGGTCGCACTAGTGACTTGTACAGAGGTAGAACTATATTTTTTTCATGAACACTTATACCTCTTTTAATACATCCCATTATTTTATTAGCCCTGGCAGCAGCTGCCTGACACTGTACACTAAAGTGAAGTTTACCATCCACCCATACACCCAAGTCTTTTTCTGTGTCTGTTTTACCCAGTGTTCTACAATTAAGTACATAATCATAAATGTTATTTCCTCTACCCAAGTGCATGACCTTACATTTATCTACATTAAACTTCAATTGCCACTTCTCAGCCCAATCCTCCAATTTACATAAATCTCCCTGTAATATAAAATTATCCTCCTCTGTATTGATTACCCTGCAGAGTTTAGTATCATCTGCAAATATTGAAATTCTACTCCGCATGCCCCCAACAAAGTCATTTATAAATATGTTGAAAAGAAGCGGGCCCAATACTGACCCCTGTGGTACCCCACTATGAACTGAGACCCAGTCAGAGTACGTACCATTAATAACCACCCTTTGTTTCCTATCACTGAGCCAGTTTTTAACCCAGTTACACATATTTTCCCCTATCCCCATTATTCTCATTTTATGTACCAACCTTTTGTGTGGCACCGTATCAAAAGCTTTTGAAAAGTCCATATACACAACATCCACTGCATTTCCCTGGTCCAGACTTGAACTTACCTCTTCATAGAAGCTGATCAAATTAGTTTGACAGGATCGATCCCTCATAAACCCATGTTGATACTCTGTCATAAGGTTATTTTTCTTGAGATACTCCAGTATAGCATCTCTCAAGAAACCCTCAAGGATTTTACCAACCGTAGAGGTTAAACTTACCGGCCTATAATTTCCCGACTCAGTTTTTGTCCCCTTTTTGAATATTGGCACCACATTTGCTATGCGCCAGTCCTGCGGTACCGACCCTGTTATTAAGGAATCTGAGAAGATTAAAAATAATGGTCTATCTATCACAGAACTCAATTCCTGTAGTACTCTGGGGTGTATGCCATCCGGGCCCGGAGATTTGTCAACCTTAGTGATTTCGAGGCGGCGGCGTACTTCCTGCTGGGTTAAGCAGGTAATATTCAAGGGTGAATTTATGGTATCACTGGTCATGTCATCTGCCATGGCATTTTCTTGTATAAAAACCGTAGAAAAAAAGTCATTCAGAGTACAACAGCCACTTTTAGGATGCCACTAAGTTTACTTAATTTTTGGTATTATAATGGCTTAGTAACAATGAGTTTGAGTGTGCAATGCAGGCAGACGTGCTGCAAATATCTTTGCACTAGTGGGACAATAATGAAGTCCAACAGCCACTTTTAGGATGCCACTAAATGGCAGCATTTTTTGCTATCATTATAGCTCATTAAAAACAGAGCAGGAGGGTGTCATGCAGAGGTGCTGCACATAGATTTGCACCAGTGGGCACTAATGGAGTACAACAGCCACTTCTTGTATGCCACTAAATGGCAGCATTTTTTGCTATCATTATAGCTTATTAAAAACAGAGCAGGAGGGTGTCATGCAGAGGTGCTGCACATAGATTTGCACCAGTGGGGCACTAATGGAGTACAACAGCTACTTCTTGTATGCCACTAAGTTTCCTCAGTGTTTGCTAGTATAATGGCTTAGTAACAATGAGTTTGAGTGTGCAATGCAGGCAGAGGTGCTGCAAATATCTTTGCACTAGTGGGACAATACAGAAGTCCAACAGCCACGTTTAGGATGCCACTAAGTTTCCTCAGTGTTTGCTAGTATAATGGCTTAGTAACAATGAGTTTGAGTGTGCAAAGGGCAGGAGGGTACAGTGGCAGGGTTGTGGGTCTGGGTAGAGGAAAGGAAGCCTGCCTTTCTATCCCTCCTAATGGGGAAATGCAGCGAGGAAATCCCTGACCTTAGCTACACAGACGCTGTCATCTTGTGTAGCTGTTAAAATCTGTTTTCACTGCCCTGACTGTCACCTACGGCTCTTACCCTGCCGGTATTAGCCCTTAGAAGGGCTGAAAGAAACTTCTATCCCTATTCTGTATAGCGCTGTGTATAGAGCGTACACAGCAGTATCGGAGACAGGAGCTACGCCAGCGGTGACTGACACCCAGACGCAGAAGAGATAATGGCGTCCGGACGGGCAGATACTCGTTTTTATAATGCAGGGACATGTGACATGGACATCCTTTCACACATGCCGTTGTTTCTCTGGCTAAAAGTCCACTTAGCTGTGTGTATGTCTGGGATTGGCTGACATGCTGGCCCGCCCCACTACACGCGCGCGCTTAAAGAAGGAAGACAAGGGGAAAAAAAAAAAAAAAATGGCGATCGCCATTATCCAAACAGCAGTGATCTGAATGCGCTGTTCCCGCACACTATACACTGAAATTTCATAATAGTGTGAGTCACAGAGTGACTTACACTATTACAGCGGAAAGCCAGCTAGTAATTAGCTTGTCTTTTTGCTGCTAGAACCGTTCTCGAACGTATCTAGAACTATCGAGCTTTAGCTGTTGATGTACCTTGTTGGCCGATCCGCATTTCACCTCTACTTGTTTTCTGATTAAGTCCTGTCCGTCCCATTCTATTCCTCTTCCTCAATTAATGTTTTGACCCTGCATGACTACTATTCTCTGGAACTGCAGCCTTCCACAGGTATTGATCAACTTGGGCCCTGTGTAATTCCAAATCACACTATAGGGGTTAAAGGGTTTCAGGGTTCTGGGGGTCCAGCTTGGCGAGTGGCTTCCTTCTAGTTTATCCTTTTACAGCCCATCTGAGTGTGTCGATCCAGGCAGGCGTTACACCGTGCCCTCTGCCGAAGGACATGTAGGCCGGGATAGTATTTTAAAAATTGCTGGAGAATCAGATTCAACACGTGAGCCATACAAGGCACGTGTGTCACATTGCCCTGAAGAAGGGCCGCAGACTGGTTTGCATCATTATTGCACCCGGCATTCCCTGGCTGCTGGTTGAGTGGAGACAACCATTGATGAAACTCTGTCTCACTCTCCAGAGCTTACCGTCCACAACTCCTCAGCGGTGTGACTCACATTTTCCAGACATTTCTAAGTAAAGAGTCGACTGCATCATGCTGTTGAGCTCTGCTACCAGCATAGTAAGGAGGTGTGGGGGATTCCTTGGGCGTAGTTACAAGGAAGGGTGGCCTGACCACACAGGGTTTGGGCCGAGGTGCAGGACCAACACGAGGTTGAGGAGGCAGAAGCAGTGGAGGAACTTGTACATACAGAGGAAGGATTGACACACAACTCGTGGGGACAGAAAGACTTGTACAGCAGACCCTTCTCCATCTCTCACCATAGTTACCCAGTGCCCAATCAGCAACATGTAACTCCCCTGTCCATACTTACTGGTCCAAGTATCTGTGGTGAAATGCACCCGTTCACACCCAGAGTTTATCAAGGAATCGGTGATGTTGTGTGCGACCTGCTGTGGTAGCGCGGGCACCCCTTTCTTGGAGAAGGAGTGGCGAATGGCCGTCGGCTCTTGGGGCACTGCAATGGGCATAAGGTCTCGAAAATCCTCTGTCTCAAAAGGGTGTAAAGGCAGCCTTTCTGTAGCCAACAAGTTTGAGATGCTGAAACTAAACCTCTTAGGCATGTCATGCCCTTTGAAAATCATGTAAAACACAGCGAGGGAACTCCAACTACAGTCTCCCTCGTTGCCACTAATTGGGCCACCCCCCCCCCACTTGACTGGCATCAGTTGACCCCCCTTTTCAAAATGAAAAAGATGCTTTACATGAAGCACTCTCAAAAATACGCGTGCCTTTCGCCTCCCCTGGATGACCCAGGGGAAGAAAAGTCCTCTGAGAGCCATGAGTTGTTCATCTTGGTTCTTGGAGAAACACAGCGAAGGGACTCCAACCACAGTCTCCCTCGTTGCCACTAATTGGGCCACACACCCCCACTTGACTGGCATCAGTTGACCTACCTTTTCAAAATGAAAAAGATGCTTTGCATGAAGCACTCTCAAAAATACGCATGTCTTTCGCCTCCCCTGGATGACCTAGGGGAAGAAAAGTCCTCTGAGAGCCATGTCCACATTGTCAGTGGACAGACGCGTGTGCTTATCTGTCAGCAGACCCCCAGCAGCACTGAAGACAGGTTCCGAGAGAACGCTGGCTGCGGGACACGACAAGATCCCCAAGGCGTATGTGGCAAGCTCAGGCAATTTATCCAGATTGGAAGCCTAAAATGAGCAGGGCTCAAGTTGCACAGTAATGGCATCGATGTTCCCTTGCATATACTCATATATCTGTGTCTCCTCCTTTTTTCCTTGTCCAGCTCTTTTTTGTTTTCGCATGAGTATATGTCCTTGTCACTTTCCCATGTGTTTGTGTTGTGTTGTGAGTTGTTTGTCACCTTTTGGACACCTTTTGAGGGTGTTTTCTAGGTGTTTTTATGTGTTTGTGATTGCCTCCTATTGTTTCCTATGGGGTTCGAGCGGTTCGTCGAACCAGTTCGCCGAACCGAACTCGAACGCGACCTCCATTCGGCGAACCAAGCTCGAGCCGAACCGCGACCGGTTCACTCATCTCTACTCCTAACAACATAAATAAAAACATAGTAACCCTTAACTTGTCAAACGGCACAAGACTTTATTAAAGAGATTGTCCACTACTTTAACATTAATGACCTTTCCTTAGGATAGGTCACCAATGTCTGACTGGTCGGGGTCCGGCACCTGGCACCCCCGCCAATTCCCTACACTAGGTGGCGGTGGTGGCAGGTGGCCGAAAGTGCTCAGTTCTGGATCTGCTCCGTCTTCTGACAGTGGCAGCAGTCTCCTATTAAAATCAATAAGGCAGATGTGCAGTACCCGGCCGCGGACACCATCAGAGGACGGAGCTGATCCAGAAATAAGCATTTCCGGACACCTGCACCATAATCAGCTGATCAGTGGGGGTCCCATTGCGCTCACATCAGAAGAAATTCGCAAGTGGGACCAAGGCCTAATGATAAGACATAGTATCACAAATAAACTTTTACATTCAGGTACCTTATAGATGATGTTGTCCCTAGTCATTTCTTTCTATTCTTCATCTTCTCCTGACGCAATGATGACTTTTCACATTCACATCTCATCTCTGCAGATTTCTATCTTCTCCGGTCTTCTGCAGCACATCCCGACACGATGCCCCTAAAATAGCAGAATGATTATAATACTTCTACTTAAAAATATCTGCCCTACGCAGTGCCCCAGAATAAATAATGGCCCCTCACAGTATTCTCTGCATAAAATATGACCCACACTGTCCCTCTTATGGTACATGGCCTACATTTTCCCTCTTTCCAAACTGAGCCTACTGTTTACAGTGTCCTTTACACTGTGTCCCCTTATACTGCACCATCTTTATACTGTGCCCCCTCATCACACTCACCCTCCTTGCTATAACCTCAAGCTGTCCTCCCATTTTGCCCCCTCTCCATACAACCCCCCTCCACTACCCAGTCTCTATTCTGTGCCCCTCACATTCTTCTCATCCTTTCCTGTCTCCTCACTACCTCCTGCGTGTCCATATACTTTTCCACCTCACTCCCCATCCTGCCCACTTGCTCCTCATACCAGGTCACTCTTTATTCTGTGTCCTCAAAATTTCTTTCCACTTCGCTCCTCATCCTCTCTGTCCCCATGCATGAAACCTCATCCTCTCTCTCCCCAAACATCACCCCTCATCATTTCTCTCCCCATGCATGAAACCTCATCCTCTCTCCCCATACATCACCCCTCATCCTCTCTCCCCATGCATGAAACCTCATCCTCTCTCTCCCCATACTCTGTCCACAGATAGTTCCCTCCCCCATCCATACTGTGTATATACATATTGCCCCCTCCCCACCCTCTGTCCCCCCATAGTGTGTGCACAGACGGTTCCCTCCCCCCACTCTCTCCCCCATACTGTTTCATAAATACTCCCCCCTTACCCCATAATGTTCCTCCGTCCGTGTGTTCTTCAGCTCCACAGTGGAGCACTTCTAAGCATTTCTCTGCCGCCTCCGGGCTGTGGCGCTGGCTTCCGGGTCAGCAGTCTGATCAGCTGACCTGATCACATGACAGCCGTCGCGCTGACCCAGAAGTCAGTGCTGGCGTCACCGCTTCAATTGTCCTCGCGTCTGACAGATGCAAGGACAATTGAGCAGAGCCGCGCGCTGCAGCTTCTATGAGTGCGGCTGTCAGCGTGACCGCCGCGCTCAGAGAATAGCGGCTCCCACCCGGCAGACTTCCACACCACCACATCAGGCAGCCCGACAGCACCCCCTGGAGACGCCTCTGGCTTGTGCCTCCGCTCCACATGGCTAATTTGTATAGTTTGCAAATTAGCCATGTGGACAGAGCCAGTGGCGCTCTTCAGATTTTCCGGTACGCCGTACCGGCGCGTAGCACCGCAAAAAAAGCACTGATTATATTAATATATTGCTTAGTAAATGAAAAAGAAACAAACATTTTTAAAATAATATTTTGTCTCATACACAGATCAATAATGCTGCTAAAATTTAAAGGTTATTGGATTGCACTAGTAGCATTCTGTGTCCTTCTGAGCATCATTTATCACCAACATATAAAGGTAAGACACATAATTTTTTTTATAAGTTGCTTATACATGCATGTGTTATAAACCCCTTAATGCATTAAAGTAGTAAGGGGCCTTCTTCCTCACTGTCATTTTAAAATGGTGGTAAAGAATAAGTGATGTATGCCCCCTGCAGGTCAAAATCCCATGGTTGACCGTTGTATCTTACAACTGACACCAGTGGAAACAAATTGAAGAAGAAATCGGATATACACCACGCTATCACCACGGAATCTGATATTAATTTAATTCCTTTATTCTTTGTACAGGTCGATGCATTTCAGACACATCTGCCTCCTTCATACTTAAGGCCACGTCTCACTAAGCGACATCGCTAGCAACATCGCTGCTGAGGCACGACCTTTGTGACGTAGCAGCGATGTTGCTAGTGATGTCGCTGTGTGTGACATCCAGCAACAACCTGGCCCCTGCTGTGAGGTCACTGGTTGTTGCTGAATGTCCTGGACCATTTTTTAGTTGTTGCTCTCCTGCTGTGAAGCACACATCGCTGTGTGTGACAGTGAGAGAGCAACAACTGAATGTGCAGGGAGCCGGCTTCTGCGGACGCTGGTAACCACGGTAAACATCGGGTAACCAAGAAGCCCTTCCCTTGGTTACCCAATATTTACCTTCGTTACCAGCGTCCGCCGCTCTCACACTGCCAGTGCCGGCTCCCTACTCTCTGCACACGTAGCTGGAGTACACATCGGGTAATTAACCAGATGTGTACTGTGGCTAGGAGTGCAGGGAACAGGGAGCCGGCACTGGCAGCGTGAGAGTGGCGGACGCTGGTAATGGTAAATATTGGGTAACCAAGGGAAGGGCTTCTTGGTTACCCGATGTTTACCATGGTTACCAGCGTCCGCAGAAGCCAGCTCTCTGCTCCCTGCACACGTAGCAGAGCACACATCGGGTAATTAACCCGATGTATACTGTGGCTAGGTGTGCAGGGAGCCAGCGGTAAGCGGTGTGCGCTGGTAACCAAGGAATCGCTTCCACGCGTCGCTGCTGGCTGGGGGCTGGTCACTGGTTGCTGGTGAGATCTGCCTGTGTGACAGCTCACCAGCAACCCGTGTAGCGACGCTCCAGCGATCCCTGCCAGGTCAGGTTGCTGGTAGGATCGCTGGAGCGTCGCTAAAGGCCCAGTCACACTAAACAACTTCCCAGCGATCCCAACAACGATACAACCTGATAGGGATCGCTGGTAAATTGCTAGGAGGTCGCTGGTGAGATGTCACACTAAAGGCTGCTTTACACAAGTCGATCTATTGTGCGATGCATCGTTGGGGTCACGGATTTTGTGACGCACTTCCGTCATTCGTAACGACATCTTCTCATGTGACAGCTCCTTGCGAGTCCAACCGATGCCTAATCGTTTGAAATTCGGCCATCGTGTACTCATCGTTTAATTCCATAAAATCGTTCATTTTAGTCTTCATGAACGACACATTGCAAAGTGTGACACCGTGTAATCGGCCATCCTCGTAGTTGTTTGTGACGTCATTAAACCTTCAGGGCGTATTTGTGGTTTTATATAATCACGCCTAATCTAATCGGATTGGTTGTAGCAGATGCGTTTTGATTGGTTATTACTGTTATAAAATACGGAGCTGTAGTCATGATTAGAGATGAGCGAACCGGTCCCGGTTCGGCTCGAGGTCGGTTCGCAGAACGGAGGTCCCGTTCGAGTTCGGCTCGTCGAACGTTCGACGAACCGAACTCGAACTGCATAGGAAACAATGGCAGGCAATCACAAACACATAAAAACACCTAGAAAACACCCTCAAAGGTGTCCAAAAGGTGACAAACAACTCACAACACAACACAAACACATGGGAAAGTGACAAGGACATATACTCATGCGAAAACAAAACAGCTGGACAAGGAAAAAGAGGAGGACACACAGATATAGGCATGGCACGCCCTTCTAAAATCATGTAAAACACCGCAAGGTGACTCCAAGCGTAGTCGCCCTTTTTTTCCAAAAATTGGGCCCCACACACACCCACCCATTTAGTGGCAGCAGTTGTGCCCCAGTTGTACAATTCACAGCTAGATTTGCATCAAGCACATTCAAAAATACGCCATTCTTATCCGTCCCCAGGATGACACCGGGGTAGGTAGCAAAGTCTTTCCTGATCCCAGCTCTGTTCATCTTGGCTTCTTTAAAAAACAATGTAAGCAAGGGTTACTCCAAGCGGAGTCTCCCTTTTTTCCAAAAATTGGGCCACACAGACACCCACCCCATCAGTGGCAGCACTTGGGCCCTAGTTGTACACTTCACAGCTAGATTTGCATCAAGCACATTCAAAAATACGCCATAATTAACCGTCCCCAGGATGACACCAGGGTAGGTAGCAAAGTCTTTCCTGATCCCAGCTCTGTTCATCTTGGCTTCTTTAAAAAACAATGTAAGCAAGGGTTACTCCAAGCGGAGTCTCCCTTTTTTCCAAAAATTGGGCCACACAGACACCCACCCCATCAGTGGCAGCACTTGGGCCCTAGTTGCAAACAGGATGTTTTGATTTGCATCAAGCACATTCAAAAATACGCCATAATTAACCGTCCCCAGGATGACACCGGGGTAGGTAGATAAAGTCTTTGCTGAACCATGACTTGTTCATCTTGGCTTCTTTTAAAAACAATGTAAGCAAGGGTTACTCCAAGCGGAGTCTCCCTTTTTTTCCAAAAATTGTGCCCCACACCCACCCACCCATTCAGTGGCAGCAGTTGTGCCCCAGTTGTACAATTCACAGCTAGATTTGCATCAAGCACATTCAAAAATACGCCATTCTTATCCGTCCCCAGGATGACACCGGGGTAGGTAGCAAAGTCTTTCCTGATCCCAGCTCTGTTCATCTTGGCTTCTTTTAAAAACAATGTAAGCAAGGGTTACTCCAAGCGGAGTCTCCCTTTTTTCCAAAAATTGTGCCCCACACACACCCACCCATTCAGTGGCAGCACTTGTGCCCTAGTTGTACACTTCACAGCTAGATTTGCATCAAGCACATTCAAAAATACGCCATAATTAACCGTCCCCAGGATGACACCAGGGTAGGTAGCAAAGTCTTTCCTGATCCCAGCTCTGTTCATCTTGGCTTCTTTTAAAAACAATGTAAGCAAGGGTTACTCCAAGCGGAGTCTCCCTTTTTTCCAAAAATTGGGCCACACAGACACCCACCCCATCAGTGGCAGCACTTGGGCCCTAGTTGCAAACAGGATGTTTTGATTTGCATCAAGCACATTCAAAAATACGCCATAATTAACCGTCCCCAGCATGACACCGGGGTAGGTAGATAAAGTCTTTGCTGAACCATGACTTGTTCATCTTGGCTTCTTTTAAAAACAATGTAAGCAAGGGTTACTCCAAGCGGAGTCTCCCTTTTTTTCCAAAAATTGTGCCCCACACACACCCACCCATTCAGTGGCAGCACTTGTGCCCTAGTTGTACACTTCACAGCTAGATTTCCATCAAGCACATTCTAAATCCACAAGCATTTACTCTCCCCAGGATGACACAGGGGTTGTAAATTCCTTCTGGATCCATGACTTGTTCATTTTGATGAACGTCAGTCTGTCCACATTGTCACTGGACAGACGCGTGCGCTTATCTGTCAGCACACACCCAGCAGCACTGAAGACACGATCAGAGACAACGCTGGCAGCTGGACACGACAAAATCTCCAAGGCGTAAGTTGAGAGCTCTGGCCATTTTTCTGGGTTTGAAGCCCAAAAGGAGCAAGGCTCCATTTGCAAAGTCATGGCATCGATGTTCATTTGGAGATACTCCTGTATCATCCTCTCCAGCCGTAGACTATGTGTCAGACTTGTTGTCTCTGGTGGCCTTGCAAAGGAGGGTCTAAAAAAATTATGAAAAGATTCCATAAAATTGCTGTTACCAGCACCAGATACGGTCCTACTGGTACGTTTAACTTAAGGTCACTCCTCAACCTCCTTTGAAGTATCAAAATACCACTTCTATAACATTTATACACAGAGACAACCGTGGTATAATTTTGAATAAAACATAATCTTTATTATATCATATTAAAATTAATACAGCAAAAAGTCCTCAAGGGTTAGCTAGACTGCTGGAGTAGGCCAGTAGCAGTAATGGTGGATAATTTACAATTTAATCACAATTACAGACTGAAATTATAGTACAATAATTTGTATGTAGGCACATACCATACTTTCCTATCAATACTGTTTGGTGATCATGTATCCTACTGACAATCAGTTTAGTTGCAACCACTATTTCCTATGTCAGTTATCTATGGTCATTGTGATATAGCCAGAGCGTCGCCCATGCGCAAGGGGCACCTAGTGATCAACCGGCATTGCCATAGTGTGTAGATTGTCCCCAACCACCGCGACACTACTGGTATATCACAGTAAATTCATACAACCATTAATCCCGTACTTGTTTGTTACTGTTGGAATCTGGTTAGCAATGGCAGCCCATAACCGACTGCACCGTATATCCTATGCAATTAGATCAATTCCAAGGTAACTAACAGGGATGCAACACAGTGAGTTTGTACAGAGAGTCCAATTCATACTTTCCCATTGATGTTACTTTAAATAATGTACTCAATCTCACAATGACCAGTTACAACCACGATATCAAATT